>NC_140218.1:10693443-10835943 GCF_951802725.1 Rutilus rutilus | reverse complement strand
TGTGATTGTGCAAGTTTAATTCAAAGCAGGTTTGATGTTGCAACCGTCTCCAGCCTCTCTCTCTCTCTCTGTGTGTGGAGCGGTCGAGCAGCTGGCGGCCCGAGGAGAGAGACGTGTGAGGCCTGACGTTTGGGACATGTCTCAGGGGGATTTGGGTTGTTTATTCCCATGGACGGAGGGTGTAATTATATACCATAGAAACACATTCATTAATAAAGCGAAAGGGATTTATAAAGATTAGCTGTTTTCACAAACCAGAACTCATCTGTATTTCACCTTAGATTGTGCACCTTGTTTGATTGTTTAGCTGATGAAACATTTAAAATGCATGTGTGTGTGTGTGATGCCGTTACATTACTGACCGTTTTATGGCACTTTGTCTGTGCCATAGAATTTAGAAACTAAAATTTAGTTATTATCTATACACATGTTAACAGTTTAACTTACTTTAACTAACTTTTCTTTTCGAACTGTTGCTCTACCATGATGAAAACCTTAAAGAAAATTGTTGGTAATTAAACAATACCCGTAATAAAATAAAATATAAATATTAGATGAAAAAAGAAAATTGAAATATTGCCTTGGCAGACTAACTGAAATCAGTTTTAGTTGTAGAAGGCTAATAAAATTTCTATAAAAAACCTATAATAAAAATAACTCAAATAAAAATACATATACATATACATATACAAATAAAAGATGATTTAAAATATAAATACACACTATAATAGTATATAAATGATACTTAGTAGCTTGAATACGCGTTGTTTATGTGTACACATAAAGTACAGTATGTTTGGACATATTGAACAAACTTTATTTTTTATCTCTCATAGCCTCATTTATGTGTGGGCTGATTAGACTAAATATGGAGTCTATTTAGTCTGGAAGTCTGTAAAGTTTGGGAACTGTTGGTGTGCCTTTAAGGGGATAGTTCGTCTTAGTAGAGGTCAGCGGGGGTCAAGGCTGGGATGCCAGTGTGCTCACATTAGAAAGTCATTCGGGTCATCCTAGAGGAGAGGTTCCCTAACCCTAACCCTAACTCTACAGGCAGTTTGTTATTTCCGTTATGAAACAGACAAGAATGAATTAGCTAATAATAATTTGCATTCATCAAGCACTTCTCTGTTTTAGCTGTTCACAGGTCAAAAGTTAATGACTTATTAATCATTAAAAGGTGAAGCCTGCAATTTATTTGACATTAAAGTGCCCCTAAAGGTTTCTAATTATGTTTTGATGTCTCCTACAATAAGTTTACATGCATCCAAGGTCAAAAAACTCTTTCGTTTTCTCATAAATATACATTACAGCATCAGCTCTTCTCTCACAGTGTCTGAAACGGTTCAATAAAGGATTCAGTCTCTCTAAACTCCTCCTTTCAGAGAGCTACTCTGCTGTGATTGGTCAGATGGCCCAGTCTGTTGTGATTGGTCTACTCTGCTCTGATTGGTCAGACGGCGCAGTTTGTTGTGATTGGTCTACTCTGCTCTGATTGGTCAGATGGCCCAGTCTGTTGTGATTGGTCTACTCTGCTCTGATTGGTCAGATGGCCCAGTTTGTTGTGATTGTCTACTCTGCTCTGATTGGTCAGATGGCCCAGTCTGTTGTGATTGGTCTACTCTGCTGTGATTCGTCAGATAACCAAGTCTGTTGTGATTGGTCTACTCTGCCCTGATTGGTCAGATGGCTCAGTCTGTTGTGATTGGTCTACTCTGCTCTGATTGGTCAGATGGCTCAGTCTGTTGTGATTGGTCTACTCTGCTCTGATTGGTCAGACGGCGCAGTTTGTTGTGATTGGTCTACTCTGCTCTGATTGGTCAGATGGCCCAGTCTGTTGTGATTGGTCTACTCTGCTCTGATTGGTCAGATGGCTCAGTCTGTTGTGATTGGTCTACTCTGCTCTGATTGGTCAGATGGCCCAGTCTGTTGTGATTGGTCTACTCTGCTCTGATTGGTCAGATGGCCCAGTCTGTTGTGATTGGTCTACTCTGCCCTGATTGGTCAGATGGCTCAGTTTGTTGTGATTGGTCTACTCTGCTCTGATTGGTCAGATGGCCCAGTCTGTTGCGATTGGTCTACTCTGCTGTGATTGGTCAGATGGCCCAGTCTGTTGTGATTGGTCTACTCTGCTGTGATTCGTAAGATAACCAAGTCTGTTGTGATTGGTCCACTCTGCTCTGATTGGTCAGATGGCTCAGTCTGTTATGATTGGTCTACTGCTTTCAGCGCGTGTCATAAACCAAAGTTCGCAAAAGTAACTTAATTTATCTGCACTTTGATCTTTGAAACTTTGCAGACCTATTACATTTACAAACAACTGTATTACACACGACATAAAAGGCAATATTCGAAAAAGCATAATAGAGGCCCTTTAAAAGGCTTTTTGTCAGCGCTTAAACTAAAGTATCCGTACAAACTGTTTGAGAATCTTGACCAGACAGAAATTACACACTTTACCTTTAATAAGATAATAATCAGTCTAATGATTATTTATTTCAAGCCGAAACTAAGTTAGTTTGCGCTTTTATAAGTACATAATGAAACAACTCGCTTTTGTTTGGAATCTACTGATTTTCCCTCCTTTTCCAATAAACCTCTTGTTTCATCTCCTCTCATGTTTCTGTCTTCCCGGTCCTCCCGTCCTTTCATAACCGAGAGTGTGTGAGCGTAAGTGTGGGAGAATGCCACTGAAAGTCCCCTCGGGCTAAAGGGGGGCGTGGGGTCCCATCTGTCCCGCACAGATGGCTGATGTGTTGGGTTAACAGAGCAGTTCAACCTGCCTGTCTCTGGGTCGTCTGTCACGTCTGATCTCAGCTGGGTCTGGTCTGGAATCTGAGGGTCTAATCTGATCTACGAAGGCCTGATCAGGTCTGGAAAGTGTGTTCATGTGTAAGAGGTGTGACAGTGTAATTGAAACCAGTCTTAGAAAGTGCACTACAGGTTTTACATAATCCCATTACCTCACTACCTGTTTATTTGTTCATTCATTGACTTCGTTTGCATGTTTCCACTGATCAAGTGAACAAGTCACATCAAGTTGATATCTTAAAACACTGTTTGACTGAAGGGCGACACAAGCTTCCTTGATGTGTGATTTGTGAATACTGTTGACTTTGGGTCCCGGCCAGAACAACGACTGGAATTGGCACAGAAAAACAGAAAGATTGAGAATAGGATTGCAAGCGAAACCGATAAACAGATATGGGGTGGGGGATATAAGGTCCTCTCTTGCCCCCAAAAACAATGACCCACCTCAGCCCATTGCTCTAGATATCCTCCCGTCGGCCCCTCAGCGGGCGGATTACAATAATAAGCACCTTACAGTTTGATGAGGGGTTGAGGAGGGCTCCTGTGGTCACCATTCACTTCTGCTGTGAACATTTGACCTAGTTCAATCACAACAGTCTCTATTATCATAGGGCAGTGGGTTTTAAACTGGGGGATCTGAAGGAAATGTGAAACTTTATATGATTTTATAAATGATTTTCGATATCTTTTATATATACACACACAAAATATATTTATTTGTATTATTGATATACATTTAAAATGTTATAGAACTTAAAATTTTAATGAGCACTGAAATATATATACTGTATGTATGTGTGTGTGTGTGTGTGTGTATGTGTGTGTGTGTATATATATATATATATATATAAATATAAACACAATATTTTTTTTCTTTATAAATTTCATGATAAATATATATAATTCTTAGATGGTTTACATGTTAACTTAAGATGTTAATGAGCACTAAAATGTATATCCAAAATGTTTTTAATTTTTATTTTATGTATTTAAAAATGTTTATATATTATATTATTTTTTTTAATTTTTTTTTATTTTTTTTAAATCTATTATATATATATATATATATTATATGTTATATATATAATATAATATAAAAATGAATTAATCTGTATTAATAAAAAATACAAATTTAGGAACATATTTTCCAGATAATATGTTGAGTATGAGTATTTATGATGCATTGATGAGATATGATATATTACGAAATATAATGAGTATTTCGGTTTAGTGCAATAATTCTTTAATAGTTTGATCATTTAATTTAGGAGAAAACATGTTTTAATATGATCACACACATGATTCTGTCCCAGTATAAATAGGTCTTTCTAGATGAAAGCCTTGTGACCGAAGTTAATTGTAGAGACGATGCTTTTATGAAACGCTAAATTGCTGTTGTTGCATTAAAGAAAACTTGACTAAGTTGAACAAGGGGTTATATCTTGTTAGAGCAGTGGTATTGACACATTGACACTATATGGTGCACATGTACAGTAAGTCATGCAGTTCAAGTCCAGCTTTTTGTCCTGATCCCATTCTCCCTTCAATTTCCTGCACTGGAATCCCATAGTCAATGGTTAACAGCTGCTTTACTCTTTCTTGACTTCTTCGATTAAGTTTTGGCTTGAGGGAAGCGGTCAATCAGTCGTTTCTGACTTTAATGGGCTATACAGTATACTTGCATTGGCGCCCAGGTAGTGGTGATACTTTAGCCAGACCTTTACTTAATAAACAAATTCCTTCTGGGAAATACGGATGTAAGTTAATGATTCCTGAGATGTTTAGACAGAGGTTGGCAGCGTGCGAGGATCCCTGCCGTCGACCTGTCTTTCTCGGGAAAATGGATTTCAAGGTACCTGTGGTGGGGCATGACAAACAGTGAGAGATCTCTTCCTGATTATGCCATTTCTCCTGAAATCTCTTCCTTCCCACGTAATTCATCTCGGTCGTAATTCAACAAGTGCAGAAGGGATCGCCTGACTGGCTCCAAACATTGGCCTCGGAGGCTCGGGTTTCACATCACACAGAGTCATGTGATCATTCGAGAACAATCTGTGTGGTAAAACGGTACTGTGATTTGTGTCAGTGTGTGTGTGTGTGTGTGTGTGTGTGTGAGGTGAAACTATCAACAATCTCTGCTGGGTTTGCAATCAAAACTCCAGGAAATATTTCATTGTTTGACAAGCAACTGGATATTGTGATATGCGATGTCTTGTCAAACTGTTTTGGAAACTCAAACTGCAATAGAACTGATTAAGATAAATCATTTAGGCCTTTTAATTCCATAAACAATGTTTTCTCACTGGATTGTCTTAGTTTTGCTTGTCTTGTTCTGATCCTTTAATGACATACGACATCTTTGACTGGTGGTTCGTTTTCCCGTCCAGTGAGCCTAACTATTGATATTAGCAAACTTGGGCTATTCAGTCTGGCTATGTGTGCTGTAAACAGACTTTTAGAAATGTCCTCAGCAAATGTCATGGTTGTTAGCCGGCTGACCCTGCCGGGAGCAGAATTTCCTATTGAAACAGAAAGTTGAGGCAGGAGCTAAAAGAAAAGAGCTTCCCATGCAAATCAAGTCAAGTTTTTTGTTTTACTACATTAGCATATAAATATATATATACAGTATATATATATATATATATGGAATCACTTGAGTTTGTCTTGGCATCTTGACCAGAACAAAAGCTTTTTCGGAGTTTTTATCTTGACGTCACCATCAACAACCCACACACACACACACACACACTCAAACACACACTTTCTTGCACATCTATGTTTATGAGGACATTCATTGACACAATGCAATCTCTAGCCGCTTACCCTAACCTTACCCATCACAAGTAAGTGCCTAACCCGAACCCTGACCCTAAACCGACCCTTAACCTCATTATAACCTTATCCCTAAAACCAAGTCTTGACCTTCAAACAGGCCTTTAAAGGTGCCATATGTAAAAATTGAGGTAAAAATATCCAAAAAATGAGCTTCACTACATTCAAATAAAATCTGATAAAAAAGGAACAGAACCAGAGTAAACATTGGCACTGCTTTCCATCGCTGGAGACAACTAATGGACATGAAAAAAATGAGGTTTGACTCCGAACTTGCAACATTTCTTTTGGATTGGTAAGTAAGATGCTGTTAGTATTTCGTTAGAAGTTTGTTTTATATGTTTGTGTAGATTTTCGGGAAGTTATAACATAGAAATGTATCGAAGGCTGTTCGATAAACGTATATAACGTTCATAAATACAGTATTGTAATATAGTACACATAGCACAATCTCTATTGCTCTTTTTTTCTTGCCAACTACGTGACCTATATTATGTAAGTTATATTAAATGGCTTTCCTGAGGTAAATCTGACATAATTGTTCTCCAGCTATGTTATTGACCTCTTCACGCTGATAAAAAACACTGATTGGTCGATATTATGTATGAGGAATACATTTTGGTAAGTTGTAACCTAACGTTACTGTATATTTCAGTGTTCGTGTTTTTTTTACTATTATTAGCTAGTAGAGATGTTCGGTTTACGTGCGCTAGGGATCTGTCGTGTAACATTTACAAGCGCCAAAACTGTATTTATTGTTTGAATTGCGTGATAAAATTGACAGAATCTGAGAGCTGAGATTTTTTTTATATCATAACTAACCTGCTCTGTCTAGTCTGTCGGTCTCCGTGTCCTCTTTGCTTCGCGATTTTTCTGTGCGTGAGAAAATTGATGTGTGGGGTGAGAGCGTGTGAAAAGTGTTTGCGTGTCTCACGGTTAATGCGTGATAGTTGGAAGCTCTGGTTACGTTGGCGCTAGCTTGGTCAACATCAGCGAATGCTGTCTGTCAAATGAATGTAATTCAAACTAACAATAAAAATGTAATATGAAGAAAACGAATATGAACATATTCACTGGTAAAGGTGAAGGGGAGTAGCTTGAAGATATTCATACTCTAGTGTAGACCAACTCACTTTCTGGAGGTATACTGCCCCCATCTGGTATGGAATGTGGAGTATGAATTTATTTATTTTTACACAAGGCACCTTTAAAGGCTCTCAGAAAGTGAGGACCGGCCAAAATGTCCTCACTTTACTCTATTTGTCCTCACTCCAATGGTCTAAAACTCAAACTGGTCCTCACAAAGATAGTTGTACAAGTACACACACACACACACACACACACACACACACACACACCTCAAGCTGATGCTTGTTTCTACTTTGATTTGAGGCAAATTCCCACGAAACTATTGTATTGTGTGCGTTGATGCATGCATTATATTCTTGATCCTCCCTTAAGGCGCGTAACTGACTCCAATTGGGCGAATCCTTTGGCCGTTCTCAAGTCTAATGCTGGAAATGTCACAAGCACAGCAATATATCCCAGCAGAGCATGATATAATCATAGTGCATGAGCGAGTTTGTGCTGAAACGGACTGAGGAGCGGCTCGCTTTGATCTGGACTCATTGATTTGTTTGCACGTGTTGAGATTTATACAGTCAGAACTGCCTCATCTTCAGCAGCTGCTGATGTTCACGCGAACCAAAGCCGGTTCTCCACAAGCAAGTGTTTGTTTAGCGTTGAATACTTCCGTAGAAATAAACAGGACATTGTGCTTATTTATTTTAGAGGGAACAGAGTGAGACTGAAAAATAATGAATCATAATCAGAAATGTGAAGGCAAATAAATGCGATGGCACTACTGTAGTACAGATGGGATTTCAGTTTTTTATGCTCGCAGACTCCATGTTCAAAAAACAATGCAATACAATGGTACTTTTGGAAGTAATGCACATTTCCAGAACTATGAAACATAAGCAAATGTTTTTACTCCTCACCGTGGGGGTCAAAAGTGTGGCACTCTGCAAACTGTGTGTGCAAATAGAATTTGGTTTATACTCGTAAATTAATAATTGTGTACAACTTTTGGACTTCAGCGAGCTGAGAGATCTCTACGGACGTCAAATGAACTGCTAATTAATTATCCATATGGCAAGACTTGCTAAGTAGAGCATTAACACAACAGTTATACCACAACTAAGAGGACAGAAGTTTATCTCATCATGCAATGGTTCTTAAATCAAACTGATTAATCACATTGAATTTTGTAAATATATAAATGTGTGTGTATATACAGTATATATATATATATATATATATATATATATATATATTCACATATAGATGTGATTAATTGATTTGACAACACTAGTTTGTTGTGTTGTGTTTTGTCTTATTTTTTTTAAATGTCTGAATGCTTATTTTTAATTATTTTTAATTGGTTTTAATATGGATGAAATTTATGTTACTTTGGCAATTAGATGAAATACAGTTAATTTAAGTAAATTCTTATGGTGCATGCTTTTTGGACTGATTTGGACACACACACACACATATATATAGTATATATTTACAAACTTTTCTGTTAGATGCGATTAATCTCGATTACTCAGTTTGAAGGCATGGTGTGTGATGATATTTTTATGTTGAAATACTTTGTCCTTTTCCTCTAATATGCAATCAGAAAACAAACAACAGTCACACTGATTTGCTGCCTTTCATGCATTGTGTTTGTAGTCTTTTTATCTAAATGTATTACTTTTCTATGACATTTTCTATCATTTTTATTTTAATCAAGTCGCATATCTACATTATTTGTCATTGTCAGATAAGGAAGCACTTGCTCCATGAAATCTGTAATCTATAAGACTGGTGTCTTTACCTTTAGTGTTGACATCTGCACGAGTAAATGGCTAATGTCAGCACTTGAGAACTGCACTTCTAATAGCAATGTCCCACACTTCCTAACTCTCCATGTCCACTCACATTCCTCTCCGTGCCTGTCATTCGCTGGCCTGTCATTATCTGAGACCCTAAACCAGTTAAAGATGCAGGTTACGGCGCAGTCAGAGCCCTGTGGTGCTTATAGATGTCATTGATTGTGTTTATGACTGTTGATTAGGTTAGCATTAGCGAGGTGTGTTTATAACCGTCTTGCAGGGAGGTTACTTGTCAGCTAACTGGCCTAATGACTTTATTGCTGATCTTTACAGCACTGATGGATATTTACTCAGAGTCTGCTGGAGAGGGAGAGAGATAGAAGAGCTTTAATGTGAAAAAAACTGCTTGCTAAATCAATCAGGGAGGAATCTGAAACAAAGGGTATGCTAGTATGTGGTCGCATGTGAGCAAGTATACACTTATTTTCAGTTCTGAAGATATGTAGTTTTGAGGGTCGTTTTTTGACATGTATATTTCAATTTATTTTATACAAAATTGCCTGTGTTCTCTGAGTATTTGTGTAGGGATTTATGCTGGGTGTAAGGTTTCATGTTCTGTCTTTGCATATACTTAATTTGACTTTAAGTTTAATTTTAATTTTGTTTAAAAAAATTACTTTACTTTTATTTTATTTTTTATCTTTAATTTTAATTATTTTTTCATTGTTCATAGATTTTTATTATTATATATATATATATATATATATATATTTTTTATAATATCATTTTAACTTTAATTTTTAAATGAATTTTAATTTAACTTAATTTAAACCATTGTTTTTATTTTTGGCATTTTTAAAAATAATGTAATTTTAACTTACATTTTTTTTATTTTAAAACTTTAATTTAATTTAATATTAATAATTGTAATAAATTATTAATTTTAATATTTTTTTATAAATTTTCATCTTTATTATTATAATATATATATATTTTTTAATAATTTACATTTTAAAATAATTTTAGTTTAATTTAACTTAATTTATACCATTGGTGAACGTGTGATTCTTGGCAGATTTCTGTATGACATTTTTTCATCAAAAACACTAAAATGAGAAAATATATTACTGCCTCTTGTTTTTAAAAGTCGTTTTAAAAAGCTTAGGAAACTTTAATTACATTTTTAAGTATAATTAAATATGGATACTTCTTTGACTCAAGTATTTTTGGGTAGGTACCTTTAATTGAGTTAAATTTTGATTGGTATCTTTACAACTTAGTACTTTTTACACAGAAATGTATATGTCATTTCTTACTTTGCGAGACTGAATTATGGATATGATTTGTTGTTGTAACACCCAGAATGTGTTAGCATGTGCACCTGGATTTGGACTCTACGATCAGTAGAGATATTTCTATGGAGTTGACAGTGAGCCACATGTTCAGCCTTTGTCTTTCTCTCATGTGTTAGAGTGGCTTAACATAATCACGGATGCTTAGAGGGGAAACTGTGAGACGCTACCACGCGTGTAATATTGCTGATGGCAGATTTTGGAAGAGACTCTCCCCTCCCTTCCCGCACGTTCCCACCCAGCATGTGCCCCTATTGGAGGTCCCGACTTTCCCTGCACTGTCTCCATGGGAACAAATGAGTCCTCCCCTCGTCTGGCGGCGTGTGCACGCGTGGCTCTCCCTGTAATCTCCGTCTCCCGCCGAATGAGACGCTCTCAGCTCCACAACAAGCACACGTCCTCCTCATGTTCACGGCTCACACACACTCAGGGAACGAGCCTGGAGGATCAGTTAACAGGTTGGGGAAATGTCAATGCTCTCTGTAGCTCACACAACCACCCATAGGGACATTTTTATTGTTGAGAAGTTTCTCTGTACTCTCGGTTATGTTTTATTAACTTTGTCTCAGTTGTTTGTTTGTTTCTTCTTCTTAAAACTCCTCTAATAGAAAGACAGTAAGAATGTAGAATGCACGGATCCAATATACTGTTACACATGCTTTTTCTTTCTCAGCTATTCTCGTTCACTTAAGACGAAACCGACGGAGTTTATGAGGGTATTTTGACATAATTTTGTGTATTTGTCCATTCAAGCGCAAGAAGACGCAAAAGAGAACTCAATTCAGTATTAATGCACTATTTTTTGCTTTGTGAGAAAAACATTTTCTGAGTAAAAACTGACTTTATTTGTCGGTAAGTTAAGCATAACTACTAAATGAAAAAATAATGTAGTTAAAAAAACATATATAGTTAAAATAGATATATTTGAACTATATATATAGATATTGAGCAACAGATTTTATGATCATTGTGCTCTTTGTGTGTTTTACTCTGTCACCTCATTCTCTCTGTAATCTCTTTTTGGGGGTCACAGTCTCTTTGTGTCACATCCTTGTAATCTGCTCTGGTTTTCTGTGCTCGTCCAGACCCTGACAGACTGGTCTCATTAGCATTAGCATTAGCATTAGTACCCACCCACCCGGGTCACAATGGCTTCTGCTGTATTTTTGGGCACTACATTGAACTGAGTTTGAATTTGACCGATTCCGATTCTGATTGGTTCCTAGTAAAAAATAAATAAAATGGATATCATTCACATTTATTCAAAGTCTTTTTGCAAAACATTTGTTGGTTTCTTGCCTATTGTTTAAAAATACCACAAAAAAAAACCTAGCCTAACTAATATATATGAAGCATTATCAAAGACAAGTAAACACTCAGTAATTAAATAAGAACAAATAAACAAATTAATACAACTGAACAAGGATACGAATGAAATAAACAGTGTTTTAAGATTTTCAGGGTATATAAACTGTAATCAAATGTAAAATAACACTGCACTTTATAAATAAAATATACATTACGAATATAGTTACAGAAGTTATTCAGTCAAGAACAACGAGTGAATTTTCTCTTTGTCTTTTGCTGTTTGATTAATGTTAGTTACTCAGACTTCAGCAGGAATATTAGGTCCTGTCACTTTAAGAACTGCACAGATCCGATATACTGTTACGCATGAGCTTTCTTTCTCAACTTTTTACGTTCACTTAAGACAAAACTGTGTTTACAAGGATATTTCGACAGTTTAGTGTTTTTGTCCATTCAAGCGCAAGAAGACGTGAAAGAGAACTCAATTCAGTATCGCACACTGTATGAGAGGTGAGTCTTCTTGCGCTTCAATGGCTTAAAATCACATTAAAATGCACACGAATGAATCGATAAGAGGAATCGAATTTTTTATTTTATAACAAGTATCTGATTCCTGATCGATTCCAGAATTGGAAATTATTTTCGATTCCCAACCGTACTGAGCATCTATAAAAGGCGAATCTTAAACTAAAAAACAACAACAACAAAAAAATAAAAAAATAAAATAAAATACGTGCAGGTCAAAATTTACACCGAAATCATATTTAATATAAATGTAATTTCTATTTAATCATATAAATCATTATTTTATTTTATTTTATTTATTTTTTAAATATGCCAGAAATGAGAATTTGGGTAGGAAATGTTATTATATTTTATTAAAATGTATGTTTTTTTGCATTGTGATTCACAATTTTCATGAGATTTGCCCTACATGTTTTCATTTAATCTTCCACTGCTCCTCCACATGACCCCGTAGAGCAGGGGCAGTGTTAGTTGAAGAACAGAAATGGCTTTTCAGAAGGACCTGCTGCCTTTCTTGTGACACAGTCTGTAATGTAATCAGCATAACCCATGTGTATGGGTTGCTTCCAAGGAGCTTTAATAATCACTCATGCTTTGTTTTTTTTTAGATCTCAAATCCACAGAACGAGTAGGATTACATTTGACATGAAAATCCTGCCCCTGTTTTGTATTGCGGAGTAATTTTAGTCCATCCCTGAAATGTGAAGTTAATTTAATCATATATGACATCAGGGGCTGTCAGATCCGTGTGCGGGGTTCATCCTATTTGGCTGAAATGTCTTGCAGATCTTCTCTGAGAACATTACGTCAAAATCAGTGACTCACTGTGTTATGCATTTGTGCTCAATGAACTTTCATTTTCATTTCATAAGCCTCTTAACTTCTAGCTTTAAAGGAGTTTGAAAAAGTAAAAGACAGAGGGAAAAGAATGAGAATGAAACTTTTATAGATCAATCCCCACATAACTTATGCTCCTCAGCAGAACTTCTTAGATGAGGTCAGTCCTTGTGCTGTTTTTGTGGAGCTGAATATAATACTCTCATTTAATACATTCCAACTTCTTGAGATGTATCAGAAAATCCTCTCAGGAAAGACTATTTCAGGCCTGATGACACAATCCGATGACGCTTCATTTTTCCACAGTGAACGTCTCGGCCCACATGGCCATAGTTTATCTCACAAAACATGTCTGATACATTTTTGACCCCTAAATAAAATTAATAATAAAATATATATATGTTTTTTTTTTTTTTTTTTTGCTTAAAGATTCCTTTAAGTACATTTGTTTTGCATTGCAACATTATTTTCATTTAAATATATTACTTCACCCAACGTTCTGAATACCATAGTACCATTAATATCAATCTGACATTTTTCTAATTCAAAACAAGCACAAAAATTACTGTAAAACATATCCTGTTAAATTTACGTTAAAAAACGTACAGTTAACCAATTTGTTTTTACTGTAGCATTTACTGTAGTTTTTTTTTTTTGTGTAAAAATTACAAAAACAAAACAAAAATATGTTATATTTTCCTTTTTTGTGTGTTTTATTTAAAAAATATTACAGGATTTTAAAAAAAAGAATTTGGGTAATAGTGCCGATTATGCAATCCAATCAGATTTCCATTAGAGTTCAGTGGGATGTGATTGATTGAGGGGCTCATTGTGATGTCATCGGCCTCGTTACATGCTAATGTTATTAGGATCGCTGACATCACTTTCAGTGCTGTCATACGGGATATTCTCTTTCCATCTCTCTCTCTCTCGCTCTCTCTCTCTCTCTTTATGTACACAGAATGACTCTAAAAATTCCTCAAAACCATTATCTGCTTTGATTGTGCTGCTTTTTTCTCTCCTCCACTTTCTGTTTTTGGCATCATCTTCTTTTCTTTTTAACACTCTTCAATGTAACTCAGTCAAATCTTCTGCAGTGAATCTATCTATCTATCTATCTATCTATCTATCTATCTATCTATCTATCTATCTATCTATCTATCTATCTATCTATCTATCTATCTATCTATCTATCTATCTATCCGTCTCTCTGGATCTCTCTGTTCTGATGTCATACCCGTGGAGCCGTATTACCCACAGAACTCAGTTCCCACAGCGAAAGAAAACGAAATAAGCCACATTTCTGCTGTATGCAGAATCTAATTTAGCATGACCGAAGCCTCTCTCATTTATTTGAGGCCTAAAATCTCTCTGGCCAGACCTTATGTGGTGCTTGGCATGACACTTGTTTTGCTAGAAATGGGGTGATTTTTCTTTACCTGAGGATTGCACTTTGTTTTTGTCTTAAAGGAATGGTTAATTCATTCCTAAAGGAAACGTCCACAGAACTTTATTCTGAACAAACGTTCTTCCAGTAATGTTAAAGTGCTCCTATTATGCTATTTTAAAGGCTCCTGATTTTGTCTTCTACAACAGGTCTGCTCTGATTGGTCAGATGACCCAGTCTGTTGTGATTGGTCTACTATTTTCTAAATTGATCAGATAGCCCAGTCTGTTGTGATTGATCAGATGGCCCAGTCTGTTGTGATTGGTCTACTCTGCTCTGATTGGTCAGATGGTCCAGTCTGTTGTGATTGGTCTACTCTGCTCTGATTGGTCAGATGACTTGATCATGTTTTGCTTCCCAACCAAAAAGTTTCATTGGGGGTCTATAAAGAACCCTAGGGCTCTTGACTCAATATTAAAGAACCCCTTTGTGCCCTCCCAAAAAAAAAGAAGTTTTTATATAATGAGAAATGTCTTAAAATGTTTTTTTTTTTTAATAATGCAT
The DNA here is from genome assembly GCF_951802725.1 of Rutilus rutilus. NCBI lineage: Eukaryota > Metazoa > Chordata > Actinopteri > Cypriniformes > Leuciscidae > Rutilus > Rutilus rutilus. The sequence continues at coordinate 10,821,448 of NC_140218.1, read as the reverse complement.
ACAAGCTGCTTAACTCATAACACTTAATTCAATTAAATTAAATGTATTTTAATTAATTAAAACTAAATCCATAAAATGATCCCATGATAGGATCCTCTAAAATGTTCTATATATGATGTGCCTGATGGAACTCTTCAAGGTTCTATATAGAACTTTTCCTCTAAGAGTGAAGAGTCTTCTTAAAACAGCGGCTGAGAAGCGTTTGTGGCTGTGGTGTTTCTGCTGGAACTCATGGTGGCCCACACAAGATGCCTGTTCTCGTGGAGGAGAAGTAACAAGCCGTTCAGGCATCAAATATTTACCTTTCTCTGAATTCTCCTCGAGCGGAGCGCTGTGGCTGTGAGAGGTGGTTTGAAGTGTGCATGCTTGAGCATCTTAAAGGAACAGTGCACTCAAATCATTTACTCACTACCATGTTGCTTCAAACCTTTATGGTTTGTAATTCTTCTGTGAAACACAACAGCATCGCTTTAACCATTTAGTCAGACATCTTTCACTGGTCTACCAGCAATATCAGTAAATGCTTTACTGCATCACAGCACCAAACCTGCACTACCAAGACTTCCATAGTAAACCAGCTTTAACACTGTGGACGATTCACCAGCTAAGTGTTATGTGTACAGTATGGCTATACAGGTCCACTAACTAAACCAATATAAACCAGTATGGGAATTCATTGTGTTCCTGTTCAATTCAAGTAGTGATCGACCGATATGCATGTTTTCATGGCAATGTGAAAGTCTAGAAAGCAAGATGACCATTAATAATAAATTGGACATGCTAATGTATACAGACAACATATAAGCCTAATAAATTTTTTTAGCTCATATATATAGTGTGTATATATATATATATATATACACACAAAATGATGTACAGCGTTGATATGATATTTTTTTGCCCAGAAAATATACATTATTTCATGCATTATTCGAATGTTCATGCAAAATGCATGCATGCTTTACATTTTTTTTTTATATATATATATTTTTTTTTAATTATTATATATAATATTCAATATTGCATAACAATGCATAATTTTATATATAATAATATATGAAAAAATAATGTGTAAAGTGCAAACAAAAAAAATTATTTAGCATTTTTGTAAATGTAATTTTATATTTTTTATGGTCCTTTTTAGCTTATGGTGTGAAGCAATTTTACGATAACACTTGCAAACTTTCTTTTATGTTCTGATAATAGTGTGTTTTAAGAACAAAATGCATTTTTGAAAGTATTTTTAGTGTGTTGGAGCATGAAAATAATCCATAGATTTCTTTCTTCACACAATCTCTCTTTCTCTCGCTTCTGTCTCTTATAGTCTCATCTGTAATCCTCTTCTTATTTTTTTTTTGCAGATACGCTCCTGAGCTCTCACTTTAACTTCCATTAGCCTGTGGTGAAAGTACAGACACACGTTTACTGTAGAAACCACCCAGAAACCTCTCTAAATCAGTGAGTCAGCTGATTATCCAACGCCAAAAGATAATCTAGCGAACTTGAAACTTTTAAACTAATCTAAACTTATCAGATATCTTCTCAGGAAACAGTAGAGCTGGTCTTTTCAAGTCACTCAAACAGTTTTGTGCGCCAACCACCGTGATTAAAGATCTCCTCCTCACCAAGGCCTTCGTGCCTCAAGTTTCCTCATGCTAAATTGACCGTCTGCAGACCTTTGTGCCAGATTACACAAAACCCGTACCTTTAAAAACAGACCAATGTTCAAACTTCCTTCAGACGTCTCTGTTTTGATGGGATAAATCAGCAGTTTTTGTTTGGGGGGGGGGGGGGGGGGGGGGGTGCTTGGAAAGTTATGAGGGAGAAAAGCAGACCCATAAAACGCCTGTTTAAGGGTGCAGGCAAATAAGGTGAAATCAGATTGTAATTGGACCAAACCTCACAATTTATTTTTAAAGGTCTGGGCAGATGTTTGTCGACGTCGTTTGAAGGTAGGAGGCTCTTTCAAATGATAAGTGCCCTTGTTAAAGCAGCTCATTTTCAGATGAAGGTGGTAGGCATAATTGCAGCCAGATTGGGCCGTCGGCTACCTTGACTCAACCTGTCACAGTTTAGTCTGGGAGCTTCGCACTGTTGCCGAGTCAGTTGTGCTGCCACGAGCGGAGCGGGACACAAACCCTGGCTGGGATTGCGGAGCGGATTCGCTGCCCTCTGTGTTGCCAGGCAAGATGCGCCCAGGCTGCCAAGTCGCATTTTTGCCGCTTCAGAGTGGAGAAGAGAGAGAGAGAGAGAGAGAGAGAGAGAGAGTGAGAGATGTTTTTTTTTACAACACACACTGAAATCCATTATTATCCATTTATATTAAAATGAATCATCTTTAGGATAAAGCATAACCCTGTTGTTCTATATCTGTTGATTATATTGACAGCTGATCTCTTAATACCTCTCCTGTTTGAACTCTTTAACCTTTTAAGAAAATGACCTCTCTGTATATCCTTTATGTAAAATAGAATGATTAGTTTTGTTAAAATGTCAAAAAAAGTCATATGTCAAGGACTGAAGAGATGAATCTAAAAAAACAAACAAATGTAACATGAAAGGAACATGTCTGTGTCATATTTCATCCCATCAAATCAAAAAAAAAAGTGAAATTATATTTTGCTAAGCTTATTTAAGTTTTTAGATTCTGATATTATTTTATGACTCATTTCATCCCAAATTCTCATCACTGTTACATTATCTGAACATTTTATATTTTATTATTATTATTTAATTGTTATTAATGTTGTAATAAAATATAATAATAATAATTATTATTATTATCATTATTTACTTTATCATTATTTACTGTAAAACAATATTTTTGTTTTCTGTCACACTAAAAATATGTAATGTGAATTAAATTGATAAAAAATTTTTTTTTTATTCAGCATCAATTATATACAGTACAACAAAACTACCATTATTATTATTATCATCATTATTATTATTGTGTCACATTTCATTAATAAGAATTTGCTTAATTGTCGTAAATATCTTATATATATTTTATATTTTGCCTTTATGCAAAATATAATTTAGAATTTATTTCTTTTGATTTTGGGTTGAAATATTAAGTGGACTTTATATTTCAAACAACATTCGGATAAGTTCAAGTGCTTGTATGCTGGCATATATGATGTGCATGTGCTGGCAGCCAATGGCCTCGTTTTGCATTGTTTATGTGTGTGTGTGTGTGTTAGTGTGTGTGTGAGAGGGTTGTATCGTAATGAGGGCACCAGGGAGAATGGATGGGACTAAACAATGAAATCATTTTGCTTGGATAGTTTCACTGGAATATTCCGGAACCAGTCCATTCAGACCTCTTTAAAACAGGGAGAAAGAGACAGACACAGGAACACACTGGAATACCACAAGAGAAAGTTTGTTTGGAAGCCAGAGAGACGGTGAGAAAACCAGACGAGTCCCTGACAGACTTTGTGCGACTGTTAACAGAAGGTTCGGAATAATCTGGGCTCTGACAGACAGACGACACACACACGCACACACAAACACAAACAAACAATGCAAAACGAGGCCATTGGCTGCCAGCACATGCTTCTCCATCCAATCACAGCCTGTTTTGAATCACAATACACATGCTGCATCCGTGTAATCCAGCCTCGTCCAATAGGAGCTTCCCCTTTCTGTGTTGTTTTGATTCGCCTGGGCAGTGTTGTGTCTGTTTGAGCATCTGTTTTAAAGCGTCATTTGTATTTTTAGATGCTTTATAACAGTAAAAATGGTTAAAGTCATCATAAAAATGGTGTTCACAATCCATTTCAGTTCCATTTGATGACATGTAAAATGATGACAAGTTTCATTTTGGGGTGAATTGTCCCTTTAAGAAAGCAAACGGTCAATTGAGTTGTCATGTCGACTTTGAAGAGATGATTGTGCTCTTTTAGTCACAGATGTTTAGTCGTCATATGTACCTCTTTGTTTTTCCTCTGCCATTTTCAGAACTGAGTCCATTGGTACAATCCATGTGAAACAAGTCTCTTACTCGGATGCATTTATTTGGTTAAAAATACAGTAAGATTATGAAATATTATATTATATTATATCAAAGCTGAACTTTCAGCATCATTACTCCAGTCTTCAGTGTCACATGATCCTTCAGAAATCATTCTAATATGATGATTTGATCCTCAAGAAACATTTCTCATTGTTATCATCAATGTTGGATAGAAAGATTTTGATTAATTGAATGCATTTTTGCTGAATAAAAATATGAAATATTTGAACAGCATAATCATTTTCATTACAAAAATGTTTTCGTTACAATCTCTCATTCTCTTGGTTTCTCAGAACTGTTTGTGTGTCTCTGTTTTTCTCACTTTAAGCCTTTAAGATCACAGGAATTTCTTATTAACCTATTGAACACTTGGCAGGTCCTGGAGTCCCTGAAGTATGTAAAACCTGTTTATTCAGAGCTTAGTAATAATAATCACATTTGCAGTTTTTTTTTATGGCGGTGTTAAATGAACAGAATCCAGGCCTAGAGACTCGGAGAGCGTCTAAATGTGGTAATCACACCTTGTCTGTCAAAACTGAAGGTTTTCTTCAATTGATAGCCAGAAATATTCTTAAAAACAGTATTTCTTAGTTTAATGACTTTACAGATTTTAGTTTTGTACTTATTTCTGACTTTCGGATCTCCAAGTTAAAGAAGGTATGAGGAAAATAAATAAATAGGTGACAAAAGACTTGGAGAGAGATGATGATAAACTGGATCAAGTTCTTACATTTTGATAAAACATTATGAAGACTAATTATTGTTTGGACTAACATGCATTAATAAATCGCAAAAACTGTCAATTTAGATTTCATTACTTATACTTCAAATGCAAATTCAAGCAGTTTTGGTAAAGTGGATAAATTTATACCTTTAACACTGGGTTGTTTCAACCCATGTTTGGGTCACAATCACATATGGACAAACCCAACCGTTGGTTTACATTTTTAAATTAAACTTTTAAACACAGCAGTTGGGTTTGTCCATATTTGACCCAAACAAGGCTTGAAGCATCCCAGCATTTGTTTAGAGTGTTAAAACAATTGGATTTTCTAATGTTTACTGTTGCATTCGGACGTAAAACAGGTCATCTCACTTACAAGCACATGATTGCACGTTGTCAAATGGAATCGTGTAGATAGACTCGCACAGACACATGTAGCACACGTGCAACACTCATGCTCATCTGGTTTTAATCCGGTTTAATGGATTGGGTCGGAGGGCATCTGTAATTTCAGCACATCCATCTCCTATAGAGACATATTAGCCTAACCAGACCTTCACTGGCGCGAGTCAAAACCCCACAATCTCAGTTTGAGTTTGTCATTTTCCAAAATTGAGCTGTAATTGGTCTTATTGTGAACGATTCATCAGTGCCATTTCGTTGGAAGTTATTTCAAAGGAAACGTGTTTGTCTTTGAAAACTTTTAATAAATATAATACCTCACACCAACTGGCAATATTCCTCATTTAAATAATTCCCACCCTAGGCATATAGTAAATAAAGGGGCGGGGCCTGGTTGAGTTAATTAGTAGTGTGTTGAAACTGGCAGTTATGGTAAGGGGCGGGCACTTAAAGCGCTTGACCAATCACAAGACACCGGTTCAGCCGACCAATCAGAGCACATTGTGCTTCTCAGAAGGAGGGGCTTCATAGAGTCTGACAGAGAGTGTTACTGACAGACTGGGAACAGAGGTGCTGCAACAATGGAGAATATGTGAAAAATAATGTGTTTTTCAACATTCAAGCATGAAAATCTATTTTAGTAGAGCCCAATAACAAATTCATGACTGAAAAAGGTCATAATACAGCCTCTTTAAGTTTAAGAACTATAATATTATACCTGCATCTTTCCATCATTTGGCTGTCAGTTTAATCCAGATATGAGTTGAGTAACGGCGTATTGTGTTTTTCTTCTTTCTTCTCTTTCACCGACTTGCTGTAGATGGCAGATGCAACTGATATCACTGGGAAATCAGGGCGTTTCAGCATATTTACTGTAATGTTGCCCCGTTTCTGGTTTCTCTCACCCGTAGGTGCGCTCTATCCTGGATTGTTAGTCTTTCTGTCGGGCTCTTGGTATGTAAATCCTTTTTTTCACTGCCACATATTTTCCATGATAATTCCTGAAGCTCGGCTCTTCTCTAAGCTGCAGGGCTGCACAGAAAGACCTTTAAGAGGATCTAAAGCCGGGCAGGTGTGCGTTTACTGGTTTTACTGAACTCTCTTCAATGTACTTTTTTTGGAGCTGAATGATTCCACAGATTGACTTCCATATGTTGCCTTCTGGGATCTTGCGGCAGTGTGGGAAAAACAGTGTTTTCCTCCTTTTCCTTCACTTTACAAACTGTAAATACATTTTGGGATTGGGAGTTGCAATTATGAGAAATCAAATTATTAATTCATTGTTATTTTTTAACTCCGGGCAGAAAAAGGCTTCCATACATAATTCATTCATTCACATTTAACAGAAGGTGCACCCAAAAACCATAAAGTTGCATTTACAATAAAAAAGTTGCAATTATGAGAATTACATTGAGGTAAAACTTCACATTGTGATATATTAAAGTGGCATAAAAAATTAAGCTGCAAAAACAAGCTTCCACAAAAAAAAATAAAACCCAATGCATTCAGAAGAAGAAAATAAGGGTGTTTTCACACATAAGTCCACTATAAAATAACCTCAGACCTCTTTGAGTGGACCAACGAGTAAAAAAGAAGCCAGATCTTTTTGCATTCAGACCATACCTGGCCTTAAAAGTGGATTCAAATTTATTTATGCTCCACTTTTGGTTTGATAGATTATGGATTTTTTATTTTATTTTTTACAATGACTGTCATAAGCGAATTGCACAGCAAACTGTACCTAGAGCACATTTATGTTTTGTTTTAGAGGAGTTTGAAACACTATTAAAACTCCCAAATTCCACAGTCTGGGAGATCTGGTTGTAACACCCTGTGACACTCATAGAAGCTCCTTAGCAAACGCTGTCATGGTAACAGCCAACTTTGTATATTTAAAAACCCAGTCGACTTTGCACTTTGACTTTGAGCGGTTCATTGTGGGCTAAAGAGTGTTTAGCACTAACCCAAACCAAAGACGGGGTTACCCATAACAACGTGGGCGAGATTTCACAGCGCTCGCTGCTTAACCTTGTATGGTCAAATGAAAGTGACTTGAGGTTTTATCTACGGCTTCCCCACACGCAAGCATCACAGAAAACAAGTAAACAAGCGCCGGTCGACGTCGACACGTGAAGAAGAATGATGAGAGGGTTAGCTGGCTAAAATAAACACTGGGAGACAAACTCACCATAACTAACCTTTAGTCCTGTCAAGTTTTATTTAACACCGTATACCTAGTGTACGGCTACTTTGTGTGTCTTTTGCAAATATTTTTAGAAGTGCTTTCCCTCTCCTTTGTTAAATTCCAGGCAGATTTTCACAGCTGCCTCATATGGGAACCTGCTGGAAGGATTTACAGAGGTTTTGTCCAACATTTTGCCCAAGTGAAAAACAACAGGGAGAGAGAGAGAGAGAGAGAGAGAGAGACGAGGTTATCTATATAAGGTAAAAAGGATTGGTGTGATTTGAAGATAAAAGTAGAGAAATATGAAAGAACAACATGAGTGAAGTATCTAGGCTGAGCTTTGATGTTCAAGCCTATATGTCATTTCTTAGAAGAAAAATAAATGTTTTAGTTGAGCTGTGCGAAATAGAACAAATAAATAGATATCCTTGTTTTGTATTGAGACGTCTTGCCGGTCGCAAGCAAGAATTTGCAAACGGTTTGACTCTCGAACAAATGACTGTTTCTATCCAGTGCGACTGAAGGGTTAAGTGAGTATTTTAAACATGACCTGACAATGCATCAAGCAAACACTTTTTATTCACACAAGAGGTAAACCGTCTCATCTGGCTCCCAGACTCAAAAATCACTCACTGTGAATCTGAAACTGATTCACATGGAGTGATTCCTGAATCCCTAAACTGCACGCCATTGCTTTTTTTGATGTCCAACTGGAAATTAGACGAGGACTGTAACCGTGTTATGCTATGCTTAAGCTTTTACTGAACCAAAGATAAAGAAACATAATCAATTGTACCAAACATATGCCGTTCATTATGTGAACTATTCTTCCATAAACTCATGAAAACAATTCTTACTCAGAAGTTGTAGTAAATGTCAAAAAAAAAAAAAAAAAAGCATTGAATTAAACATGGAATTTTGAAAAACTGAAAGCATTTTCTTATAAAACATACTCAAATAAAGTACTAAAATAATCAATAATGGGATTAAACAAATTATTGTCCCCCTGTAGTCAATAATTGTATCCCTTAACTCATCTTTGATCACCAAAATGACATATTTAAGCGATTTATTTTTTTCTTGAATGTTTTTCTTCATGCATCAAAATAGCTTGAATGTAAAACTACACCCTTGCCTCATTTAGTATACTCTTGTGTAGCATACTCTATTCTATGAATATGCTAATGAGCCCCGCCTCCACTCACTCACACCAACTCAGAGATCCACTCGTTGACGATCACACGCTGATCTGATTGGTTGTGACGTCAGAAACACCAGCGATTTCAAATCCGTGTTTTTGAGACTGTCTTTGGTTCACTGCAGTTTTAAGGAGAAAATACTCAGCAATGCTGTCGACATGAACTTACACATGGTTTGTCTTAAACAATATTAAAAACACCACATAGGCATATAAACAACATTAAAAGCTTGATTTTCACCACAGGGGGACTTTAATTCCTCTCACACCATAAAGCATGGCACTAGTAACTCCAAGCTTATGGATCTGATTCCCAGGCAATGCATGAACTTATAAAATGCAATGAAGCATCTGCCAAATATACATAAATGTTAAGCTCCTCACGATTCCCATCCCTACTCAGAAGTGCACTGTTTTTCTGTGGTGTTCTGCTGAGAAAGGGATGAGATGAGATGAGGAACTTTTAAGTGCATCCTCATTGGTTAACGTGAAATCTGCTTAGCCAATCAAATCAGAGGCCTGTCTCACATGACTGTAAGATAACTGCAATTGTCTCCATGAAGATACTGTAGTTTTCCTGGAGGGCCGGATGAGACTGTTCACCTCCTGCGTCAATGAAACGTCCCTTTTCCTGATGCATTGTTGAGTCTGTCACATCTTTAACTGAATAATTTCTCATCAAAATATGTTGTATATTGGTTTGTAAATGATTTATTATCAATTCAGCGCTCTGTAAAAACTCAGAATTGAGACAGTTTGTCTTTTTGTTGGCTTTGTTTTCATGGTGTTTGCTGAAGCTGACATGTTGTTGCCCTGCGTTGAGTCGGAGGCTTTTAACTGGGTCAGTGTGTGTGATGTCTGTGGAGACTCATGGATGTAGAAATGATTCACTGTCCCAGGAGCCTCTGCGCTGGTGTTCGGCCCACGGTGTGACAAATGATGTCATCCTCACTGTGAGAGAAATGTCATTCGCACCGTACAGGGACGAAGCTCTTCTTCGCTGAGAAGGAACACACAACCCCGTCCTTATAAACAAAAGTGTGCTGGGAGTACTCTTGGAAGTTTTTGATGGTATAGCTAATGCTTTATTCTACCAGTAGGAAGATTGTGAGCGCTATGTGGCACATTGAACACATTGATCAGTTTGTTTCACGATTTTTGGCTTAAAGGGATAGTTCACTTAAAAATGAAAATTCTGTCATCATTTACTCACCCTCAAGTTGTTCCAAACCTGTATACGTTTCTTTGTCCAGTTGAGCACAAAAGAAGATATTCTGAAGAATGTTGGTAAATGCAGGACACCACTGACTTCCATAGTATGGGGAAAAAATGCTATGGAAGTCAATGGGGATCAGTAACTGTTTGGTTACCAACATTCTTCAAAATATCTAATATCTAAGAGCTACAGTTGGAGGGCAAAATTTAACTTTGAAGGGTATTCACTTCATTTTTCTGCACTCTTTCCCTTTAAATTTAGGTATTGCATCTTTAAAATATAGTGCACAAGCATAATAAGCAGAGCAAATAGTTTTACAGTTTAATGCACTGTTATATATAAGAGTACTGCATGTTACTACACTGAAAAATAAGGTGGATAGAAAAAAACAGGGCTCTGAATGACATCAGGGTGAATGAATGTTGACAGATTTATTTATTTTTTTGGATGCACTATCCCTTTAAATAAAAAGCCCCACTCAGATGAGTACCAGTGTGCCAAAAACCTTGTCCAAAGTCACAGACAGACCCCTCGACAGACCCCAGAATTGCTAGTGGCGGCAGATGTATTTAGTTACTCTTTTCCGCCCTTGTGTTTTAGCAATACTCACCATTAGGGCTCGCAAAAATACCTCCATCACTTTTAGATGAATGCGGTGCCTTTTAGCTGTTGTCCGAATGCCAGACTGTAACTGGAGCACGTGTAGATCCACAAGCACCAGACTCTCCCTAATGCCCTCCATGTGCAGCGACTGTACTGCGCTTTTCTACACAACACACGTTATGCGGTTAAGTTCTACTACGATTGGGATTGCGTGGAATTGTACGAGAGAGGGAGGTCTAATTGAAAGCAGATTACGGATGTGTTTCCTCATCCAAAACTGTCACCCGATATCTTTGAGATCAGAGTAACGAATCGAAACTCGAGCGAGCCATTACCTCACCGGGGCGAAAAGGAGGCAGGTGCTTCATTTTAAGAAGTCTTCTGGGACGTTTTAACCGTTGCTTCAGGGAAATCGGACGATATTCGCGGTCACGTCCAGTGAAAAACCATTAAACACGCGGAAACAATCAGGATGTTTATTCGCAGAGTGCACGTGTGTTTTTAAGAATGCAGTAAAATGGGGTACGCTGAAACAATGCCAGTAAAACACACACGCGCTCGCCGACACACCCTCACCCCGGGTCAATCCGGCACGCTCTGAATGTTTTCTTAGCTGGGAAATAAGGGATCCTGAGGATGGACTGATGAGGGTTGGGATGACACCACCTATTCCACCCAGGATTTACGGGCCGAGGGCGAGCCGGCCTTGAGGGAGGGTCACTCAAAGACCACAGGTCTCGGCACGCAGATGTAGCCACTCGCATTCTTCTGCACTATCGGGAAATAATGGAGAGCAGATTTAGTGGCTTGCTGTGTTTTTATTGTCCCACAGGTGCCTCTTCGTGAGCTCGACTCGTGGACCTGTCAAGCGTCCAAACCTGGACTTCCTTTAGTCTTCTATCCAGCCCAAAGCCGATGTCAAACTTCGAGGAAGCGCTCAGCACTTGGTTTCCGTAGAATACACTCAGGGATGTCTTGAATTGGTAATGAGGTCCTCAAACGGTGGTTTTTAATCTGTGCCGGATGCATTTCAAAGAAGACCAGGAGACTCGAGGGCCGAATGCCATTCAGAACTGAATTTTAAATTCCAGTTCAGCAGTGATTCGCAATTCAAATGGAAGGGAGTAAATCAAAACATGAACTAAAGAATTCATCTAACTTGTTAACTAGAAAAGCAATGTTTGTCATGACAAATGTTACATCATGAAAGTTTTGAAAAATCCATGAAGTTTGAAGGTTTATAGGCCTAATGGATGGACGGGCAGATAGATCAAATATATCCAAATTAGTTTATATATCTCTTCATATGTAATGAATTAACTTAAACTTAATTTCCCAGAATGCATCAGGTGTGTTTTCTTTGAATTCCTTTAAACTTGAAGGTTTTCCCCCCAAAAGCTTTTTCAAGCCATTATTTAATATTTTGCCACGATAAACTTTCCTTTTCTAGTTGAACATTCCTGCTATATGAATTTCTTTGAATTCGCATTCTGTTTGCTACCTCAAGTCAAATAGAATTTGAATTTAAAAAACGTTCTCAATTCTATTCCAAATGGTGCAGTGCCTTTAGAAATATTGTCCGTCTCATAATCAGGGCCTAAAAAACTGCATTGCGTTTAACTTTCTGTTGACCGTCACAGAACCATGATAAGACTTCAGAAACTTGCAGATTACACCTGATATAAAAGCTTTTGGGATTGAGAAACACACTCCTCCTGCTATGTGTGCCGTCATGGTGGTCCGATATGATCCTGACTGTGTGTGTGTGTGTGGGCGAGTTCACTGACGTCGAGCCAGTCTTCTTTAATGACTGCATGCAGAGAAGAGCTGTGTTACATTGACCTGCTTCCACAAAAAACAAAAAGTCCCCATTTTCATGATTTTTCCTTAAAAAAGACAGAAAAGGATGGAGTAGTGAGACGGATGTTTAGCAGTGCAAAGCTAGTGGATGAACATTGCACGTATCTGAAATCTGAATGATGTACATATTTTATGACACTTTGTGGACATTTGTGGATCGATAATGTGTGATAATTTAGCATAAGATGATTAATAGATGTTTTGGTGTCACATTCTCAACCATTTAATGAAAGTCCTGACAGATTCGCGTTTCAAACAACACCCATATTTCTTGTTGTTTGAAGCCGTTTCCTGACCCACAGGTGGATTGTTTGGTTTTCTGCCCCGGGGCGACAAAACAACACCGTGGGAATCATGAGACATATCACATCTTACTGTTTTGTTTTTCTCATCATTCTGTTACGCTCATTACTTTCTGTTATTGATATTGCTTCAATGTCAACATTTTGACGAAGGAATTTGAGTTAGCTGGTAATACTTGCTCTATTATTATTAACACACACACACACACACACACACACACACACACACACACACACGCAATCTGCAAGAAATCACATCATTACAGCATGGTATAACATGATTGGCCTCTGCTGATCCTGCAGCCAATGAGATTGCTTGCTCAACATTTAAATAGTCTGGTTCATTGTTTGCTGTAATCTAGTCCTGTAGAGTTCCTCTGAACCCCTCCACCTCCCCCAGCTCCACCTGTCTAGATCTGCTACAGGATTTATGTATGTCTTTACATGTTTATAGCAGCGAGTGTATATATATAAGTCCATATTGCTCTGCAGCAGATTCAGTGTATCAGATCTAGTCCGCCGAGACCAAATACATTAACATTGCCATATTCAATATCATGCTAAAACTATTCAGAGAGTTGTCATAAGGACTACTTTTATGGTTCTATTTGTCATATATATTGCATGAATCATATGGTCTTTTTATATTGTACTTTTTGCCCTTTTTGGATCTTGACAGCCCCTGTTTCCCATTGACTTTTATTATATAGAAAGAGCAGCATGGACATTCTTCAAAACATGTTCTTTTGTATTCCACAGAAGAAAGTCATTCAGGTTCAGAACGACGTGAGGATGAGAAGGCAATGGCAGAATTAGTATTTTTGGTGAAATATCCCTTTAAAATGATCTGGTGTCACTCACTGTAATGATACACATGCTGGCTGAACGCTGTACTGTGTTTCTAACAGAGAAGATATCTTTCTTTAACTACTATCAAGAGGAAAAAAATTGACCTACATTCTCGTAGGCTTTGAGTAGCATGAGGCTGGTCAGTGTGTGTGTGTGTGTGTGTGTGTGTGTGTGTGTGTGTGAATGACAGGCCGTCCCATTGGCTGCTCCTGCTCATTCTCTCCCGCAGCATGACAACATCACGCAGAGTGATGGAGAGAGAGAAACAAAGATGGTGCAGTGAATGAGTGTATTTGTTGAAGACAGGGAGGATGAATGTTTTCGTGTTTGCCTGCGAGAGACAGAAAGTGTGTGTGTGAGTGTGTCGTAGAGGGCCGACCACGTGTGCCAGTCTGTGTTGTTGCTACCCATCCATTCCCCTTCGACCAATCAGAGACAGCGAATCCAGAACGAGTAATGATGTGGCTTACGAGCGAGTGTGTGTGTGTGTGTGTGTGTCTTTGCCTCTGGGATGTGTGTGCTGCAGTGTGTGTGAGAGAGAGAGAGAAACTGTCTGCATGCTCTCTCAGCACATCAGATATTTTTTGAATGAAGGGTCCCAGAGGAAAATGTTTTTGCTCTTTTATATCTCAGGAGACTTAATGGAGTTCTCTATTGTGGTGAATATACGGTAGAAACTTTGTCTCAGAATTTGTTCTTCTCTTTCTAAAGGGTCCAAAAATGGGTTTACACAGCAATGCCATTGAAGAATCATTTTTGGTTCCTCAAATAACATTTCAGTGAACCGTTCTTAAAAGAACCCTTTTCTCACACGAAGAGCATTTCACAAATATGAACTAAAGAACCTTCTTTTCACTATAAAGAGTCTTTTGTGGAATGGAAAGATTCCGTGGATGTTAAACTTTTACTTTCAAGACTGTAGGAGAAATATAAACAAGATGATTGTAGATATACAGCTATAAAATGAATGGAGCTCAGATCAGGTCTTGCAGAAACTGTGATGAGAAACGGTTGAGTTCATATTGAGATCTCTATAACTTTTGATATATAAGCGAGATTACTGGAATCTTTTGCTTAAGATATACATCTGAGAAGTGGGAGACTTAAGCTGACTTAATCAGGAGGAACAATAGATGTTATTTTTAAAATACACAAATATTTAATAATAATAGTATTTTATAATGTATATAAATGTATTTTTGTTATATATATAACATGAAAGTTTAACTGAACTCGATTCAAACCTTGATTCGCTCGCAGTGAGTGGTCTAAGAGTTCAACACACTTTAGTATGTTATAAAAAAAAAAAAAAAGAGCACATATTGGGTTTCTCACATAAATTCTGTCACATGCAGTGAAGTGCAGTTGACCTGAAATGAATGACCTCACATTAGAGACTCCAGCGGAGGGTTTCCCTTTATGGGCTTTTAAATGGCTTCTTTGAGCTCATGCATTGTCAGACATTAAAGATACTGACGGCAAACACTATAGTACAGGACACCGCTCGCATGTAATGGGGAAAAGTGCATGTTTCAGTCCCTGGAGCGGCTATTTTAAAGGTTACTTAAACCTCAAACTGAACGCAGGCCTTTAAGTCCATACCACGTTGATGGTTAAATAATTTAAGTGGACATATTGATATATAACATTTCAAATGTATTATTTTGCATAGTTTGGGGCTGGTAGGATTTTTTTTTTTTAAAGAAACCTCTTATACAGACTGCATTTATTTGATCAAAAATACAGTAAAAACAATAAAATACTATTTTAATTTAAAATAACTGTTTTTTATGTGAATATATTTTAAAATGCATTACTCCAGTCTTTAGTGTCACATGATCCTTCAGAAATCATTCAAATATGACTGCTGATTTGTTTAACATTTATTATTATTATCAATGCGCAAAGTTGTGCTGCTTCATATTTTGGTGGAAACCGTGATATTTCGTTTCTTTGATTAATACAAAAATTTCAAAAGAATATTTTATTTGAAATAGCTATATCATAACAGACTTTAAATATTGATTAATTTAATGCATCCTTGCTGAAGTATTCCTTTCTTTAAAAAAAAAAAAACACACTTCCTGACCCCAATCTTTTGAACGGTAATGTATACACACTCTTACAGTGTTCATTGACTAAATATATGTCTCTTTTTCTCTTTCATGTTGTCGCTCCTTCAATTCTGTTTCTTCATCTTCTCCAGGTAAGTAACAATTCTAATGCTTCAAATCCTGTTTATTGTGTCTAAAGCGAATAATACAAGTTGATTTTGCTGAAAAAATCTGTTTGTTTACATGTTTTTGTTGTTGTTGAATCTGAGAACGTACATGGAGGGAAACTTAATACTTTGTACTTTTGTACCATGATTAATTACTGCAAAACCAGCCCCAAAATAATCACTATGGTGAATATATTATATCTATAGATTATTTAAATGCACGGATCCAGATACAATATATGACCCTTTACAGATGTGGCCTAAAATCAGACATACACTCCCATGCAGAAGATTTACACACTCCCATGGAAGTTGGCAGGAGTGTGTGGGTCTTCTCATATGTGGCAGTTTCCATGGAGACAACGGGTTAAAAATAACGGCAGAGACGGCTTTCCCGTGCCATTTGCTGGCACCGCAACCACCGAATGTTATGATGCGCTCGGAGGACGTAACACACACACACACACACACACACTCGCACGCACGCTGTGACGTAGTGTGGGGTGATGAACGCAGGAAGGTCCAGTGAGTTTATTTTTAAACCCAGCTGTCTGCGAAAACGTCTGACCACATCCTCTGATTTAGGACTGTGGAGAAACTCTGCAGAATGTGTAGAAAAGCAGCAGAAAACCATATTTCAGTGAGCTGCCAACTCTAGCTACTCACAATTGCTATAAATTGTATACACAATTGTCACAGTTGCCACCTAAATGTGATCCAGTCCACTTTTCATGACCTGATCAACACAGACATGGACTTGGAAATATGTTTATATAATAATATAATATATATTAAATAATGTTCATATTGAAATGATAGAAATTAGCAGTCACACTTTAGATTAGGGTCCAATTATCACTAGTAACTAACTATTAACTATGACTTTTGCCTTAATACACTCCTAATTACTGCTTATTAATAGTTAGTAAGGTAGTTGTAAAGTTAAGGTATTGGGTATAGATTAAGGGATGTAGAATATGATCATGCAGAATAAGGCATTAATATGTGCTTTATAAATACTAATAAACAACCAATATCCAAGTAAATATGCATACTAATAAGCAACTAGTTAGTGAGAACTGAACCATAAGCTAAAGTGTTACCAAATAAGCAAATGGCATTTTATGTTATATAATATAATATTAAGATACACTACATTGGTATTTTGGTCACATGACCTATGAAGCATCATTGGTACCTTCATTCTCTACTAGCTCTGTTAAAAATAACTAAGTTGTGCTAATTTTCTAGTTTCTTACACTGAAAAAAAATTGGTGTTGGATTGTTGAAACAATTTTACAAGTAAATTTCACAAATAACTACAAAGTGTAGTTGTTACACACAAGTAACACATTGAATTAAATGTGAAGTTTTGAATTAGAAAAACCGAAATGGTATTTTCTTGTAAATCATACTCCAATAATCTCTTGTTTTATTTACAACTCCGGAACTATTTTTTACCGTGTACTATTTCAAGTCATTCAGTTAGTATGTTGATAGTATAACAGCGTCAATCCCTGTCTGCTAATGTGTCATTACGACTTTTTATCTCACAATTGCCAGTTTACATCTACATGCGAGTTATAAAGTCAGAATTGTGAGATATAAACTCGCAATTGTGAGAAATAAACTCGCAATTCTGACTTTTTTCTCAGAATTACGTTCAAATCTCTCCATTCTGACTTTATAACACGCAATTGGGAGATATAAAGTCACAATTGTGTGTTTTAAAGTCAGAATTGCGAGGAAAAAAAAGTATGAATGCGACGCAAGTGTTTTTTTGCTAGTTTCAGCCCGACGCAGTTATCATTTTCACATCCGCCGCCATGTTGTTTAAATAGCAAATGCATTTGCACCCATTTGTGCGCCCATGGGCGTGCTGGTCTGAAAACGAGGTGTGTTCTGGCGCATTGTTGGACCGTTGCTATTTTGAGGCAACAGAAATAGACTGCGCCGTTGACCAACTGAAACCTGGTCTAAAGTCAATGGCGCAATTTTTGTATTTTATTTAAAGACACGTTAGTAATGTGCGCTTATAGGCGGGTCCACAACACGTGTACACTCTGCTTATTACACACACAGGGATGCGCAGAAGCACACAAACATGCCAAATAAAAATAAAAGGATTACAATGTAAAAGATTATTATTGTGTACATAAAGATATGGTGGAAATGAAATCGGCTTGTCCCGTAGATGGTCTGCTTTCTCACTTTAACTTCGCGCACGAGCAGATCCGTTTGCTTTCTGGAGAAGCCTTCAGTTTTTCCGCTTGCAAATTCCGCTATATAATTAGCAACTGGCTTTTAAAGGGAATAGGAAATTACACTCTAATTGTTTTGTTGCACGTTACACCCAAAACACACCCATTACTCATTAAGAGAATAGGGACAAGCCTTTTAGACCATACACCTGGCGCGCCGACCATTTTTCCCGTCGTTAAACTAGCAAAAGTGGATTCAGACTCGCCCTGAGTGCATGTGCGCTTTAGACCGTGCGCTTAGATCCTTAAAATAGGGCCATATATCTCCCAATTCTGAGAAAAAGTCGCAATTATCTTTTAAAATGTTTTATTCTGTGGCGGAAACAAGCTTCCATATCAGGCGGCATTTTTCCATGTTGGGCTCATTTCTCTGACTGACTGACAGAGTTATGATGGCTTTCCCATGCGTGTCGTGCCTCTTCTGCTGTAGGCAGTCCGTGAGGTTTGGGGATTCTGACATTTCCTCAGAAGTAGACGGCAGCGTGTGTGATGAATATGATGAAACGGAGTGATGTAAAGGCCCTCTGGAGTGTGCTAAATAAGTCTTTTTTCCCTCACTTGCTTAACTCGCTCTCACCTTCCTTCAAACTTCTTACCTGGACCGAGCCTCATGTTTGGGGGCGTGCAATGAGCTGCTGAGTGACAACTGTGGGAATGGTGGAAACTAGATGCTCCTCTCTGTGTGTATGTGTGTTTACTCGGGGCTCACTATGAGACGGTTGCGTAACAGGCTCCTTCATCTGAGCTGATTTTGGCCGTCGCTCTGCAGTCTGGAGAACCTGAATCAAAGGGAGGCTCTCAAATCACGTGTATCTCACACGGCACGCGCCGGCCGATTCATTGCACTCGCACGTAAATCTTCTCCAGCCAATCAACTCAGGCCTTAAAAGCATTTTTCTTGTGTTGAAGTTATGTCTGGATGTAAACGCTGCGGTGTGATTTGCAGAACGAGGCTCATAAAAGGGAAGTGGGATCGAGCGCTCGATTTGATTTATTGATTAGATCACTTCATTTTGATGCTGACTTCTTAATTGGTCTGTTGTTTTAGTTTGACTTGATAAAGTTAAGTTTAGTCGCTTCACTTATTATTTGGTCTCTACATTCTGAGAGCGAGAGGAGGAAGAGTGTGTGTAAGAGGTGGTGGACGAGGAGGAAGAGGATGAGGACGAGAAAGAGCAAGGAGTGGACAGCGTTGTCCAGGCTGGATCCAGCACACTAGAGGGTTTTTCCCTTTGCCTGGCATGAGACGACATTACCTGTGATGTGGACAGAGACCTCAGGCCGGACCAACATGAAGACGTGATGCTGAGGCATAACGAATCTCTCATTGACCTTGATTTTGCAGTTGCACAACTCTTTTGCGCGTGGTCTAAAGCGCACATGCACTCAGGGCGTGTCTGAATCCGCTTTTGCTAGTTTGACGATGGGAAAAATGGTCGGCGCGCCCGGCTCATGCTCTAAAAGGGTCGTCCCTATTCTTGTAATGAGTAATGAGTGTGTTTTGGGCGTAATGCGTCCGAGTCTTATCTCCCATTCCCTTTAAAAGCCAGTTGCACTAGCGCCATGGCGGATTCGCTATTTACATGACGGAATTTAGAAGCGGAAAAACTGAACGCTTCTCCAGAGCACAAACAAAACTACTTGTGTGCGAGGTTAAAGTGCGCAAGCAGATCATCTACGGGACAAGCCGGGTAGGCTAGGTTTCAGTTGGTCAATGGCGCAGTCTATTCCTGTTGCCTCAAAATAGCAACGGTCCAACAATGCGCCAGAACACACCTCGTTTTCAGACCAGCATGCCCATGGGCGCACAAATGGACGCAAATGCATTTGCTATTTAAACAACATGGTGCAGGACGTGAAAATGATAACTGCGTCAGGCTGAAACTAGCAAAAAACACTTGCGTCGCGCTTGACTTGCATTGCAGTGTAAGATAGAGTGTTTTAACCTTTTTGTAGTTGGACTGCTGTATTTTTACAGTGCTGAATATACAGAAATTCAGTAATATACAATATTCAGTTCAATACTATACTTGCAGTACAGTATACAATTTATTCACCTTACTTAGTTGTGATTACTATCCTATTTACGGTAAATGCAAAATGCATTTACTGTGTTACAATACACTTTTTTTCTGTAACTGCATGCTTTGGATGCTGTGTTCTCTATTTTTTGACATGGTGTCTAATGAATGATCTGTAGTGTTTATATTGTTGACTGATGTTTGAAAGATCTGAAAGCATTATTTGAGCACAGATAACTTGGAGGAAATTGTTTGATTTTGCCAGAACAGTCAGATGTTCTCTGAATTTTGAAGATGTTGTGTTTAAAGTTTTGAGATAGCGGGTGATTTCTAACACACACTCACAGCGTTCGGTATCCATCCATCCATCCATCCATCCATCCATCCATCCATCCATCCATCCATCCATCCATCCATCCATGATTTTATTTTCAACAGTGTTTACAACAGGTAAGCAGTGTTTTACCCAAGGACTGATAGCTTTTATAATACGGCAGTGACAGCAATATGATAAAAGTTTCAACAATATTACATTTATTAATATTAATGTTCAGAATAAATGCAAAGTAATTAACGTTTACAGTTGCTACAGTTGAATGTGCAGTGCAGGTTTGAACGTAGCTCCTCCAATCAGAACTGAGTATTCCTCTGTCATGCAGGGTTTTGTTATTCCATTAAACTCTAAATTCATCTGACATGACATACATCTTTCCCATAAATCATCACAGATGACATCAGAGAACAGAACTGGCGTCGAGGTGGGCTTGTTTGGCACTCGAACCGTGTGATGAAAGATTTATTGTATTATTCCTCTTCCTTGTTTTAGTTGGCAGGTCCTTCATGCTGGCGAACCGTAATCGTTCTCATTCCTCCTCCCTGTTTCACCAGGATAAGCATGTTTGATTTGCTCTGAGACAAGTGACTTTTTTTCTGATGGCGTGATGGAGAGATGGTCTCAGGTTGGGCTTGTTTAGTCGAGCAGAAACTTTCCCAGCCCGGGATGGTGAAGTCTCAATTGAAGCGTTGTTGTTGGGATCTCTCGGATTCTCTTCGTAACAGCGGGGTCTTTGTTCGCCCGTGATTTTTCAAGGAAGAGAAACTCACACCTGCTAGAGATGGGGACTCCCCAAATTGAACTATCCAAAAAATATTACTTTTATAAATATTACTATTACTCCACGGAGGTGAAGTGGAGGTTTTGAGAGTTCTCAAAATCCAACACACATAAATAACACAACATTGAAAAGAAAGCATCAAAAAAGTAACATAGTTCTACCATATTTTTTGGACATGTACCATGGTAATATCAAGTGTTTTTTATTGTCTACTAAAACTAAAGCCAAATAATATTAAAAATAGTTTCTAGTAATTGAAATAAAGCTGAAATAATATAAAATATAAATATTACGTGAAAATGTAAAAAAATCAATGTTGACTTTGCAACTAACCGAGATTAATAAGTGTAGGTTGAAGTACTAAAAGTACAAAAAACAAAACTGAAATAACGCATAAAAATATGATATTATAATAAAATAAAATAATTTAAAAAAGACAACAAAAATTACAAAAGAACAAAAAAAAAACTTAAACTAAAATTATCATGAAACCTAAAATTGTAAAAATAACAGCTAATTGATAAATATTAATAAATACTATAATAGTATATAAATAATACTAAAATAACATTGTTAATACCATGGTATTCTTGAAAGTATGTTGGAATGCCATAATTATAATTTCAGTATAATTCATGTCCAATGGTATTTATTCATATGGTAATATACCACTTTTTGGTGCCTTTTTAAAAGTGGCACATGTCTAAAAGATATTGCATTACCATGGTACCGTGTCCAAAAGACGTGGTATCAGCATGACACACAAAACTTCCACTGCAAAAAGTACTTTCAAATTAATTAGGTACTGCAATGATAATACAATGGTACATGTAAAAAAAATATAATACCATAGTATTTTTTAGAGTTGGTATGAGACATGTCTCTTTAAAAAACAGTATTATCTTAGTATCTTAACCAAAAAACAAACAAACATGATTTATGATACCTTGTGTAAGTGTGTTAGAGAGGAAAGTGAAACATGGGCAATCATCTATATCTCTCTCATGATCAAGTTTTATTGGCATGATAAAAAGGGTTTATATCGCACAACATCACTTATTGAGTGTGTGTTGTGGACTTCAAAGGCAGTGGAGAGCAGTGTATCCAGGCCAGAACTCTCTGGGAGATCCATTACAAGCGCATGAGAGCAGGTTTAAGTTGTGTGTGTGTGTCTGTGTGTGTGAGAGAGACCATGTGGCCAACGATGTCAGCTGCATCTCTGTTTTGAGGTATCATTAATGTCTGTAGCACGCTCAATTTTAATATTTAGTATTCTTGGTTAGCCAGCATTCATAATTATGCAATTCACTAAGCAATTTAAATGAGCATAAATCAATCATTGTTTTGTTGACTTTTTGATTAAGTTTATGATTCATTGATGATTTTCCACCTTTAGAAACAGAATGTTTGTGTTGTTTCAAGCCAATGCTAATGCTTTATTCATTCACGAGGGCTGCGTTTGTTTTTCGTGGCCATTGTGTTAGCATAACTGCGCTGAGATTAGCAAGTTGTTTTTGGAGCTTGTAAGGCCAAATGAGTTTCTTTCTCATGGACTGTTCAACATTTCATGAGTCATAAAAATAATTTTTAAAATGAGCTTTTTATTTTTTTGTGGAGAACACACACTTAGAAGAGCTTCACTCTAAAACTAAAACCCCCTTGATCCCGCCAGACTTGCAGTGCTCACAAAACACAGCAGTTCCAGTATTGGCAGGCTATCTGTATGAATGGATGTGAAGCAGTGACTGAGGTCTGCTCTCAATAACCTCTCCTTTCCAAAACAACTCCACCAGACCTCGAGCCAAATGGATCTCCATCAGCATCTGTAAATTCTGCTACTTTGACTCAAAGGCCTGTGAATATCCAGATACGTGCAGATTTTCTGTTCAGTTTCAGATTGCGCAACCTGAGTTGTAAGCAAATGCAGCCCTTAAAACCAAAACACACACAAAAAAACAATTGTGATGTATACAAAGTTCTGACATTAAAAACTCTAGATGGCGGCGGCTGATAGGTCCTTAACTCAACCTGCTTGCATTCACACAATTCTCTATAGGGCACAGCTGATTGGTTCCTGCTGTATCAGTAGCCAATGAGCTGCTCAACCTGAAAACTGGAAACTCAAAACAAGAACAAAAACCCTGGACAAGAAACATTCACGACTAGAAACATTCAATACTAGACCAAGACACGGCAAACATGAGGGCTTAAATACACAAGACTAATGACTAGACAAGGGACACCTGTAAACAATGAACCAATGACAACATGACGCATCGGAACACATGGCAGGATCACATGACTTGAACAAGGGATCACATGACATACATGAAACAGGAACAAGGAACAACCCACAACGTGACAAGTAGGCAGGTTCATGTATAGTCAAGTGGTGCTGGGGAAGGTGGAGAGCTTATAAAATTCCCATGGTGCGCTGCACTGAGTTGAGCCTGTTCGGGATGGAAATAAATAGGTTACGTGAATAGAACAAACAGATCGAAGAAAAAAAGTAAAATAGTCCTGACTTTATACAAATTATTCAAATCATTCAAAGTGGTGCCAACAATCTCCACACACTTTCACTATACCCGTCCCTGCAATCTGTTTTTAAGATCAAGTGACCAGCACAACAGTGAAAAAGTAATGACAGATTCAATAAAACAAGAATAAAGCATTTTCATAAAAGTCCACATTAAAACCACATTGCTATGTGCCTAATGAGAATATATATTTGTAATATATCAGAACCCTCCAAACTCCCAAATAATTTGTGCTCTAACTTTTAATTGAGCTTTTATGGTTCTTTGAAACATTCCTTTATGTAATATATAGAATTTTTCCTTCTTTGAATCGCTCCTATTTTGGGTGGTTACCAAACCCCCCCCCACCCCATGCCCATTTGCACCCTTGTTCGGCTGAATGAGGTATTCAGGTGGTGATGAGCTTAATGGTGATTGGCTGAAACTCGACCTTTGCTTAGTTGAATTCAAAAGGGTCTCCAGCGTTGAGCCTAATAACAGGAAAATCACCATGGCCGGTAGTTGACCTTTCCCCTTGAGTCAGATCAGAGACCTCTGGGTCTGTTAGGAGTGCTGTAATGAGGTGGCTGGGGGTCAAAGGTCGAGTCTGTGAAAGTAGGTGGTGATGTCTGTGACCCCGGGCGGAGCAGATAAATGGCCAGTGGGAGGTCCAGTGTGTGCATCCGTGTGTTTTGACCCAGAGCGCACAAGAATGACTGCGGGAATCAGACAGAGACGCAATGCGAAATAAAAACATTTCTTAAAGGTACAGTGAGTATAGCACAGCGTTAAGTGAAAACTGAATGTAATAACCAGGGTTCCCAAACTATTTTGACCTATAAATTGGGAAAAGAACCCAAACTCCATCAGATGACAGAATGGGGAAAAAAACCTTGGGAGAAACCCAACTCAGTTCATGGTCAAAATGTCTTCGGTGGACATTTTGAACACAACTATTGTAAGTTTAATACTTTATCTACAATAACCATTACTAACTTATTTTTGGATACAGTTTGAGATATTGTTATTACCTGGCTGTGTGGAGATTCTATGGAGTTTAGTATCTGGAACTAGTTATTACCTTATACACCACTAGAGGGCATTACATCTCCTGTCCTGAACACAGAATATGCCTTTATGATGCTGTGGTATTTTATTTGATTCACTGCTAAATCAATGTGGTAAAGTAGTATTTTACATGGTTTGGGTCCCTCCTTCAGTGCAGGTCTGTGGAATTTGTCTCACCTGCTCAATCGTCAAGCAAAATAACATGATGCATCTGCACACCTGTATGACACGGGTTACACGCCTAAGTTAAATTAGTGTCAGGCGTTCGGTCACATCACTAACCGTAAGTACAGTATGAGCAATAGTACTAGGGAAGTGCAGTCATGAAAATATTCCAGAGTAATACATCACAGCTGGCTAAACAAAAGTTCTGTGTGTAAACTTCAGCGAACACTGCTCTACTCTTCCGTCGGCCTTTGAAGATGTTTTTCTCTGGGACTCTGGGGTTTGCGTTCACTTCTGAAATTAGACAGCTGCTCTGAGGGTCTCATCTTGAGTCGCTTTCTGCTGATTTGTGACTTTGTAAAGGATATCTGTTGTTTTTTGCTTAGGAAATGAAAGCATCCAGCGGACCTGCTGTTTTCAGGGAGTTTTTAAAGACGTATGCACAGATCTTAGGCTTAGGAACGTGTTCCCATGGGCTGCTGGATAAGAGCTTCTTGATGAGTTTGGGTTTGTGCTCCTCAGGTCCGGATCTGAGCGTGAGCTGCTATGCAAGTCTGCAGTTACAGAGACCAGACCCCTGTCAAACAGACCATCAGACTGATTTTTGCCTGACAGATGAAAGAATGAGTGCAGAAATGTCATGAAATAACATTGACCAGAATATCACAGAGGAATATCACAGAGACTTGAGGGAAGACAGTAAGAAACCACCTAGCAACCATCCAGAGCACCTTAGAAACCGCATAGCAATAACAGGGTTATTATAGTTAGATAATAAAACTAAAACATAAAAATTAACTTCATGTTGTTATTTTATTTCAACTAGGAAACATTTATCAAAACTTGATGTACTGAAATAACTAAAACTGAAGTTAAAAAAATAATACAAACTTTAAATAGACATGTATTAGGGTTGCACCGATATGAAAATTTTGGCCGATACCGATAACTCTTTATATTTGAAAGCCGATAACCGATATATCGGCTGATAAATCTAAATCAAAATTTTTATACAAATTTTGAGAGCCTGATTACAAAAACAAGTCTCACCATTAAGCACACAATTATGAAGTTCTCATTATAATTTTATGTAGCATATGACAGACTTGCAGCATGTTGCACTATATTTTCCTTTTTTTGAAGTGATTCCAATTATATTTCAAGCAATTCAAAACCATCAGAACAGTTTGCATCTGAAGGAAATAATCCATTATTAATTGGCTTTAATACAGTATATCAGCAACATTTTCTTATCGGGTCGATAAAGAATATCATTAAAAATTCATATTTATCGGCCGATGCCGATATTAGGGCTGAGACAATAAATCGATGCATCGTGAATTAAGAAATGATTCTGGATTGATTCTTAGATTTTCCGAATGCATATATATATATATATATATATATACACACACACACACACACGCATTTTTTGAACACATTTAGCCCAGAATTTTCCTTTCCTTGATTCTCTTAAAGCTCATCAAATAGGAGCATTTTCACCTCTTTAAAAGCAATTATATGTAATTATAAGTCAAATTAAGTATTTAATTAAATAAATCTGAAAATTACTGAAGTAAAAGTCTCATTTAATAGCCAAATTGCAGGAGGTATGCAATTACCTTGAGATGTCACAGTGCATTGTCATAGTAAATGTGTTCAATAACTTGAAAAACAGACGTATTCTGGATTTCAGACTTCAGACTTGAATCTAGTTGTGTTGAAAAAAAAAAAAAAAACATTTACATTCATGCATTTTGCAGACGCATTCACAGTGACTTCAAGGAATCAACCATGACCTTGCTCTAGTGATTGACATCTAAATTGGTGAATATTTTTGCAAGAGAACTGTAAATGCAGTATATCGTTGTATAGAAATTTACACATTCTTGAATAGAGAATATTATAATATATAAATGAATAGAAAATATTGTAATATATAAATGTGTTGAATTTGTTTAATTAAAGGGAGAACAATGTTATGCAGGAAACAAAAAATGCAAACAGACTTCTTCAGTATACACACACACTTTCTAAAATACCACATTTTTAATTGACTTTCATGGTGGTAAAATACACACATTTCAAAACAAGTTGATGCTGATGCGCTTTGACGGTTTCTGAGTGAAATGTCAGAGTTTAGTTTGCTGTGTTACAGGCTCTGGTTTGGAAAGGGAATGTCTTTAAACCACATCACTTGATTCTTTAATGATTCGGTACGGGCGTCCCGCTAATGAAAACAAGACGCTGTGGGGATATAGTTTAATCCAGTCAGCGTTACGCACAGTTTTGGTCTAATTCATTCTCACTGAGCACACAAATACCATCCATGTGTGCTCTTAGCTGTAGCGGTCAGGCGGTGACACACTAAACCACTGCAATTCAGCGCTGGATAGAAGAACAAGGTCGCCTGATCCAGTGTCAGTTTAAGAGAGAGGAGAAGAGATGTCCTGTGCTTCCTTATCTTCCACAGAAAGGAAGTTGAATTGACTATTTGAGCAATAATTTGAGTGGAATTAATATAACAAGGCTGTTTTAAATACAATAAATGTAACAATACTTTCTATTTTGGAAAATGTATGTGTACAATTAATTTTTTTTTTTTATTATTACCTTTATTGAACCTTTATTTTATTGTTATTTATTAAATGGATCAAAAGGACAGTCCCCTATTATCTAATGTGATACATTCAACAATGTTTTTTGCCAATACAATAATTTGTAAAAAAAAAAACTTTATAAAAAATTGTGCATGTCAGCATAAAACTTTAAATTGCAAATTTTGTAAAAAATAAATAAAAATAAATAAATATACATACATATATATATATATATATATATATATTTTTTTTTTTATTAAAATAGAAGGTGTGTATATATATATATATATTTCAGCAAATCAGCATATTAGAATGATTTCTGAAGGATCATGTGACTCTGAAGACTGGAGTAATGATGCTGAAAGAAATTACTACAAACATTTTTTATACATTAATATTGGCAAAAAAAATTATATAGGCTAAAATAATCTTCTTTTTTTTTATCAGAGGTCATGTGACAACAGTGTTTGAAATCTTACTGTCCTAATGCATAGTGTTTCAAATAGTAGCCTGGATGCCAGCCGAACTTAGCCCCGCCCACAACATTTTTATGTCAGGCTAAAATAATAGCATACTGTACATAAATCTACTCGCATTGAAAATCTTGTTATCTTAAGAACCTTCTATCATATTTTCTTTATTTTTTATTCTAAATAAATGTTGTAGTCTCAAAGGGATAGTTCACCCCAAAATGAAAATTCTGTCAACATTTACTCGCCCTCAAGTTGTTCCAAACCTGTATGAATTTCTTTCTTCTGTGGAAGATATTTTGAAGAATGTTGGTAACCAGATAGTTTATGGACCCCATTGACTTCCATAGTATTTTTTTACCAACATTCTTCAAAATATCTTGTTTTGTATTTGGTAGAAAAAAGAAACTCCATCAAGGTTTGGAACAACTTGAGGGTTGAGTAAGTGATGACAGAATATTCATTTTTGGGTGAGCTATCCCTTTAAGGAAGCTATGATTGAAAGCCGTGGAATGACGATGAGTGTAGTTTTACCTGCGGGGCAGCAGCGGCTGTAGTGGTCATGGACGCGGATGGCAGACGCAGGCTTAATAAAACCTACAATCACATTCCTGGATGATCTATGAGCTCCACCTACTGAGACCAGATCAAAGAGCTTCATCACAGAGGAAGGAGCCAAAGATCAGGAGAAAGAAAGACAGAGAGAATTAGAGGGAAAGCTTTTCTTCCTGTGCTGAGATCATAGTGGAGATATTCAATAATAATAAAAAAATAACCTGCAAGTGCACAAATACTTAAAGGGGAACTATGCAGGTTTTTTTTTAGCTTAATTTACCTTACCTGAACAGCTTCGTAGAGTCAATGGAATGGTTATATGACTTTTTACGGGTTGAATGGTGGCCGTCTCACTTCCCCCTAGCGCCTGTGAGCGGAAAAACCCGCTTGCGACTTTGGGCCAGCGGGCCGCCGGCCTCAGCGTCAGGAAGTATCGCGTGATATCAGGTCTCGCAATGTAACAAATTGCTTTACGGCACTGCACACATACACTATCTAAACATTTATATGCTAGCCTTCTGTGTATCATACATACCTCAGTGGACATGGCTCCGTGCGTTCGCCGGCTTCTTTGAAAACAAATGCACATGACCAGAGGGAGAAGATGGGAGGGGGGAGAGTCGCCAACGAGTTTTGACGACAGTGTTGTCAAATATCTATTCCGAAGCTGTAGGGGGCGCTCTATAGAGAAAGCTGCGAGCAAAAAGCGAAGAAATTGCCAAAACTGCATAGCGCTGCTTTAAAGGAACACTCCACCGTTTTTTGAAATAGGGCTTATTCACCTTCTTTCCTACATTTAGATAGGTGGGCAAATGCATTTTTGTCTCAGTGCATGCATTGTTTTAGTTTGACAGGGTCGGTGCTAGCTTAGCTTAGCTTAATGAATGGAATCCTTTGTTGCCAGCTAGCATGTCCTGAGTAAAAGTGATAAAAAAAAATAGCAAAAACCCACCTAATTACTTCTTGTGGCCTGCATATTCACAACGGGTACAAATAGCGATGCAGATTAACTCTAGGCGGTTTCCTAGGCAGATATTGACTTGGGACTATATTAGGGGGAAGCACAGGCGAAGCACTGCTACTTGGGCGCAGAGATATCAAATCGCAATGCAGTAACAAACCTCAAGGAGGCGATAGAGTTACCTTCAAATGTCCAGCTAAATATAAACATGCTGACTTTAGGACACTTTTAAGTGTCAAGAGTGTTGAAAAGTTAATCGCACTTTGGTTACAGTGATGAATTAGCACTCATAACAGATCCACTGACCCAACAGCTTTATGTCTCGTGTGTGTGTGTGTGTGTGTGTGTGTGTGCGCGCGCTCTTGGCTTCGTTTCAGACTAAGGGTAACCCAGCCAAATTATAGCTGACTTATTAGACGTGTTATTTTTGGACGTCTACCTGCTGTCTGAGACTAAAGCTCCTCCCTTCCCTCCTTCTCCCTCATTAAGTCTTCAGTGTTCTCCATGCATGCAGTGCAGATGAATCATTTATGAAAACTAAATATAATACCCAGCTATAGCACAGCTTTATTGTAAAAACTTTTTTAAGTTGGGAAGAGGTTGTGATAAAAGATTTTCATCCTACATACTTAATATGACTGATATTGTTTTTAAAGTATTTTCATAACTTTGCAGAAACATTGCCTTGGTGTTGTTTGCCACATCCCTTTTGAATGTTTTATAAAGCACATTATCACATCCAACCTCGTCCTACATTCAGCATCACCAAAATATTTTTGCCACGTTCTTTACAAAAAAAACGTGTTTATCAATAACATTAAATTAATCTTAGAGAGATATAAATAAGGAACATTGTGTTTTTGGTTTTAAAAATATAACTTTTATATTGAGGCTACCTACAGAAATCCTTTCAGATTTGAAAACTTTTATCATAACATTTCTAAACTGTTTTATTTTACTTGTACACTAATGTTCAAAAGTGTTTTTTTTTGTTGTTGTTGTAAGAAATATAATTATTGTATTCAGCAAAAACACATTAAATTGATCAGAAGTGTCAGTAAAGACATTTATAAGTTTACAAAAACATATATTTCAAATAAATCTTTCTATTCATCAAAGAATCTCGAAAAAAAGTATCACATTTTCCACAAAAATATGAAGCTGCACATCGGTATACATTAACACTACTAATAATAATCATAAATGTTTCTTGAGCATCAAATCAACATAATAGAATGATTTCTGAAGGATCATGTGACACTGAAGACTGGAGTAATGATGCTGAAAATTCATCTTAAACTACTAAAACTACTTTTTAGTGTATAGAGTGGTGTGTTGCCAATCACTTTCCAGAGTATAGAGTGGCATGATGCCAATTACCTTCCAGTGTATACAGTAGCGTGAGGCGTGAGGCCAACTACTTGATTGTAAATGTGTATCTATCTTCTCTGTTATTATGTAATGTGTTTGTTTTATATGTTTGGCGATGCAGTGGCTGTATTCGTGAGCCCAAAACAAATTTCCCATTGGGACAATAAAGTATACCTAACCTAACCTAAATCTTTGATCACAGGAATAAATTACATTTTAAAATATATTCATATAGAAAACAGTTATTTTAAAGTGCAATAATATTTCACAATATTGCTGATATTTTGATCAAATAAATGCCACTTTGGTGAGCACAAGTGACTTCTTTTTTTATGGTGTGGTTTATAGCATGTTTTCAACATTACTCTGCAGTGTAACCTGTCTGCAACCAAAATACAATGTTGTGAAGTGCTGTAAAAGTGTTTTATGCTAATGCACAGAATTTTGAACTACTATAAACACACATCCACCTCTCTCGTCTCAGGTGTTAACAGCCCAGTAAGGTCTTTGTGTGTTTAAACACTGTTCTTGTGGTCTCACTCCAGCATTTGGTCATGATGGCGCCAAGGTCAGCAGAGGCTGAGAGTGGGTCGGATTAGAGGAGATTAAGACGGAGGCTGGTATTTCTCTCTCTCTCTCTCTCTCTCTCTCTCTCTCTCTCTCTCTCTCTCTCTCTGTTGCTCCCTTCAACTATAATTGTGTTTGTAATCAACACAGAATAAGTGTCCTTGTCTTTCTGAGACATGTCTCAAAGCCTTGCATATGAAATCTCCTCTCATTTAGTCAACAATACTTATGCAAATGAGAACCTCCAAAGGGAAATGTCATTGCTCAAAGGTTGCACTTAAAAAAAAATCTTATGTAAGTTTTTACTTTGTCTCAGATGTTTTTTTTTTCTAAAATTAAACTAGTTTTGGCTTTTATCGTGTAGCTTAGTTTAGTTTTTGATCGTGTAGCTTTGTTTAATGATTACTTTACATTCAGTCTCTGGATTTCTATTGCAGACTATGGTCATTTGAGTTTGAGACATTGTTTAGATGTATTCTGGCACTCAAACGGACACATGTGAGATTAGTGCCCAAGGGAAGCAGGAAAAAGTCTCCATTTGCTCTCGATTTAATCCCACTGGTGTATGAGAAACAATTGAGACACTAAGGAGATGTTATTTGTGTTTTTTTCCTCTCTGTTATGGACCAGGTTAAAGAGCTGGTCTGTAGTTTACCATCTGACTCTTCTACACCACCATGACACAGCAGTGATTGGTGTGCCAGCTAACATAACACACACACACACACACACACACACACACACACACACACACACACACACACACACACACACACACACACACACACACACACACACACACACACACACACACACACACACACACACACACACACACACACACACACACACACACACACACACACACACACACACACACACACACACACACACACACACGCCTATATGCAAGTCTGTTAGTACACCAGCCACAACTCACAGTAAAGACAACCTATTTACTGTAGTAACTGAGCCATTTCAACATTGTGTCTGAAAACAATAGGTTGTAAATTGCATACTGGTTTCTTCAGAGCGGTAAGAAGATCTTAGAGCACAAGTCCTTGTTTTATGGGTCGTTTAATTGTAGCCTCATTGACAGTATTGGACTATTTGTCAATAGACAGGATGCAGCTATTATACTGAGTCTAGTGCCCAAGAAAAGGTTACAGATCTAATTGTTTTATGTAGGGAATGTGTTTTGGATGGGGTTACCCTGATGAAGTATTGATGTCCCCAGTCATCTAAACAAACTTAGCTCTTCCAGCTTCACTAGCAAAGGGCAATGGAAGTCTATGGAAGTCTGAAATTGCTGCGCCACTAAAGAAATCACAAGTCTGATGGCTTCCCAGGTTTCCCAAACACCTCTGTCTACAATTATCTGGACAAACAGGTAATACCACCCTCAAACTCACAACTTTAGTTGAGCCAGAAATTGACATGTCAGACCGTCCAGTCAAACAGAACGTTTTGAAAGGGCACCTAGTGTTTTCATGCTTTGTAATTGTCAGCTTAGTTATCATTGTTTCTGCGTATTAAACTTCTTTGATATTGATTTTTAAGTTGCCTTGAATTGCTGATTAGTGTGACTCGATCATGCATACATGAGTCTGTGCAACTAGCAGCATTAACTGGCCAGAGTCCCACCAGGAGTGGTGTGGATTAGTGACCCTGTGCTTCCTTCCTTTGGACTGCACAGTGAAGCATAACAGGATTACAGTGGCCCAAGTTGTGGCCGGACTGAACCATGTGCACCAGCAATAGGGGGTAGAGGATATCTAGGGTAAAAGGCTGGAGATTGGGGGGGTTGCAGATGTTGCAGCAAAGCTGAGCTGAAAGTAGCCTGAGGTCTCAGTCAGTCAGAGAGAGAGAGGGAGAGAAAGAAGTGTGCTGTGATTCCATGGGGTGATGAACAAGCCCCAGGGGGCTGAAGCAGAAAGGCAAATGAAAACATGAGAACAAAACCAAGGAGGAAGATAGAGACACACTCATCCCTTGCTGACCATCTCGGCTGAGACACTCCACCACGGTAATGGCTCTTGGATGCTGCATGCCGCTGAGGTCTAAAGGTACAGTAGATGTCTCCTGTCATAGTGACATCTTGAATGCTTACACTTTGTAGCTTTTTATGGCTGTCCAGTGATTTAGAGTTGATCCATAACTCTCAAATTCCGTTTTGCAATCTTATCCCTGGATGTCATTTGATTTATAGCCTAGAAACTCTGACTTAAGTGAACTCATGTCATTTGAATGTTACTAAGTCTACTTTTGCATAATTTTTACAATGTGAAATGTGCATTACTTCACTTCTTTGGTGACCCAATGGACTTATTAACCGCGTTGTATGGTTGTGATGTTGTGTACCTGGAAGATTTGCCAGATTGGCACACTCTTTAGGCTAAACCAAACATTTGACTTGTGGTAATACCAAATGTGCTGTGACCTGTGGGGAGGGAAGGTGGTCTTCAGTGAGGTGTGGTGTCATTGGAACGAATGGCTAACATTTGGAGGACTAGACTTTCCCACGTCGGAAGGTGTGTGTGTGTGTGTGTGTGTTTGGATTAGGGAATGTCAGTGGTCGGGGTTTGGCTCAAGGTTCGTGTCTCAACCAGTGGCTAGTGATTAGAGGGTGATTGTAGACTGAAGATGGTGGGTTTGAGCTTGGGAAACAGGACAGCCTTAAAGTACATTCACACTGACAGCAGTTAAAATAGCTGGGGGTCACTATACTTTTTCTTGCAAGTAGTTTGTACTAGGGATGCATGATATATTGGTATGGCCAATACTGGATATTTAATTGTACATGCTTGTTTCATTTATTTTTACATTTATATTACCTTTGCCATAATCTAACGCTCTCCTAAAGGCTTTAGGATTTAATAACAGTGTTTAAAAAACACTAGAAATTTAATAACACTGTTCAATGTAATCTTAAGCAATTTATAAAATTAATATGCATTTTTTTTCATACTTTACATTATAATGTAAATTTACTTGGATTTAAAATGATCACGCCACTCTTTACAGTCTCATTTGGAGTTGATGTATTGCATGACATAATACATTTGCATAAAATTGGGCTCAATTTAGTTGCATTGCTGTCACTTTGTTGATGCAAATCACTGAATCTGCACCCTTGATTTTTAAAGTAAAAGAGCTCAGGTGAAATCCAACACTGTAACTATTAAATGTTCAGACAGAATGTTCTGTTGTAGTTAAAGTTTCAATTCAATTTGAATGTTTGAGGTTTTGGAATATCTGCAATGATTTGGCGCCAAGGCCTCCAACTTCGGCTTCGCTTTCCAACTGTGGTGTTAAAAAATGCCATTTTACATGGTTAATCTACAGATAGCATCGATGATAGAAGAATAGCACTGACTTTGGAAAGATAGTAAAGAAAACAGGCAACAGGACCAGGAAAGGAAAAGGTTCCATGATAAAGTCTGTTCTGTTTCCCATCTCCACTTTTCATGCCAGAATAAGCCTGTTGGCTTATCTCGGATGATACAATCAGTAGACAAGCGGTCTCCACAAACCATCTCTATTGTTTTTGGGACCTGTTTACTTCTGTCATTGTGGAACAGAGGCATTGGAGATGGCCCGTTTTTACCACCTTTGAGATTTCTCTGATTTGTGTGGACGAGGGGGAATTCACCTATAATTAATTGTGCCTGTTAATAGTGGTTTATTTGCACATTTTCTTTTCTTGTTTAACGCTCGATTCCCTAAAATGAATTAATGGATTAGTTAATGTTCATCTCTGTCATAGTTTTATGAATAACTGCTGCCATGATCACTAGATAATGTACAGAGAGAGACTCTTTTGAATTACCTTTGCACTGCTGTTTTCAAAAGTGTTGAAACCCCCGTTGTTTCTTTTTCTCAGTTTAGTGTGGAAACACTTTAGGGTGTTTATCAGTTAGGTGCAACAGCTGCTGAAGAGACCCATTTAGACAAATGCCCTTCTTTCTCTGAGGTGTTCGGACTGTGGAGGGATAGAAAGAAAGAGTTGTTATTCCTGTTAGAGATCACTGCTGGGTTGCTCTTTACCCCATGCTGCTAAACAACTAACAACCAAACAGCTCTATAAGGAAGAGATATCCCAGCCCCCCTTCCACACAACTACCCTGTCTTGAAAAATGCTTGAGGATCTTGTATTGCTTGCCTAAAAAAAAAAAAAAAACATTTCGGCACCTATAAGTCTTAGAATGAGAATCAATATGGCTTTGTCTTTTCAGATTGTGTAGGTTAAAAGGTCTTGTGAGATCCCTACTGTTACTATAATGGTACTAATGGATTTCATACAAATGGTTCTGGGTCATATTCACCATTGTCGTTCGTTTTTAATGCATTCAATAATGCACTTTATTATTTATGCAATGTCCCCATTTGACCCCACCCATAGTACCAAACATAATTAAATATTCTGTTTGTAGATTCTAGTTTAGTTTAAAGGAATATTCACACCAAGTCTGTGTTTTCACCACAAAAACATGCAAAACATGCATTTTGGATTTTAATTTATTTAAAATATATATAGAATATAGATATTTAATAAAAATATTACATTATATATTATTACATATATAATTTGAAATATATAGTTTTAAATATAAATATATATGTATATTATATTTAACTTTATAGAATCATTGTTTTAATTTGTATTAATTTAATGTGTTTAATTGTTTACAAATACAAAATATTTTTATTTATTAACTTTATTGAACCTTTATTTTATTGTTATTTATTACATATATCAAGGGCAGTCCCCTATTATCCAATGTGATAAATCCAACAATGTTTTTTGCAAATTAAATAATTTGTAAAAATAAATAAATAATAATTATATAAAAAGAATTGTGCAAAACTTTTCACAGAGATCGATGACCAATTGGCATGGCACTCAACTGTTTGTGTGCAGAAAATGTGTGTTTAGTTGCATGGCGTGATTCAGTGGTTTTCATCTTGATTGTGAGTTGATGGGCTGCGATGCTACATCACCATGGTTGACTGGAGCCGTGTCTGTCTGAGTAAAGGGAACCAAGAGGGGCAAGAGTTCAGTCCTCAGCGGGGGTCACACTTGGAAACCCTTCTTTAAACTTTCATAATGCTTTCCACCACACTAAAGGCCTTTTAAAATGCAGGCAAATCGGCTTTTTTCTCAAATCAGATCTGGTCAGGCAGACTGTCCGCACTATTAAAGGCAGGGTAGGTGATTTGTTCCAGAAACATTCTTTGTTATGCTGGCTGAAAGTCTCTTCACATCCTGATACCAATCACTAAGTTAAATGGTCTAAATGTATTTATATGTAAATTTGTCACCTACATTTAAATATATTGTCCTACCTGCCTGTCAATGGATGTATTTCCATACCTCCGCGCACTTGCTCGCACAGACATCGCACGTCATCAGTGCGTTTCATGCAATGAGTTAGACAGACGTCAGTCACCGAGCAGCACAAACGAAACAGCAGCCATCTTTTACAGTTCCTCCTGAACCAAAACAACGAGCTGATGCCGCATTCACACCATAACTACTGTAATTTGGAAGAGATGGAAACACCTGACGTTATATTTCGGAACGGTTTGTGACTCGAATTTATGCGTTTCAATTGCACAGCGAAATGAATCCGCAGCAGTCAGGTGGTACAGGCCAGAGCTCTTTAAGATGTTTATGTTGATTATTACAGTAATGTTTGAGACATGAGGTAGTTTAACGCAGTCTCTCGTGATGCTTTTGTTTGCTCCCTGCTGTGTGCGTTCATGTGTTTTGGAGGAGGCGTGGCTTTAGAGATGCGATAAAATCTGGATATGATAATAATAATAATAAACTTTATTTTATAAAGCGCCTTTAAAAGCAACTTCTCAAAGCGCTGTACACAAAATAAGCAATGGGAGCCAGTCAGATATACAAAAAATATGATCTTTACCCTTGGACTAATGGATGGAAACATTTCATCCCTAAATTTCACGTTGCACTGTAAATAAACGTGAATATCAATTGTGAGTTCAGTTAAATCTAGCAACATTTTTCAACTCTTCCATATAGGCAGTTGCAATTAAACAGCAGAAACTGATGTGCTGTTGGAGATTTGTCAGATTAGTCCAAGTAGTATTAGTTCAAACAGTGGTCACTAAGCATCTTTTCAAGGTCACTGAGGATGTGCGGTATTATAAATCAGTACAAAGTACAGAGGTTAGATCTTTTGACTTGACTTATGATCTCTAGTTTGATTCAATTAATGGTGAACTTTGATGGAGATTGTAACAAATTTGGATGATATACACTATTGTGTAAAAGTTTGGGGTCAGTAAGATAAAAAAAAAAAAAGAAATAAATACTTCTATTCAGCAAAGATGCATTACATTGATCAAAAACATTTACAACGTTTCAAAAGATTTCTATTTCCTTTTTAACTTTATATTCATTAGAGAATCCGGAAAACAAAATGTATCACGTTTTTTACACAAATATGAAGCAGCACAGCTATTTTCAACATGAATAATAATCATAAATGTTTCTTGAGCATCAAATCAGCATATTCGAATGATTTCTGAAGGATCATGTGACACTGAAGACTGGAGTAATGATGCTGAAAATTCAGCTTTGATCACAGGAATACATTACATTTTACACTATATTCAAATAGAAAACACTTACAAACTACAACTGTATTTTTGAACAAATAAATGCAGCCTTGGTGAGCAGAAAAGTCTTCTTTCAGTCATAAAAACAACAACATTTTAAACAGTGGTGTACAGTATGTGATGCCAAACAAGTTGGTTTATAGTTTCACATCTAAGGTTTCACATCTTAAAGAAGCATCCAAAAACTGATTTAATTGGGTCAAATGGTGGATGAAAACGAACTGGATTCAGTTCAGATCTCCTCTTGTAATCACTGGAGCCAGGCACACACAGGTTTTCAATGTGCTCACCAAAGAACTATAGAGCTGGTAAGTCCCGCCCCTTCCGTAAAACCCCGCTGGACCTCTAGGTTGAAAAATCGTCAATGCAAGTGAATGGGAGAAAATAATTATTTTCTGGTCCCGTTTGAATTGTGCCATGAATGTGAACATATGTTGTCTGTGAATTTTTTATATAATCTTTCATGTTACGAGTTTGACAGTATATGGTATGATTCTTCGGCTAGCAGTTGTGGAAAAGACATAACGAGAAAGACTACATGTCGCCTATGTGACGTCACCCCATAAAGTTGACTTACCCGTGGTTTTCGCCAACCTCAACTATTTTGTCCTCTCCCTGAAAGAAGGCGGTGAAGTGCACCAAAGACACAGTCATGTTTAGCGGGATCCGTGAGCTAGAGCCGTGTGCTAGTGGTGGTGACGTTTCAAACGCGTCGAAAGCAGCGAAGAGTTGTAGTCCACAAAGTGCTTTCACACAAAGTCTAACCGTATCAAACTTCTACCCGCTAAATTGTAGCATTCTTCACACGAAAGATTATATAAAAAATTCACAGACAACATATGTTCACATTCATGGCACAATTCAAACGGGACCAGAAAATAATTATTTTCTCCCATTCACTTGCATTGACGGTTTTTCAACCTAGAGGTCCAGCGGGGTTAGCGAAGGGGGCGGGACTTACCAGCTCTATAGAACACTTTTCACTGTACAGGATTCTTGAGTATATTAGGGTTTTTGGGAAAAAAGTTCTTCATGTTAAGTTCTTCAGATTTTTCTCTGAACCACAGCTTCTCCTATGACATAAAGCTGTGAAGTCATTTTTTTTGGAAGCGTTATTTTTCAGAGTGAAGGGCAGCTATTACATCTAAGGGCCGGTTCATCTTCACATGTCAAAAGTCTTTGATCCAGACTCAGAACTGGCCCAGGACACCGGTCCAGCTCGCTTCCAGACAGATATTCTCCTTAAATGAAACCTTTGAATCTAGTCCCAGATGGGAGAAATCAGAAATGAGAGGAATAATCTGGCATGACTACAGAGGAGAGCGGGGTATGGGATGGCAGAGGTGGTCTGCAGAACAGGCACATGAGCTGAAAGCCAAATCCAGGACGACACAGAGCAGGAGCGGGGCGGAAATGCTTAGCAGACGTCTTTTGTCTGGTAAACACAAGGCCCATGATGCATTATCTCGGAAGAGGTCTCTGGAAGAGGTTTTGTTGGGGTGATGGCATGCTCTTGGAGTGAGGAGAAGATCATTCTGCATGTTTGTGTTGCAGTGGATCATCGTTAAAGATGACGTGTGCCATTTTTGGGATAATAAACTTTGCTGTTAATTTGGGGAAAAACTTTTGAATAGTGAAAATTGCTCTTCATCTTAATCTACACTACCGTTTGAAAGTTGGGCATCCGTACGTTTTTTTTATGTTTTTGATAGAAGTCTCTTATGCTCACCAAGGCTGCATTTATTTGATGCAGTAAAAAATTGTGAAATATTATTACAAATTAAAATAACAGTTTTCAAATTGAATATATAGTCAAATGTAATTTATTCCTGTGGTCAAAGCATGAATTTTCAGCATCATTACTCCAGTCTTCAGTGTCACATGATCCTTCAGAAATCATTCGAATATGATGATTTGATGCTCAAGAAACATTTATGATTATTATCAATGTTGAAAATGATGACATAGAATGTATAAAACTGATGAAATTTAATCCATTTCAGAAAAAAAAGAAAAAAAAACATCCAGAAAATGCATACATTTAAATGTAAATGTTCCTCTGACAAGGAAAAATTATATTAAATATTGTCGCAAAATATTATTTGAATAAAAATAAGAATAAAACATTTATTTAGCATTTTATGCAATGTCACCATAGAACATTGAAAAACAAATTTTACTTTTTTATTATTAATATTAACAAAATGTACCCTTGTAGACTTTATAGAAAGCACATTTTATTGTTATTTGCATCATGACATGTAATTTTGCTGCAAACTATGTGTGTGTGTTTGTCAGACATAGAGGGACACACACACACACACACACACACACACACACACACACACACACACACACACACACACACACACACACACACACACACACACACACACACACACACAGAGAGAGATAGAGATAACAGACACAGAGTTGTGCTCTATTGAGTGTGTGACCTAGATTGCTCTGCATTAACGCTGGTGACAGGAGCGTCTCATATAGAGGAGCTGTACGTCTATTCACTCGCATTACAGCGAAAACTGCCGGCAGCATCCCAGCCAGACAGACCCTCTGTGTCTATTCAGAACTGAGGCGCTTGTGTGTGTGTGTGTGTGTGTGTGTGTGTGTGCGTGCATGAAAAATATCTATTATGTGTATTCCCGGTTTTATGAGCTTGCGAACAAGAATTAAGTCATATTATAATATTTGTGATTTAAACGTTTCTTACAAATGGTTTAGTCTGAATCAGCATATTTTGAATGTCCATTTACCAGCCAGGGCTAACTGGATCTGCAGGCCAAATCTATAGTCGTGGGCTGCATCTGAAATCGCATACTCTTGAGTATAGGTTTGCAACGGCTATAAAAATATGTTCTATATAGTATTAATGTGTGAATGTAATTCAGATGCACTGCATTCGCCATGTTGTCATTATCATGTGTGATACCAGCATCAGTTGCACATACTGGTTTCCGCCCACTGAAAGTATGTGGTTTTGGATGCAGAACTAGTTTGAAATAGACTGTACCACTGTAGACTGCTTAAGTTTGCTTTAGGCTCATGAATCAGGTGTTTGGTGTCATTAAATCCTTTTGTTTCTCACACACTGATCCATTAGCCACTGGCAGATTGCAGCATTGTTTTGCTAATGTTTGGCTATTAGATCAGCACTGAGGTTATTTGCACTTCACACCAGCTGCAGCTTCTCTGAGAGCGTTTGAGGAAGTGATTAGAGCGGGTTTATAGGCAATGTTAAGAGTTAAAGGTCTCAACACTAGACCTACTGTTTCACTTTGTGTCTTGGGGGAATCTTATGAAGTCAAGAGAATGTGCAAAGAAGCATCTAACAATTTAGTGGAGGTATAGAAATCACATTTTTAAAAAGTACCTAATATTTCCATTTTTTTCACGATGTCACTGACTCCACATTTATCTTTCGTATTATTTTCCTGTCATTTTTTACTTTAAAAAGGCGAATTAATCAGTAAACATCCACTAATTAACGCAGTCTAGTTACTATGTCAGCATAAACATATGGCCACTAATGTGTGAATGATGTCTTTGTAAGATATTTGTCCTTCTCTCTGCAGCGCTGTCTAATCTGGACATTGAGAGTAAGCTGAGTGTACACTACCAGGCCCCTTGGCTCCTGCAGAGGAACGTGTTCCTGCCCTCGACCCGGCCCGCCTGCGTCCAAGAGCTGCATCGACATGCCAAACAGAGCCTGCGGGCGCTGTACAGAGGTTAGAGACCTATAATCACTACCGCTCGATTATCAATCATCATATTTATTCCTTCATCCCGAGAACACCTTCTGACAATCACATCTCATCTAAGCAAAGTTGTTCGGGTTATTCATGATCCTCCATTCAGACACTGACCGCCCTCTAGTGGAGGAAGATGGAAACGTCACGTCTCAATGATGTGATTTGTGATAAATGCCCAGTTTATATACATTTATATAGTTTAGTAATATATTATAGTATTTGTAAATATTTTGAATTAGCTTTATATTTTCAGTTTTCATTGTAATTTTAGTTTTATTTAAGTTTATTTAAAGTATCTCTATGTAGATTGAATTTTTGGTTTGTTTCAGTTTTAGTTTTACTAAATTTAGTGCTTTCAAAAGTTGTTGTTTTTTTTTTACTTGCCAAGGCGACATTTCAAATTTTTGGTTAAGTTTTCCATCTAATATTTAAATATTTTATTTGATTTCATCTGTATTTCAATTTTTTTAAAGTATTTTATTAACAGTTGAAGTTTTAGTTTAGGTTAGGTTAGCAATAACATAACTTTAACAGGATAGTATTTTTAGTTTTAATTTTAATTTAAGTTATAGTAACTTTATTAAGTGCTTTTGTCATTTTTATTAGTTTTTTTTCTAAGTATTTCTGTGTAGATTTCATTTATTTTATTTCACCTTTATTTCAATTAATGAAAATTATTTTAATAGTTTTAGTTTTCATAACCACACTGTACATGATTAGATATAACTATTAAAACTATAAAATGACAATTTTAATTCTTAAAACGGATTTTATTTAATTGTAATGTATAAGAAAAAGAGAAAAACGGCAAAAGAATATCAGACGATGTAATAATACAATTTAAACCATTAAATCTCCATTTCAATAACAAGAGCACAGTTAAAGGCGCACTGTGTGATTTTTAGCGGCATCTAGTGGTGAGGTTGCGAATTGCACCCAACAGAAGTTACGGTGGCCGACAGGAAGTGATGTCGTCGTCTGAGACAGCAGAGAGTCGCCAGTTAAGCAATGAGGTTTCTTTACAAAGATAAATTAAGAAATTAGGTTTTCTTAATTATTCAGTAAAACTATGTTATTGTGAATATTATTGTAACTTGTTGATCATTGTGTCAGTGTTTTATTCGCTGACTTTAGCTAGCTTCTTTGCACAAAGAACAACATAGTGACGAAACGCGTTTGTCCATTAAGGCTCCTCTAGAAACATGTCGGCGCATTTCAATGTAAGAGACACGTGGTGTGTGTAGATAGAAATGGCTCATTCTAAGTTAATAAAAACATAACGGTTCATTATGTAAGGTCTTTATACACCACTGAAAACATAGTTATGTATATAATATTGCATTTCTGTCAACAGATCCTCCTAAATATTACACAATGCACCTTTAAAACAATATGAAAAAGGACAAATACCAAACATCATGATTATAAGTTCAAACGTGTGAATTATGATTTTATATATAACTCACACTATGCTATTTCTAATTACTAGTGGTGCTTGAGTTGCAAGCATCACTGTTATTATATTGCTCTTGGTTAAGGTTAGTGATTTGAACAAACACCTAACTCTTAAGTATTAAACTTAAGAGTGTATATACCTCACTATTTGTGTTCCAGACATTGTTATTCCTCAAATCACGTGCCTTGTTGATATAAATGACTTACGTATGTATTTGCCTTGTGTTTGTGTAACTGCACATCATCAGACCAGCAGCAGAGGCAGGAGGTCAGCGAGAGGCAGCGCAGGGTCACCATCTCCATCTCCATGGCTCCGCCCATCATGCCCAGTTACCCGTCGCCCCGCGCCCACAGGACACGCCAGCAGAGAGAGAGACACCTGACCACGGTAAACATCTGCCCTGCAGAACCATGTGCTGTTACTGCAGACCTGATCTATAGTGGGAGTTCATGTAGACGGGTGTGATGATGATGATGATGATGATAGTGTGTCTGTGTGTTTAGGAAAGGACAGAGAGAGACATAGAAACTCAGACAACACAAACACAGGTAAACACACGCCTGTGTGTCACGCAAAACCGACACGCCGCACTGCATGGAGATTAATGTTTTAGCTAAATCAGTCCACCATTGTTGTCCTTTATTTGTGTATGTTTTCCTTCAAATATCCCCTTGTGGAAAAGAAGTAGCTACACTTTAGTATGCTTTTTTCGTGCTTATTGTGGAAATAATACATTTTAAAAGCATATGATGGTTTAAAGCAAACATGTGAGACAAAGTATGAAATACTTTGAAAATAAAATAAATTAACACCTCGTTTCAATTCACCATTCATATAATATCAAAATGGTGTCAGAAACATAACCTAACCCTGCTTTGTTAAATAGCAGATTTCAGCAGTGGAGTGTAACACAGTCACTCCTACTAGTCACCGTGGTGGTTTGAAATATATAAGCTATATAATATACACATTTTTGTCAAAAATATAGATTTTTCGATACATTTCGATATTGAAATATATCTGTAACTCTTCCAATACTCATTTTTCATAGATACACGATAACAGCTGCGCTTTCTCTCTCTCTCGTCTCTCCGACAGCGAGTTACACACAAACCCGCCTCCCATCACT
Organism: Rutilus rutilus; assembly: GCF_951802725.1. Lineage (NCBI taxonomy): Eukaryota > Metazoa > Chordata > Actinopteri > Cypriniformes > Leuciscidae > Rutilus > Rutilus rutilus. The sequence goes on along the minus strand of NC_140218.1, from coordinate 10,777,197 downwards.
CGCTCGTTTCATTTGCTCCGGATGAATATTGTTGGTGTTGCAGGGCTTGAATTTCGGCGGGTTTGTGCGTATTGTGCATCATTTTACTCATTCCCGCAGATTTTGTGCTCACACTCAAAGTGCGGCACATAAAGCCTCCTCTCAGTACTAAACTGAGTTATTTTTTACTGCTTATTGCGCTTAAACAGTCAAATACACACACAAAATAATGTCAAAATGCTGTTCACATAAACACAGTCAGTTATGTTTTAAGTGAATGTGTAACAGTATAATGGATCAGTGCGTCAGGTCTTAAAGTGACAGCAGCCTAATATTCCTGCTGCCAAATTATGAGATAATATTAAAATATCTATATGGCAGTTTTTCCCCATGGTATTGATGTCAAAATTGTGGCCAGGGAAAATGCTGAGTGGCTAGCAACTTTGGAAAACCATTAGCCACAGTGGCTGGTGAGCAAAAAAGTTCATGTCAAGCCCTGTGTAGCCTTTCTAAACAAATTATGAAATAATATGAAACAATACTTTACATTGTTCTCCACTTAAACCAGGAGCCAAACCCTTAGTAGCAAAACAAATAAACAAATAGTGATAGGCGAAACACTCTCCCAACTGAAATGTCAATGGTTTGCCGCTATGAACCCATGAACCATATGATTTTATGTATGATTTTTTTCTAATCGCTGAAAATGAAAGAAGATATTTTATAGAATATGGGTAACCAAACAGTTGCTGGCCCCCATAGACTTCCATAGTATGGGAAAAAATATATACAATGGAAGTCAGTGGGGAAGAGAAACTGTTTGGTTACCCATATTCTTTAAAATATATTATTTTAAGCTCCACAGAACAAAGAAAGTCATACAGGTTTAAAACAACTTGAGGGTGAGAAAATGACGACAGAATTTTTATTTTTGGGTGAACTATCCCTTTAAGAAACCGTCCTGAAAGTGCATAGGCTTCTCTCTTTAAGTACACTTCATTTTATTTCATTAATATTATATTATCTGCAAGTATAGTTCTTTTAAAATATTATTTTAACATATAAAGAGCACTAAAAGTACACATTAAGCACACTTCTTTTTTTAAGAAGGGTCATATACCTTGTGAAGCATGTCATCAACATGTTCCTTACAGCGATAGAGTATGTTCATGAAGTCATGATGGTTCTAGAGATTATTAATTCATTAATTAATCTCATAGTTTGCATATTGTGACTCATTATGAATAAAGCAGAAGCAGAAAAATAACTATATTAGCCAGGTTGCCAGGTCATTAGTTTTTTTTTTAAGTGGTCATTTTAATTGAATGATTATTTAATGCTTATTTTGATCCAGCTGATCCGAACGCAGAGAGCATCTCTCTGGATGTCGTGCTGTAAGGACGTTATTTATATACCAGGCCGGTCATTATGAAAATAACTCCTCTTTTGCAGCCAACCATGCAGCCGTGAGGACAAACAACATTCATTTCTTTGTTTAACATTGTATGATAACAGCACTATTTATTTCAGGACGTTATAACAGACGTTCAGTCTGCTGTGTTGGATTATGTGTATCTTTGCTTACTACACTGTGATCTAACCATCAGATGATTACACATGATTCCATCTTGTTCATGTTCATTTGACTTGTTTTTCACATACATATTGCTGATCGCTTTGGATCTATAGAGTGCTGATGTATTTTTGTAGGCCAACCTGTGAGTTTGCATCACACTGTTTCCCTCGACAAAAACACTCTAGGATTTTTCCTTTGGATTATTGCAGTAAATAAGCTCTGTTACCAACTAAAGTTTATGATTTATCATCGTGATAATCTTCACAAATGAACACATCTTTTATGAATTTTGAAGCCTAAATATCTCCAGAAGTAAGAAGCTAACTGTAAGCTATAATTGAACACTAAAGTCACATGACTTCAATGTCACCATCACTAAACCGCATTTTTCAAGACAAGTAAAAGCTTCGAAAAATCTCAAGGTGTATTTAATGTCGTAGAATAAAACGTGAATATATCTTGAGCTTGATTGAACCACAGACCTTATTTCCGGGTTTTGGCCTACAAAAATCCGTCATCCCTCTGTGTTGCACTGGGTAGTCCCGCCCACTGTCAATTCTGATTGGTCCAAAATCGTACTCAACATGACTGCATATTAAACAGCAAGTTTTTATTTGCTGTGACCTAAGAGTTATGCATTGCACCTGTTTAGGACACATGCCAAGTTTACATACCATCCATCCTACATAGTGTGCAAGAATAGAATTAGTGAGTCTCAAATTATAGTATGTTGAAAATAGTATGCTAAATTTTTGTGATGAATGGGCAAATACTTCTTGAACCAAACTGCACCGTGCAAGCATGTACTTTTCCATCACCAGCAGAGCTTGCTTTTAGTGCACACTATATATGTATGCGAATCGAGACGCAGCTGGTGTTATAAAAGTTTCAGTACTGCAGATGACTTCTTAATTATATATAATCACCTACATCTATATCATCACGTCATGTTTTGACGAGCACAATGAGTCACGGGTGCTCTGTTAGTTTGAGTGACTGTAACAGTTTTGCAGAAGCATCTGCACCAGACTGTGATTCCCTCATTGTGTTCATTTCTGTGTTCATATTCATCCTCATATTCATGTCCATCTTTGTGTTTGTTTGTGTGTGTTGTAGTTCCAAAGCACCCGGTCCTCCTCCCCTACTGAGTGTTGTCATTTTTCCCCATGGAGCAGAAAGGTATTTTACCCCCAAATGTCTCCTATATCCTACTTTCACGCTGTTTTACATCCCTAATCAAATCATAATCATGAGGCCAAAACTGCTTCCAGATCAGAACCTTTGACAAAAATAAGACAAGTTTTTAACATTTATGAGCTTTAATATAGATGTTTAATCAGATATCATTAACTTCTGAATGAAAACCAAATCTTAACAGGGCTCTTTGTGTTTTATCTAACATCTATCATTCTTTAAAACTTCTCTTCTGATGCTACTACCTTCTGTAGTTCCAGAACGCCTGACCTAACATCTGGATATGCCAATGTCAAAATAATCTTCTGTGCATGTGTGTGCATGTCTGAATGAAAGAAAATGGGTGTAGACCAGTGTCAGAAACTTATTAAGGGGGGAATTGATTTTAGGGGGCATTTTACAAAAATATGAAGCAGCACAACTGTTTTCAACATTGATAATAAGAAATGTTTCTTGAGCATCAAATCATCATTAGAATGATTTCTGAAGGATCATGTGACTCTGAAGACTGGAGTAATGATGCTGAAAATTCAGCTTTGATCACAGGAATAAATGACATTTTAAAATATATTCAAATAGAATTAAATTTTTTAATTCATATTTTTTAATGATAGTGTATTTTTCCGAAGGATATAAAAGAACTCATGTCTTCCATTTATGCCAAATACTTCAAATGATTGCATAATATAACCACATCTCAATGTTTACTTTGTTTTATAGATTTTTATCTACACAATTTAACTCAGAAGTAGCTGTAAATAATTCACAAAAATAATTGTAACACAATATGCACTTCTCGAGTGCATTTTAGGTAATTGGCCAAATAAAATCATTAAAATAATCTAATTATATGTTTTTGAATGACCTTTATTGTATACAGTATCTACAGTTTCTGCACTGACTTTAAATACTCAAATAAAAACCAAATCTCTCTAAAATTCACTACAAAAGTATTATAACCCTGGTATAAACAAGTAATCAGGCTTGACATTTCCCCAAATGCGGTGTATTTCAGCAGTGGCGTTTAATGCAGTCACTTCTACTAGCCACTTTGGCGGGTTTAATTTTATAAACAATTTATACATTTTTCAGTTGTAGTCTTTTAAAAGGGCATCTGAAATCTGAGTGCAGTGTAATATTGTCAAAAATATAGATTTGACAAAAACAAAACAAAACATAGAAAATATATACCTGAAACGCTTCCAATACTTATGTCCTGCAGAATAGATACAAGTTACCAGCTGCATTTTCTCTCTCTCTCATCTCTCGGACAGCGAGTGACACGCAAACCCGCCTCCCCTCACTCACTTTCGGTGTAGGATTGTACGTATTGCGCATAATTTTACTCATTCCCGCAGATAGTGTGATCACACCCAAAGTGAGGCACATAAAGCCTCCTCTCAGTACTAAATCGAGTTCTTTTTTGCTGCTTATTGCGCTTAAACAGTCAAATACACACTAAATAATGCCAAAATGCCGGTCTTGGCAAGTATTTTACGTAAACACAGTCAGCTGTTAAGTGAACATAAACAGTTGAGAAATAAAACGCATGTGTATCAGTATAATGGATCAGTGCGTCAGGTCTTAAAGTGACAGCAGCCTAATATACCTGCTGCCAAATTATGAGATAATATAAAAAAAAATCTATATGGCAGTTTTTCCCCATGGTATCGATGTCAAAATTGTGGCCAGTGAAAATGCTGAGTGGCTGGTAACTTTGGAAACCATTAGCCACAGTGGCTGGTGAGCAAAAAATTTCTAGCCCTGCTAGTAATGCTATAAATCAAAATTTGCACCGACTAATAAAACATTGTCCTTCTCATACCCTGTCCAGCATTATGCTCCAGAAAACAGTATGTGAGGAATGTCTTCCGGGAGAAACACACACACGGTAGTGCGCTAGTCTGAGGTTTCCTAATGACAGGGTTTCCAGTGTAGAGCTGCTGTCTGACTGCGTGTGTGTGTCTGTGGCAGAAAAATATAATTGCCTATCAACTCCCCGCACTGTGGCTTACCCACAAACCCCTGCCTGAGTGCCTGACTCCAAGATAGATGCTTTAGAGAGTGAACAAGAGAACAGAGGCACTCCATCATGACTTCCCTTTTGAAATTTTGTCTTTGATTCACATCTATCTTTTCTGATAAATTTTAAGGCATATGCAGCATCCAAAATTAATGCAAGTAAAAAAAAGGCTATGTTCAGATCTATGATGTGTCAGTTTGGTTTACAGGCTGGTAACGCGGAACTGCGACATAATGCATGCTTCTTCTAAGTCGAATGATAAAAACAATAATCGGACCCTGATCAACGAATACATTATTGAGCACCAAAAATATTTGAGCAGCAAATCATCATATTTGGAATGATTTCTGAAGGATCATGTGACTCTGAAGACTGGAGTAATGATGCTGAAAATTCAGCTTTGATCACAGGAATAAATTACATTTGAAAATATATTCAAATAGAAAACAGTTATTTTAAATTCTAATAATATTTCACAATATTAGTGTTTTTACTGTATTTTTAATCAAATAAATTTAGAGCAGAAGAGACTTCTTTTAAAAACATTTTTTTTTAATTATTCAAAACTTATTTCTTTCTATACTTTTATATATATATATTTTATTATATTATATTATATATATATTTTATATTAATTTCTATACTTATTTATTTATTTTTACAATTTTTTTAATCACTTGCCATTGGAAGATTGCCAAAATGTACATTTTGGACCCTAAACATAGGTCTTTTAGACATACTATAACTTCCACTTTCTCAAGTTTCCTCGCGCTCCATCTTTCTTTTTCTGGTCTCGAACTTCATGAATGGCATTCTTTCATTCCCCTGATGTCTCGTTTCTTTTCTAATCAAATAGCCCTTTGAACGCGAGCCAGATGGAGAAATCAAACCGTCACATTTGGCTCATTCCCAGCCCCCTACTTTCCCTCTTCTCCTGCTCGTTTTGGCTCCATACCCTCCTTTTCTCCTTTTCTTTTTTCTGCTTTGATCCCATGCTTTCCAATACTCCACTTCACCCCTTGCCCCTCATTTCAGCGCCGGCAAACGAAAAGGCCATAAACTTCCTTTGATTCTGTCCGTCTGTTTTTGTGCCTCTTCCCTCTTTCTTTTCCTCCTCTCCTCCTATGGTTTTGGGAGAAGTTTCCGTGGTAACACTTTTTTTTTGGCTGCTGTTTAATGTGAGATCCTCATTGGGCGGCTGGGAAAGCGACACACATAGACTCAATATCACAGCTCTCTTTAACACTGCACGTTCATATGTGGCTGGGTGACAGCCCTAAACACTTCAAACCTTTTTACGCTCTGTAAACTCCACAAGGTAAGTTTGTACAGTAGCTTTAACTCATTAGATTAGCTGCAAAGTTAACTATCTGACAGGATTTAGTAAGTATACTTCAGCTGGTGCAGTGGATGACAGCTGAAAAGTGGGAATTGAACACTGAAGTGTTGTGTTGCATGCTTCATGTAGATATGTGTCCTGGGTTGTTTAACTTTTTCCTGAAACTGTTTCAAGCAAATGCATCTTCATTGTCATTTGCATGTGTCAAAGCTTCTTTATGTAGCATGTTGCATGTAGCTTTTTTAACAAAAAATCAAAATGTTCTACAATTTTAAGTGTTATTCCTCTGTTTCACAGACTTCATGAAATCAAAATAGGATTGTTGTTGCTTTTAGTTTATGTCGGTTAGCATTGAAGCATTCTACAGCAAGTTAAAAGTTAACTTTTAGCAGATATACACAAAGAAATTAAGTCTTCTTTTCCAGGAAATATGGACCAAAAGTATCCAACTTTTAAATATTGCTATAGCCACTGACTAGCAAAAAGTCGCTAGCAGATTATGACTGACATAAATAAAGACCATTGGCCATTTAAAAGAAAACAGGTCCAACTTCTTGTTTTATTGGGAAATACGTCATAGGAACATTAAAGGGTTAGTTCACACAAAAATGAAAATTCTGTCATTAATTACTCACCCTCATGTCTTTCTAAACCCGTAAGACTTCCGTTCATCTTCGTAACACAAATGAAGATCTTTTGATGAAATCTGAGAGCTTTCTGTCCCTCCATTGACAGCCTAAGCAACTACCACTTTCAAGCCCCAGAAAGGTAGTAAAGACGTCATTAAAGTAATCCATGTGACACCAGTGGTTTAACCTCAATTTTATGAAGCGATGCAAGTGCTTTGCGCAAAAAAACACAATTTACCAAAATATTAATCTCCCATGTGCGTTCATGCAACAACGTCCACTCTCGCATCAACACAACACGCATGGGAGATAAACAACACGCATTTTGTAAATAAAGTGTTTTTTTACGAAAAGGACTCGTGTTGCTTCATAAAATTTAGGTTAAACCACTGGAGTCACATGGATTATTTCAAAAATGTATTTACTACCTTTCTGGGGCTTGAAAGTGGTAGTTGCGTAGGCTGTCAATGGAGGGGACAGAAAGCTCTCAGATTTAATCGAAAGATCTTCATTTGTGTTCTAAAGATGACTGGAAGTCTTACGGGTTTGAAATGACATGAGGGTGAGTAATTAATGACAGAATTTTTGGGTGAACTAACCCTTTATCTGCTCTAATCAAGTGAATTCATTGAGTCTTGAAGTTCACCGCAACACTGGAAACATCATTCATTTGATAGACACATTCAACCGCAGAAACCACATTCTGATATTCTTTGCCGTAATGTTCTTCTAGGTTGCTCCTCCAGTCGATTCGGATTCAGAGGCAGTGGGTCTGGGCCACTGGCCGAAGTGCCCGATCCCAAACGTGCCCTCAACGCTGGACAAACAGACAAACTGGGCTGGAATCTTACCATTACCCACCCCAGAAGAGAAGATGAAGACGGAGTCTGGAGTCATCACCTCATGCATCGTTCCCATTAACGTAACAGGTAAATGCCTCTAGTGTTTGCTGGTGATAATGCATGCTGAGTCAGAACTGAGTCTGACACTTAAATGGTTGTTCATAGCAGTTATAAAGGAAAGTTTAAATTAAAGAAAAGCTACTTTCATTCTATGATTGCTCAACTGCATATGGCTCAAGTCTGGTGAAGTTGTCACTACAGGAGAACTTTGGTCCATTAGGATCTAGTGATGTTGTAAAAGTGTGCAAATTTAGTATGTAAAGAGCAATGATACTAACAAATAATGCCAGGAGCTTGTGTGCCAATTCTTGATTAAGGGTGTGTTCACACTTGTAGTTCGGGTTCTCTTGGTCCTTTCTTAATCCCTGTATCAGATCAGAAATGACAAGATATTGGCTTTTACCTGCCTATATTTTAGCTGTGATAGTTTTGCTAGTGCTACCATAACTCAGGAACAGTATATGTTGCATCTCATAACTAAATGCATATGAAAGCATGAACATCTTGACCAAAGTTCTCCTCTGGCATCAATGAACAGAAGGATCACCTTGTGAGAACGCTGAATTTTGCGTGTATTGTTTTCAGAGGAGGGCGCCAACGCTACTTCCCCCTCAGCGATATCAGCTTTGCTAAGTGAGAGATCTTTTACATGTCCATTAAGTTTCCCTCTTCAGTCTCAGTGCCACTTCATTCCCTAACCATCACCATTTAGAACAACATGTGGAGAGAGAGGGAGAGAGAGAGAGAGAGGGAGAGAGAGAGAGAGAGAGAGAGAGAGAGAGAGAGAGAGAGCGAAGGGGTTGGCATCTTAGCTTTATAAACACTCTCATTTTGGCTGTTGTTTCTTCTTAATTTAATGCAAAAAGCAGTTACGGAAATTGATTATTCACATTACTAGCTCATGCTACTATAAGTTGGCGTTAAGTGGCCATTCATTTAATAAATAAAAGGTTAGTAGTTCTGAAACATGGATGGATAAAGTAAACGGGTGATTTTTTTCAGTTAGGGGAACTTTTAAAACCTCATTCTGTTTTAAAAGTGTAAAAAAGAATTGCTTTAAACTTTTGCCATTTTAGACTTTTAGACCATTTGCTAGTTGAAGGTTAAACAAGGCCATGATCAGATCTTCTTTATTCCATGGCATGTGATAAATGTTTTAACATAGATGAAACATGGTTTGAAGTAGTTTCATTTTCAACTTGTCAAAAGTACCCTAACTGAAGAATCACCTTAATCCATTAAAATTAGACACACTGGAAAGTAGGCTAAAATCTGCAAGTCATAAAATTTGAAACAAAAAAGTTCTTAGTTGTCTTGGTTACTTTCTTTGTGCCAGGTAATGCAAAGAGTCAAGAAAGCGTTTTGTGCATGCTAATCAGTTGCATTAGAATTACAAAGAGGCAGAATATATCTACTCCAGACTTGACTGGAACAGGACTTTTGCAGTGCGTGTCAGCATGGATTGAATCAAAGACAGTGTCGACTGGAAATTGCACATCACAGGCGCAGTGGTGTAATTGGTGCTCAAAGGGCCAAGCCTGCAATCACATGAGAGTCATGATGCATGACACTGGACAAACATCCAAACAAATAAAGCTTCAAATAAAGAGAACCGCAGCATGCTGCAGTCTAGAGAGTAAGGCTGGGGTCGGGTAGGACAGATATACTCCCATTTTCAACCCTGGTTGTTTTCTGTTCTGACGTCCTGAATATGTCGCTCCTTTCACCTTGCATGGCATTGCGTATTGTTGTCTGATGTATTTTTGTGTCAGTTAAAATATTTTAACATGACTGAAACCATCTTTTTTTGTTACATTTATGATTTTATAATACATGCATTTTTTTCTTCTGAGATTTTAAACGTGCATAATGATGCATAACATGCAGAAATGTAGATTTGTTTTTATGTGATATGTTAAAGTACTGTTATATACTGTAAAATATTATAAACATAAAAAAGTATTACATTTATAATATATATATATAATATGTTAAATATATTCAAGAATAAATAATAATAATATAAATGTGTTCTTTTAATAATTATTATGGCTAAAATAAAAACAACAAAAAAACCAGTGTGAGAAACATGGTATGGAGAAGCAAAAAAAAAAAGTCGCTTGCTCCCAACACCCTCTCACATGTCTGTTGCTCTTTGCAGGGGTTGGGTTCGACAGAGAGGCCAGTGTGCGCTGCTCACTAGTCCATTCGCAGTCAGTTCTTCAACGGCGGAGGAAGCTAAGGAGACGGAAAACGATCACTGGCATTCCCAGACGAGTGCAGCAGGATTTGGGTATGTGAAGCCTTCTCCTATCACTCTTTTTGTTTTCATTACATGTTTATTAATTGTATTTAAATGTGATACTAAATGTGATTACTAAAAACATCTTTCATCACTTTTTAGATTCTGACGAGTCTCCAGTGGCCAGAGAACGTACTGTGATAGTCCACACCAACCCTGAACTTTGCCAAGAGGATCTCACGCTCTCTCGCCTCAACACTAAGGACTCTGGCTGCCAGACAGAAGAATTACTGATTGTTGGGGCTGCACCCTCACGTAGACGGATCAGAGCACAAAGGGGGCAGGGCGTGACTGTGTCACTGTCCCATTCCACGGGGAACATATCTTCTCTGCCTGACAACTCTGACACAATGTTCACCGCCTCAGTAGGCTCCCGTCTACGTTCCCGAAGCCTCCCGCGTGAGGGAGGGCGACTGGTGGATGAAGGTCATGATGACAGTGATGAGGATGATGATGAGGATGAGGAAGAACTGTCCCCGTTTGAGGCAGAGGACTTCCTACCAGTCCCAGGGGAACATATTCTAAAGGATGATGAAGAAAGCACTGATGACCAGGCGATCCCAGAGGGCCAGCATAACAGTTTGAAATTCAAGCAACATGCTGGAACTACAGAGCATGACTGGATGGAGAGGGGTCGATCCCGTCTGCCTCGTAAAGCTGACATGGGTAGCTGTGAGATTTCGTCAAGTTCTGATACGTTCAGTAGCCCCATTCACTCCGTTTCCAACGCTGGTGTGCTGACTAGCCAGATGGACCACAAGGAAGATCACCAGTCCTCGAGTGGCAACTGGAGTGGTAGTAGTTCTACATGTCCCTCCCAGACATCAGAGACCATTCCACCTGCAGCCTCACCCCCACTCACCGGATCATCCCACTGTGATTCAGAGCTATCGTTGAATGCAGCTACTAATACTAATGATGATTCCACAGGCTTCATTATTGATCCTTATCCTGGAGACAGATCGCAAGGCTTCCGTAGCCATAGAACAGGTTCATTCACTTCCACTGCAACTGACATGCTTGATGATGCTGGAGTCAGCACTGCCAGTGAGGGTGAGTGGAGCTATCCCCTCTACAGGCACAACATGCCTTGCCAGCCTGACTTCAGTCCTGAGCACTCTAGAGCAGAGAATATCCTAGAATGTCCCAGTTTTGCTAGCATAGCCACTTTTGAAAGTTTAACAGAAAGGCCACCTTCTGAAAAGGCAGACACCGCCTCACACTATTCTGTAGATGCAGAGGGTTACTATACCTCCATGCACTTTGACTGTGGTCTTAAAGGTAGCAAAAGCTTCACTTATAACTATGCATCTGTAGACCAGCAGCAGGCAGAATATGGACATCAAACAAACACACTTGGGAGAAATAGTCTCTCTCTAAGGAAACCAAAGGTGAAGCCATCCCCGCCAAAACGTAGCTCATCCTTGAGGACAATAAGCAGCCATGTTGGACCTCCTACTGACAAGAACGAACCAAAGATTGCTGGTGGTCAGAACAAATCAACGTCTTCCAGGGAGAGAACTCAGCATGTGGGATTAAACGGAGGCTCCTCGAGTCAGCTGGAGTGTGAGGAGCCACTGGGGGCTTGGGGTGTTGAGAGTTCTACAGAGATTCCAGAAGTTGCTTTGTTTGGCTCTACAGAAACACATTCCTTCAAGGATGAGGGAGCTGTCCAGTCAGACTATGCAGATCTCTGGCTTCTTAATGACTTGAAATCCAATGATCCTTACAGATCATTGTCAAATTCCAGCACAGCTACGGGTACCACTGTCATTGAATGCATTAAATCACAGGAGAGCTCAGAATCCCAGACTTCCCAGTCAGGATCGAGGGCCACCACTCCTTCACTACCATCGGTGGAAAGCGAGTTTAGATTGCCTTCACCAGAAAAGCTGGTAGGTCTAGCATCACCTTCCAGTGGCTACTCAAGCCAGTCGGAGACACCAACATCTTCTCTTCCATCGGCTTTCTTCCCGAACGCTCACCCAATGTCCCCTCCTGGTGGTAAGAGGAAACCCAAAGTCCCAGAAAGGAAGTCCTCACTTGCTTCTTTGCAGCAGTACTCATCCAAAAGGGACCTTGAATTGCCTATCATTCCTCCCACCCACCTTAACCTAAGTGCCCTTCCCAATGTCAGCAAGCCTTCAATTCACAAAAAACAGATGCACATCCTGCACCAGAGCAAACACAAGGCAGCAGCTTCAGCAGAAACCAAGCGTGAGAGTCTTTCAAGTGATGAGCTGGCAATCACTAGTCCTTTGGCCATCACTCCTACAGTTCTTCGTTCAGTTCAACTACGTTCAGTTGGCAAATCTGGAGAAGGGAGCTATGATCGACTTAGCACTGATACTGCCACCAGGCCTAAGTGTCCCACTGTGACTATCATCACCCCACCTACTCACAATAAACCCCATGAAACTAGGAAACCTCCACCCTATAGACCCCTTCTCACAGAACCTTCCTCTCAGGACAATTGTGAATCACTGTTTACCCCAGTAGATGGACTAGCTGGTAAGAATATAGCAAACCATTTTGGTGCAAGAAATAGATATGACCGATTAGCCCCATCCCCTCTTTGGAGCATGACTGCTTTTAAGGCCCAGTCTGATGAGGAGAACATGGATGAACTGACATTGGGGAATTCTCGAGAATTTGCAGAAAAGGTGAGCACCTCAAATAGTTTCTTTCCCCAGAGTAGTCTGGAAGTAGAGCAAAACCAGCCATTGAGATCTGAGCCAAACGAGGGAAGCCCTGGTCAGAATGGTCTAGCAAAGAGGTCAGATATTCTTGACCAAGTGCCTGAAATTGTCAAGCAAAGATCAGAGACATTGCAAGCTTTTCCAATTAGCAGTGCTGGAGAAGAATCTGTAACATCAGGTGTTCCAACCAGAAGTGCCTCACAGGAACATGTAGAGGAAGGGTCAACACCAGACACAGAAGACTATTTTAGCAGAGGTATGTTTGTGTAATCTTTCCATTACTATGTAAACTAGCTGCCATGTTCCTTAATATTTCAGACATTTTGAATTGGAATGAGTTTCAGAGTTTCTATTTCAGAGTCCACACCAAGCGATCCAACAGTGTCCCCTCTGACAGACGAATCCAAATCTGAGGATGATAGCGTTTTTCTTTCACCAAGTAAAAGTCGCACAACAGAGGATCTCTTTGCCATGATTCACAGGTGTGTTTCAAGTTTGGTATATTTTTGATATAGAAAAAAATATTACCTCCTTCCCCGCCAGCGTTTTTGAAAAAAACGTTGCTTGCCAGCACCAGCACTTTTGATAATTTTCACACAAGTTTCATGGCCCCCAGTATGTTTTGTTGTATAAATATCTTAACTTACAATTTATCAAAAGAAACAGACCCTCTGCTTTTAAACAAAAACCTGTTTTATTCTAGCTCCATGTATTCTTTTTTATCAATACTTGAATTTGGGAAAGTTTGATAAAAAAAAAAAAAAAAAACCTTTTTGAGCAAAAAGCTGAGAAAATCACATTTTTGATCTTGATCGGATTCAGAACAATGATCAAAACATATTTGGAGTAGATCAAGTCCATCAACTCCCCTAATGCTTTCACAGTCCTATAGCTTGTCCTGGGTCGACATTTCATGCGGTAACAGTAGGCAGTTTTGATTTATATGCTGTTTATTGTCGACAATTGCGTTATTTTATGCATCTGCTTACATATGCTATCGCTTGTTTCTGCTTCATCTTCGCTTGTGTTTTGATCTGGAGATTCAGTACTCTTTCAGAAGATGCCTAATAGCGCCCCCTACCGTACAACAGTGAAAACACGGAAAACTGGAAAATTCTGTCAATGGCGGGGAGAGTAAAAAATTCGTATTGTCTCTTATTTGTGTTTTTCCATCTTAGGTCAAAACGAAAAATGCTGGGCAGGAAAGATTCTGGAGAATCAGTGCGGAGCCGTTTAGCCATTGTCGCTGGGAATGGCTCTGCAATTAATCCTGCAACTTCGCCAAGCACCCCAAACGTGCCTGCAAGTCCATCTATTCAAACTCAGCGAACCCCGGGTCCAATTTATAGGAGTGCCAAAAAGTCCAGTACCTCAAATGAAGAGTTCAAATTGCTGCTGTTGAAAAAGGGCAGTCAGTCCAACTCCAGTTATCGCATGTCAGCTACGGAGATCCTAAAGAGCCCAATTGCGCCCAAAAGCCCCGGTGAGCTCCTGATGGAGGGTTCCAGACCACTTGAGGAGCCACTTTCTCCTTTACAACAGCAGTTTCCAGAGGGAAATCATGAGCAAATCCACAGCCCCTTTCCAAAATCATATGCTGAGGGCTTCTCCACAAAAGCTTTTCCCACATCTGCCTCATCCAGACAAGGCCGGTCAAGGATGCCACCAGCTGCAAATAGTAGCCGCTACAGTACACGCAGTCGGCTGTACACTGCTCCCATGCAGGCCATATCAGAAGGGGAAACAGAAAACTCAGATGGAAGCCCACACGATGACCGTTCCTCCTGAAAAATGCATCTTAGAATTTGAGCATCAACTAAGTCTAGACACAATCTTTGATATTAAGTCAGTAATGCTGGGCTCTTGGCATACTATATATTTTTTAAGTATCTGTTCTTAAGAAGACCGTAAACCATAGACAAACTACATAGTGTCTGTACCCTTTTGTATCAAAAAGAACAAATCATTCTGATGATGGTTTCAGTGGTGGTGTTCCAATAACTTCCATGAGCATATTTATTTTATGTACATGCTTTGTTTGTGTACCATTCATTTGAGAATGAGAGTGGAGAAAACTACATGCTAAAAATCCATCACTTTGTAATTATTCACGGATGCTTTCTGTCACAGACATTTAGCATTGTCTAGGAACAGTACTGTACAGGGGTAACTGTGAAAATGGGTCCAGAAGATGTTAAAAGAAGGGAAAATCTTTCTTGTACCTTAAACGCATACTGTTTATGGCAAACAGCTTGGGACAATCAAAGAGTGGCCTTTTGTATAGATAGCTGTAGCATAAATGGGCTAAGTACTTCTGAGTTAGCCAGCAACTGGATCTTATTGGGCAAGAGATGTAGCTGAGTTGGATTATCCTGATGGCCAACCACTATTTTGCACTTCTTTTGGTACTGAGAAAATATCAGACGTTTTTGAGAAATCGTATAAAATGCCACGAAAGAAAAAGTGACATAAAAATAAATATCTACAAATAGAATAGGATTTTTTAAAATGTATTTTAATGAGATTTACGATCTGGAAAATTGTCCCTTTTGGCATTTTTAAGATACTGAAAGACTTTTAATGCGACAACTAATTTTAAAGCAATTGAATGACCACGTGATTCTTCCCTTCCCTTCCCTTCCATTCAATATTTCTATTTTTTAAGCAAATTTCTTAAAAAATAAATAAATAAATCAACCCATTGTTTCTATATCAATGAATTGATCTAAGAAAAACAACAACAGCTACAACACGGGCACTAGATGTATTCTGTGAATACCGTACCAATCGTTTCTCATATATTAATGAATTCTGCTCATTGTAAAGTGACGTTTTTGGTTATTGATCACTGACCCACAAAGCAGGACAAATACTGTGCAAGCTTTTTACAGCCAACTTGAAATTATGCCTCTACCGCAGTGGTTGTAGCTTTTATATATTTCACTTTAATAGATCGACTTAACTGCATGCAATAAAACTTCAGAGCGGAGCCGATATTGGTACATCATTTTTTTGAGAGCATCAATGAATTTGCATCATCATCATTATGTCAAATATGATCTGTTTTTGTCCTAATATATCAGATCGAAACACTGTTGACAATCTTTTTCAAAGACATTTATATGTAGTCAAATGGACTGGCAGAATAACGTGTAGAAGGACAAGTAGAAGTTTGTAGAAGTGTGTAGTGAAAGTGCTTTTGGTCAGGAGGCTTTTGCAGTTTGTGTTGCTTTGGGTTTGAATTTGCGATGTTGAGAGGGCAATGAGGAAAGTTACTAGAAGGACTTTAAGTTGGGTATCGTCCTAGACACTGATGGAAAACAAGTAGCACAGACAATAAAAAAAATATCCAAAGAAAGACTACAGAGATGTAGAGTCACGTCAGACTGAGACAGAGCAAGTCTGCAGTAAGAGGGGTTTGCGTCTTAAAGTCATACATAGACAATATTTCTTTGCTGGATCAGTAAATCTGTGTGTATGAGGATGTGCTGAAAATGGTGCGAATCAAAGAAGAGAGGTTGTACAAAAGATTGAACGTGGATTTGCACTACTGTTTTGGTTATCGTTTTTTAAGACTCACCTCATGCTTTTCATTTTGGTACGAAAGTGTAAGAGTTAACTAGTGTCTATGAAATATTGGGCTTTTATCAATTCATGCCTGCAGATTTATTTATGGACTTTTTCTTTCAGAGGTTAAGCTTTATTGGGAAAACACTGGTTTTAAAAGAGATTAATCTAATGCAGAAAATAAAACCACTTATAAATAATATAAAAAATACTAACGACATAAGCTACCGTGTTAATGAACCTTTGAAACCTAATGATGTCCAGTGGTGTATTTGGCATTTCTCTCCTTTGTACCATTGACCGCCTGGTGTTTTTGCGACTTACCTTGCTATTGGTGTCTTTGGATCATTTACAGGACCAAGTATTTGAGCTGTCTTCAGCTATTTGATCACTAACAGCTACCCGCAACTATCTAGCTTTAGGTAAAGATGTTATACAAAGGGAAAAACACAACTACAAATCTAAGCAATCTTAAGACTTCCATCACTATCCATCTCTAAGACAGAGGTAAACGATTTTGTAAGCTACCATTCCAACAATGTAAAGTCTAACCTTAAAATTTGCACTGATGTAGTATGTTTGTGAAGGTTTTCACATTGTCTATTGCTGTACCTAAGGCTATTTAAACAGGAATAGTTAACACAATCGGTTATGAGTTGAGAAAAAAAAAATAAATCTAATATTGTTAAAGCATGCTTGGTGAATGGTAACATGCAAAGATTTGTGTACCAAAGGATTTCAGAGTTGGACAAACACTGTACTGAACACACAGTTATGTGACGTCTCTCCTGGTACTCGACTGAAGTCTTCAAGCAACTAATGTTTTTTTTTTTTCTTTCTTTTTTTGTACACATTTGTAAATATAATACCTTTTAAAATTGTTTCCAGGGTGTTTCTTATGTAAAATGTTTTCAAAGTTTACATTAATTATAAGCCTTTGTATATTTTTGATCTGTGCAACACTTTTGAGTCTTGTATTTATTTTTTAGTAAACTTTGTGGAAAGTCCCATTGTAAAATGTCTCGAAAACCGTTTGCCAGCTTGTCTGGCTGTTTAGTAAATGTGCATAGAAGAGGCCAATAAATGTGACTGCTTTAAACACCTAAACACGTCTCTGTGTGTGTGTGTAAATGTTCATTTATCAAGACAGGTGAATATGCTGAATTAAATGAAGTCTGGTAAATCATGACACATTTAAACAGTTCATTTAAAACTCAAAAATGCAGTGGTTTCAATAGTGAGTTTGAGATGTTGTGCCTTTTGTTAATGAAGTGTTAAGAAGCTGCTCTTACATGCCCCACTTTGACAGGTGTGTTTGTAGTTTTCAGGTTTGAAACTTTTTACTACATGTTTTAGTTGTGTGTGAGCCTTGTAACCCACTAATGAGTTAATTCATGTGGTTTTGGTCAATTAGTAAAGACTGGTGTTACAGGTTACACCCTCGGCCCGAGGCGCACCAGTGATGGAGAAAGAATTAGAATGTGTAACCTTGCAATAACACTTAAAGTCTTTATATATAATGCATTAATTATGCCTTGTAATGCAATGCATGGTCTCTCGAATAATTGTAAACACAGTTATAATACAGTATAATACTTATGTATTCATTGTACACACCTTTAGAAACTAATGCATTAAAACATGACAAACCACCAATTTCAGATCCAACAAGGAATCTGCATATATTATAATGCATTTTAACTTTGATTACAATTATTTATGAAAGGATATAATGCATTATAGCATTAATTATGAACACCTTTATAATGCATTACACATAGTGTTACCACTTTTAAGTGTAAAAGTATTGAAGGAATGAGTATGACTATTGATAGTATGATTTGTGTGACCAAAAAAACAACAACGGAAGTTATTTTGTTTTTGCGTTTATTGTTTGGTACAGATCTACCCGCAGAGGCTAACTGGGATCTGCTAACCAGCCGAACCTTCAAACCCAAACCTTATGCTCAAGTGGGACGAATATTGCCCACAAGTATAAGATCTTATACAAGGACATAATTTAAATGTGACAGTGAAACATTCACACTCCCTCTAAAAATCCATGATAATATGCACCTTGAAAAGCACCATGTTTGAATTGTGTAGGTTAAGACAAGGCTGAAGCCTCAGTGTAGTTATCAATGTCTTGAGAATGTAGATGTTTGCGCTCACTAGATGAAGTCAAGGTTTCTCAGCGGTCTTTGACCAAGATGTCTGCGACTCCATGCACCTGAGTGAGCTGAGGACAGTCAAGTGTTGCCAGAAGCTTCTGTGAGCCGGAGCGTTTGGGAACTACTGTCTCTGTCAGACACATTTTGGCGTGGCCTGAGATATCACTGAGAGAAAGGATGAAAGATAGTTATTTGATATACTGTGTGTGTGTGTGTATATATATATATAGTAGTGGCCAAGTGATGGTCATCCTCACTTTTCATAAAATAGTATGAAAAATTTGTTACATAATTTATCAGCATATTGTGTAGTTGCTGGATAAATACCTTAACCAACTTTAGTGTTTTGTTCTTCCCTCATATTTAAACAAAATAAAATATTTTCCTCATATTTTGAGGGTTTAATTGAACTTTTACGGTCATTAAAATCAAATATTCTCTACTGACATCATCTTTGGCCACTAATGTATATTGGTAGTTAGTAAAAAAAAAATATATATATACAAATAATCATTTAAATATCAATAATTGACTTTGGTGACCTAATTCACAAAAATGAATAAAACTTCGGAAACCATTTTTTTGCTATTGAAGTTTAAATCAGAGAAACCAGTAAAACATTATGTCTTAATACTGTTAGGATTGTAAAACTAATCTTCTTAAGAAAACGGATTTTTCTTATTTTAGTAAAATAAATGAAGGTGACGTAGTGTGTGCTTTCTATTGTAATAATAGTACATTATGCATAATTATAAGTAACTAACCCTAAACCTAACCATAACTCTATAGTAAGTACATGTACTTCATTAATATTACGAGTAAGTACAATGTGTAACCTAACCTTTATTTTTTTAAAGGGGTGGTATAATGCCCTTTTCACAAGATGTAAAATAAGTCTTTGATGTCCCCAGAGTGTGTATGAGAAGTTTTAGCTCAAAATACCCCACAGCTATTTTTATATAGCATGTTAAAGTTGTCACTTTTTGAGGGTGAGCAAAAACACACCGTTTTTGTGTCTGTTCCTTTAAATGCAAATGAGCTGCTGCTCCCGGCACAGGGGGCGGAGCTTCAAGAGCTTGTGTTCTTTTATCTCACACACACATGCAATGGAAATTTCAAAAACGTTCAGCCTTTTATGTTCAAACCGAGTCAGACAAAGATACTCAAGAAGAAGTGACAACATGTAGAAGCAACAGGACATTTCTGAATGGTTAGTTGATGAATTTATGTATCTTATGTGTAGTTATCTTCTAGTCATTGATAAGCATATTCTGTCATGATAATCTATAAATCGCGTTCCCGGGGGCGGGGTTTATGTAAAGGAATGACATTGACATTATTAACCCGGGAGGAATGTCGTGTATCAGCCGTTTGTTGTAGTCCTTAAAAAGCAATTTCTTTAAAACAAATATCTCCCTTTGCTTTGAACTTTGAGCTTCGTAACTTTGCAGATGTTGTTTATGCTCAAACAGCAACATTACACACTAACTAAAGTTAGAAAAGTGAAATCATAATCAACCACCCCTTTTCTTTTAACCGCCAAAATCATTGTGAACATTCATTGTTAAAAAACACTTCATCAGAAAACAGTTTGGTTCAGTCATTGCAAATGAACGTCTTACCCGTAGTGAATGGTTTTGACATGCTGCATTCCCAGTCCCTCGATCCGGATTATGACGTTCTTCAGCACACGGGGCAGTGGGTTCTGGAATTTGATCTCGACTTTCAGCTCTCTGCCCACTACAGCATCACATACAGGCTGAGAGAGAAAATCACACACACAAGCTGGATTAATGCAACATAGCCTGCTGGGAAATGTTATCAGCGGGTGGAGTCACTTACACTCACAGCGATGATGAGGTCTGGTGTGCGCAGTCTGAAGCTGAACTGTTTGGCCAGAGTTTGTCTGGTCTCAGTGACCCGTCCCGAGATTGTGAGCATCAGAGCCGACTGACCCAGCAGCTTCTCCTTATAGTCCTCATAGTGCAGGGTCCACCCCAGAGACCGCACTACACAGCCAAAACATTCATGACACTCCAAACACACATCAACATTTAAAACGGACTATATTAATAAGAACAATTGGTTACAACAATACCATATCAGTTATTGAATTACATTGGTTTTGTCTTATTTACAAGTTCTATACCAGTGTAATACTATTTTAGTATTATTTATAGGTCTATACTATTATAGAATTTATTACTTTCATTTTTATATTTTGCATTTTTAATGTAACTTTTTGTTTTAAAATATTTTTATATAGGTTAAATTAACTGTTATTGCAGTTGTAGTTTTAGTACTTCAGTTTAAAATTTGAAAAACTTTCATTTAAGTTTTTTATGTTTATCTAATATTTATATTGTATTAACACAATGGTAACATTAATGGTATATAGTATATATGTGTTACCATATTAATAATAATATTAATAACAATATTTGGTCACAAGTACCATATGAATTATTGAATTAAAATGAATTAAAATATAATTAATTTGGTTTCATCTTATTTACAAGTAGACAACAATACCAGTGTTAGTTTAGTATTATTAACATACTTCTATAGTATTTACTGTTTTTAATTAGCTCGTATTTTTATATTTTCTGTTTTTAAATAAATTGTAAAAGTTTTGTTGTGTGCTTTTGTCCTTTTTATTTGTTTGTTTGTTTGATTGATAAGTTTTTCATCTAATATTTCTAATAATGATAATAACATTTAGTTACTAGTATGATCTGGGTTATTGAATTAAATGGAATGTTAGTAGAATTAAAAAGGTTTAGTCCTATTTTACTAGTATACAACACTCTACCAGTGTTACTTTAGTATTATTTATATACTATTATAGTATGTATTAATATTTGTAATATTTAATAATTACGTTTTTTTTTTATTTTTTTTTTTATATTATTTAGATATTTACAGTAAGTTATCCAGCTTTAATTAAGTGTTATTGCAGTTGCAGTTAAGTACTTTAGTTTAAAAAAACAAACAAAAATGAAAATAAAAAACTGAAAATATATTAAAGTCATCCAAACAAGTTTAAGTTTTAGTAATTGTTGTGTGCCTTTTTCATTAAAATTTCTATAGTTTTAATTCAGTGTTATTGTAGTTGTAATTTAGTGTTTCATCTAATATTTATGTTTCAACTTTATTTCAATTACCAAAAAATGACTAACAATTGTTAAGTATCACAAATGTCTCATGTGTCGTTCTGCTGATGAGATCATCATCACTCACCCTCATGGGGCTTGAGCTCAACACTGGTCTGGTCCTTCTTCAGGACGGTCTTGTTGGCCGTCACCTGGCTGTAGAGGTCAACACTGCGAGGAGCGCTGCTGTTGTTCTTCAGAAGGATGGACAGCTCAGCATCCTGACCCACACATGGTCCATCACCCTGCATGGACACGTCAACAGTCACTTCACTGGCACTGGTGGGAGAGTAGACGGATCGCTTGGAGCCGAAGCTACAGGCCGTTTCCACAGCGGTGCGCTCCTCCGCCGAACCTGATCAATGACGGGGAAACGAGAGGGCAGGGATCATTATAAGCACATTTAAAGTCCCTCTGTGGTGAAAATAATTATTTGTCTATGTGGTGTTTTTAATATGCTTTAAAACAAACCATGTGCAAATTCATCAGTCAAGTTACTAAATGTTACTATAGTTACATAGTTGAATTTTCACAATGCTTTATTTTAGTGCTGTCAAATCAAATAATCATGATTAATCACATCTAACATAAAAGTTTGTAAATACACACACACACATACATATACATATATATATACACACACACACACACACACACACACACACACACACACACACAATAAATGTAAATATATGTATAGCGATACATTTGATAGCACTACTTTTTATATAAAGTTTAACATTTTTGAAGTACATTTTTAAATTGTGCTTTATAAATACTTTTGAATTTGATACTGATACACTTAAAATAATAATAATAATAATGATGTGAGCAAAAACATGATGTGAAGTTTACACATCTGGATTACCAAAACTCTTCAGTACCAAATTGGAATTTTGAGAGTTTTTCTCCCACAAATGCATTTTGATTTTATTCAAACACAATAAAATGTTTTGTGAATTTTTATATATATATATATATATATATATATATATATATATATATATATATATATATATATAAAATAGTTTTTTTTAGTCGAAGAAAAAAATATTTTGATTATAAAATAATTATGTATTTTTAAAATTAAGCATTTCAAAAGCATGTAAAACTTTATGTCACATGTAAGTGCAAACCTTATCACAACTGTCACATCATTATTTAATGTGGATTTTCACCTTCTGGGTGTTTGTAGAGGTGTGTGATATCCACACGTTTGTCTGAGCCGACAGCTTTGGTGCTGATGCAGTGACCCACTGCGCTCTTGTCAACCCGAATCACATCGAAGGTCCCGTCAGTTTTGCGCTTCCAGTAGACTTTATCGCTGTTCACCTACAACACAAAGAGCCAAATATTTTGTACTAGCACACCATATTATAAATCTATGTGGTGAGATTATGTGCGACAGATAGAAATATGAGGCAGATATGCTCATAAAACATTTGACATCATTAAATATGAAACTCTTTAGGATGGAATCTTAAATTACAGGAAAGTAATTAGCATACTTCAGCAAAAACGAAGCCCGTGTCATATTTGAGGAAGGTCTGTCCACTGCGGACCGCAGCAACAGATGTTGGGCCGCAGCAGAAGACGCCCTGGCTGGTCTCCTGAGGAGTGGAATCAACCACCTGCCACCCTCCAAAACCAGATGGCAGGTCGGGACGAGCCATCCAGGCCTCATTCCACACGTGGAAGTTCCTACATAGAGAGAAAAGCAGCAACTTTAAAGAAATAGTTCACCAAAAAAGAAAATGATCCCATAATGTACTCACCCTCAAGCCATCCTAGATGGCTTTGTAATGGCATTGAATAGTGACCGAGTTTCGACTCTCTCGTGAACCCGCGTACGGCTGTTGCTGGAAGCCAGGGATTATAGTTTAAAACGTTATAAATATGGATATTTTTCTTACAAAAACCCATTGCTTTGCTTCAGAAGGCATTTATTAAGCCACTGGAGTAATACGGATTACTTTTATGATGGAGCTTTTTGGAGCTTCAAAAACTTGGGCACTATTCAATGTCATTTCAAAGCATGGACCGTTGTTTAGTATAACTCAGATTGTGTTTGACTGAAAGAAGAAAGACATACACCTGGGATGGATTGAGGATGAGTAAATTATGGGGGCATTTTCATTTTTTGGTGAACTAAACTATTCCTTCAACGTTGTCAAATTATTAAAACAATAATGAACATGATACAACTTCTATGAAATCACAAATAGCCTACTTCCCGAGGTGTCCTGCACTTGCATGAAACTGCAGTATCATGGAAAAAGGAAAATGGGTGGTAATGCAAGTAAAGCCATATGTTACTTAAAATAAAACATAAAAACCATTAAACTTATTTTATTTCAGCTAGTTGCCACATTTCCCATTCTAATGCAGTTTAAATTGATGTAGGCCTACCAAAATAAACATTAATAAAAAAGGTATAGACATTTCGCAAATAAATAAAATTAGGCTATTTGAACTCAATTAAACTACTTTAACTGAACTATATTTAAAATGAAAAAGAAAAAGAAAAAGAAAAAATAAAGAAAAATGTTAGCATCGCGACGATAGTAAAATAACACGTGAATACTTAGACACAATCTTACCAGATTGAATCCCGGTTAAGGTGTTTAATCTCTTTAAGATTCTCGTCTAAATACACATCTGTTGTCAAGGAACTGTCAGTGTCATGAGCAGAGCTGAAGTTTGAGACTGGACGTGTGGGAATGCCAAAACACCGACACACTGAGAGAAAAAGAGAGAAACATTAACAAGTGCCCAAGATTTCATATTTCCCAACCTCTCTGGTCCCGTTTCCATTTAGCGTCAAAGTGCGATTTGTATCTGGATGTTGATACGCAAAAAAAAAGACGATGTAAACTCGTTTGTGAATGGAATTCGTTCTGATCTGCCTGTCCTGTAATTTTCGGAGAGGCTAGCAATAGCAAGCTAGCTTTGAAAGCAAAGATCCCGCCATCCCTTCACTCCAAAGCCACGGCTCCTTCAAAACACATGAACACACACAGCAGGGAGCAAACAAACGCTTTGTTAAACTACCACATGTCTCAAAGCGCTGAGACATGCAATATATGATTGCTATCAGGATGTGAAGAGACTTTCATCCAGCATATAGCAAAAATTGTTTCTGGAACAAGACAATCACCTACTCTGCGTTTAATTGGCCTACATTATTAATACATCGTTCATGGAATGTTTTTTTCTGAATTATTTTAGTTGGACGTTCATTTTACATTTTTGAAATGTTACTAGCCTACTTAGCCTACTTCACAACATTCAGATAGGCTAACATTCAAAAGTTACGTTCCCATAAATGTTTGCAAAATGATTAAATGTTCACATAATCACATAAAACATTTTAAAAACTGGATGATTTGAACATTCATGGAACATTAAGAAATAACGTTTCCATAACTTAATGGTTCTTAGAACATATTTTTGTTAGCAGGACAGGTGTAATTGCACTTTTTTCATTAATTGTACATCGCTAATGTAAATTATATTGTGTGGGGAAAATATATCCAATGATCTGTTTTCTAGATACAGAAGCAACTTTATATGGATAAATATTGTGTCATGATCACATGTTAATGCCAAGTGTTAAACAGGGCCTCTTTTAAGGGTGTAAGTGACAACACTTTGATTATATATCTTTACTGAACGATGGTCATGATTCAATTCGATTAACCTTTTGGTACTATGCAGAATTGCTAGATATAAACACATGATTTTATTAAAGAATCTTCTCAATTGCAATGCTTCATTCTCTATGTTAGACAACAGCAGCATAAGCACTTATAGGCAAGCTGGTTCTATATGGTTCTATCCTTCTATCCTAATTTTTAGGCCCCTATTCTGTATCATTTTCAATAATGCTCAATAAAATATTACGTGTGTTGGTGACTCCAGCAAAGACCCAGCACTGTCCATATTTGACAGGTATTCCTTTACTGTTGTGGTATTGTTTCAGTATGGCACTGCTTCCACTCCAGGCTGTCGGAGAAAGTCCTCCCTCATGGGTATTTTGCCAGTTACCCATCAGCACACCTTGTTCGTCGTTGGAATTAACCTGACACATTGACAAAATGATGTTATCTGCTTCACGTCATCACGATTCATTGATCATCACTGAGCTGCAGACCTATCAGTCGTCCTTACACAACAACAGAGCATGGAAAAATCCAATGTTGGCAAAAAAAGAGTCAAGACCTACCATGGCAGATGCCACTCTGACTATGTTAACAGGGTCTCCCCATCCCGAGCAAGGACTGCCACTCTTCTCCAACACAAAGAAACATGCCGCCAAGACTCCTTCATCAAACTAAGGATCAGAGGTTGGAGATTGAAACAAGCACATTACAGAAAATAAACGTTTGAAATGTTGTCTTGAAAATAATGCTACAAGTCTAAAGTGAAATATCTGCTTGAATTATATCCCAACTAACAAGTTTAGGTTCCCAGGACGTTCTAGGAATATACATTTTTGAGTCTCAGAACGTTTTTACATTTTTACCTCTAAAGTCGGAGAACTATTCTGCAACCAAGATTCAATGTTTCAACAGTAATCAGCTTGTATTGATCCACTGTTAAATTAATCTTTTACGCATTTGGCAGCCACTTATTCAAATTACGAGTTACACTGTAAAGAAAAGTTGCTGCTTTCAATTTTTAAGTACAATCAACTTGGATATTTAAGAAATTTCAGCTGACTTACAAAAAAAAAAATAGTTGAATCTTGAATAACTTATATGTATTTAAAAAAAGTTGAAAATTGTTAAATAGTTAAAGCAATGTAAAAACATAGGTTGTCATAACTTATTGATCATATCATTTTTTTTACAGTGTTTTTGCAAATAATTAATTCTCTGGGAATCAAACCCTTGCCATTGTTAATGCAATGCTCTGAGCTCCAGGAAGGATAAAACAAACCTTCTTAAAACAAGTCAAATACATTTTCATTTGAAATATAAAAAACTGATTAGTTGAACAGTATTAAGAATAATTCCTAAAATCAGCCATTTGAAAACATTCTTAATTTTTCACACACATACAGTACCTGCAAGTAATGTTAGTTTACGATTGTAAAAATTAATTGAAAATGAAAATTCCAAGAATGTTGATGAGAATTCTTGAAAAATCATTAGTTAAACAACTACTGAAAACATTCCATTTTTGAAATTTGAAATGTTGAAATTTTACCTGACCAAAATTCCAGGTTCTGGTACCAATCTGTTTCTCTGTTCCATAGTACAGTTTGCCCATATTATTCAGTACATATTCAGTCCTCTCAGCTTCATCATTCATGTACACAGAGTCGTCTGTTGAGAACAGAAAGAGAGAGAAAGTTGACATTTCAATGTATTAGCTTCATTAACATGAAAGTTCATTCTGTTATTTCACAATTTAGTCTAATTGTCTCATGCCTGCTACAGACCGTGCGATTTCGGCAATCCTATAAGATCATTGCAAATCACACTGTACGACATGGATCTAATAAACTTGGGTACGACATGTAGAGACTGTACGATGATGACACCTATTGAATCATAGGCTACGACGCAAGTTAGTTGTAAGAATTAAATGTCATCAGCATGTGCTAGTGGTAAACAAACAGAGCAAAATCAATCGCACTTTGGCAATTGTGATTTTTATGTGCGCTGAAAATAGAGGAGGAAGCGAAAGAGGAGAATATGGCTAGGTAAAGAAGCCAACATGGCATGGCAATTTTACAAATGGAGCTTGAGTAAAGTAGTTTTAAGTTGAAGCACCATGACACGTTGATCATGTTGCATTTGTATTGGCCAGCAAACACTGTGAGATGATCATGCTAAATTTCTGACACTGTCAGACAATTATCACAGGCTATCTCACTGTACGACGTACGACCACCGTTTAGGAGCCACGACCACAGAAATCG
Organism: Rutilus rutilus; assembly: GCF_951802725.1. Classification (NCBI taxonomy): domain Eukaryota; kingdom Metazoa; phylum Chordata; class Actinopteri; order Cypriniformes; family Leuciscidae; genus Rutilus; species Rutilus rutilus. Next base: position 10,749,735 of record NC_140218.1, on the reverse strand, counting down.
CCACGATTGGTCATCTTTTGTCTGGGACAGCCCAAAATCATACAATGTGAGTGTGTTAGTTTTAGGTACTGATAGACACACACCGTATCCGCTTATTTGTTCTCTCTTCAAATAATACCTTTGCACCAGGGGTTGAACAGCATGTAAATGTCATTTTCAGGTGTGTCTGGTGAAGTGGCCTTTCCCGCCGGGCAGTTTGTGACCACAGTGAGTTTGTACCGTCCAATACAAGCGTTTGGAAGGGAGTAAACTGACAGTCTGATTGTGGTCTTCGCCTGTTCAACGATCTTTACCTCCCAGGCATCTTTCTTGAATTCCGACACTAATGGAGCAATTACAAAACTGTCCTTGTGTACGGGTATGTCGTTACCTGCAAAACACACACAGACAAGAATCTTTTTTTTATCAGGTGATACAAGACGGTTTGTATGGCAGGTGTAAACAGGATCATCGTTTGCAACAGTAAGTACAGTAAAGCCATGACTGACCAAGTCTCAGCTCCAGCTGAAGTTGGTCTCTGTTTGGAACAAAAGGTCTGGACAGCTCAATAGACATCTGGAAACATTGTCCTCTACGGACGATGAGATGACTGCTAAAGAAACCATCGGTGTGATGCTCCTGTCGATTCTGTCCTTTCCTGGTCCTGATGAGATCAATAGATCGTACCTGCAGTACTGCATCTAAACAATTAGACATGTAAGGAAAGCTTAGCATGATGACAAACTTTTTTGAATATAGTTTTGGTGATATCTTTCTTGAGAAAACCTGTGTATGGTTTCAGGTTCATGTGACCCTGAGGTGAACGTGATTTCACCAAGTACAACATATTTGCTGATCCTGGAGCAATATTTCAAACAACCAATCAGATTTGAGGGACAAGTTTATAGTTAATATCAATTTTATGAGTTAGGCGCATCAGCATCAGTGTTATTCACTATCATTTCCCTCTGATTTTATGGATAAATTATAGGGTTAGGTTTAGGGTTAGTTAGGAATACATTTTTCAGATAGGAATTTTGTTCTAGGATCAACAAAATATGTCTTACTTAGTGAAATCACGGTGACCCGACCCAGACGTGTTTCTTAGCATGCATTTACAAAATTAATTTTGTATTCAAAAACCGCATGATACAGATCTATACAGTGAAACCATCGCTAAAACATCACACTCAGTCAGAATAGGTTGAAGGACTGCGCCAAATTTGGTGGATGTTACAATAGGAGCAATATACTTATACAATCCCTAATGAAAAATAAATATACTAAAATGTATTTGAAATACATTTATTTTATACCAAGTACACTACAAAAACATTAACATATTTATGTGTTTTAATATAAATACCCAGCAATTGTACTTTAACTTGATGTACTTAAAGTCTGCTAAACTGGAGCAACTAATTTTGTACTTATAGTTATCCAGAAATAGTGCTAAATAGAGATATACTTAAGTATATTTGATTGTGCTAAAGTGGAACTATTGCAAGTATACTTTAGGTACACTTTAAATATCTTATATTCAGAGATCATACTATCCTTACTAATAGTGATATTAAACACATTTTAAGGTTTAATATTAAGAAATGTGCATTGTGCAATAAAGAAGTACTCCAAATAAAGTTTATTTACTTTTATATCAGTAAGTCTCAAGCGATATGTCAGTAAATATGTTAGTATAAAATAAATTAATTTTAAATACAATTTTGTATATGTTTTTATGTTTTTTTTTTTTTTCACGAGGGATAGTATAAGCTTCGTCAATGCAACATAATGACAATCAGACCTTAATATTATTTGCACTGCAGTATTAAGATACATCGCTCTTACCGTTCACTTCTACAGATGGACCCCTGAGAGGAAGAGAGAGACATTTTTCAAACTTTATTCTTAAACGATATAATTACTCACAAAACAATGTTTAAATGGAATTAACTTTTTTTTTTTTTTTAACTGCAGAAAACTGTGGAGAAAAGAAAGTGCTAAAGATGTTTCTGGCTTTCTTATAAAAAATATAAGGATAAAAAAATCTAAATATTATATGCAAAATTAAACTAGATCACAAACACACACACAACAAAATAAATAGACAGAATAGAATACTTACATGTTTGCGGTTCTTGAATTAATTTGAGGAGTGTATGTTCCTATTTGGACAGAGTAACTGCACCTAAACAACTTGAACTTCAGTCTGGAGGCAAAACTTCACTCAAATGTTTTCTCCTTAGCAGTCATGAAGTATTTATTCACATCTTCATCTCCACCCATCCACAGATCAGAGCTGAAGAGTGTGAAGAATTTCATGTATCATTACAGAAATGTTTGTGTTGTTGAGGTTGAATCTCACAAGGCATTTTTAACAGCTTATTTAAATATGGCCTTTAAATCGTCACTTAAATTAATCGTCTCATTTCTTGTAATGATGTCAAAGGAGGAGTAATTAGAGATAATAATCATAAAATTTTAACTGCCTCATTAAGACATTAACTTCTCAACTAAATTCTTAACTGGTAAGCAGGATTTCTATAATAAGCATTTACTGAGCATTTACTAATACTGAACCTCAAACACACATGCACCAAAAGAAATGAATGAAAAACTCAAATTATTCTTAGAAGCCCGTTACTGAATGACAAGTAGCTTTTCATCTGTGATTTTAGACCCCTAGTGGTCTGTGAAAGTGCTTGGTGTCTGTGGAAAGATATATAAACCAGTAATTTTCTTAAAATACTGTATATAAAAACAGTTTCTGTATTTCTTATTGTTGTCTCTCTGAGGTTAAAAATTAAACCACAGTAACAATTACCACAACATTTACATTATAACTCTGTATGAATAGACCAGATTTTTTAAATATTTAAAAATGCACAATTATTGTGCTTAATATTGAATATAAATTATAATTTTTTTTAAATTGTAATTATAATTTCTAAAGTTATTATTAAGTGTGTAAAGCTATAATACATCAGGAATGTTTGTTAAGTCAGAAATCTTTGTTTCAGCATCACGCACATTGTAATTGGCATTCCACAGTCCTTCGTCTCCTTACCTGATGAGGAACAAGTAATGATGATGGAATGTGCAACAAACACCTTCAGTGAATGATTCAGCCATGTGGAAAAACTTACATGGTGAATAAAATGATCACTAACACAATAATTCTTTAAGTGTAGGCACTAAATCACCACATTTTATGAATAATTACATACTGTAGTTAACATAGCATTTTAAACTTTGAGTCGTAACTGTAATTGTATGTTATTATGTAAAGATATTATAGCAATTAAGAGAACATAGGCTACTAAACAAGATCTGAAGGCATTGGTTGCTAAAGTTTTTGATAAGTAAATGAATAGTGTCTGTAAGAGCCATTATGCTCTATTATAATTTGTTGTAGTTACACTGTTTGGACACTGGGTGGAGTGTGGGTTTAATAGGCATAGGTAGCCAGAGAGCAAGTGAAGTCCATAGACAGTATATAAACTGGACACAGCGACCCCATAGGTTTCAATGGAGAAAAGTGAAGTCAATTAGAAGCACTAACTTCCTGATGGTCGAGCGTACTGCGCAGACTCAAACTGAGCTTGACGACGTAGATGTGACGTGAGCAACCCGTCTGTCTTCTAGTAGCTGTGCCAAGAGAAATCTGAATCATTCCCTTCCGAAACTTGCAGAGACGGAGAGCGTGAGTAGGAGCTGTCCATGAGCTAGGAGCAGGAGAAACTTTTGCTAAGTATTCTGATTAATTACTTTGTCATTTTGCCTCCACGTCCCCCCGATTGCCCGCAAGCTTCTCCTCCTGTCCATACGGTAATTTCTCTACTGTGCGACAGAGAGTCGCGTGGTTATGACGCAATACAAAAACTGCTTCTACGGGGCCATAATGGAGCCTTTTATACATTTTCGGTTTCTTTAGAGATAAATAATGGACAAATGGAGTCTTTAAACGCCTCAGATGTAAAGTTATTCGCTGTCAAAGTGACGTCAAAATGAATGGGAGTCAATGGAATGCTAACAGCAGGTGAGGGTCCGCTAATCAATGGCGGCGCCCGGGGAAGCTTCAATATTTTATGAAACCCTGCCCCCCTGGTGAAGTCAGGTGTAAATAATGAGGGAATATTGACCATGTCAGTATCGTATAATGACATGCAAACTTGTGGATTACAATGTGTTTGAGCATCGAAACTGTGACAAATAAATCTGATAAATGAATTAGACTGGAAGCGTTTTGTTTGGATCCCACGCGTCAGAAATAATCATATAACACTGTTATAATAACACCCTGTAGCGGCACATAAAAACAGTCCAAAACTGCTAAGGAGCTGAGTGCAGGAATAACTCCTGTGACACGGCAATCCTTGAAGCTTGCGTCTTGTTTTATTTTGTACAGGTTTGCACGGTCAACAAAATATGTGCTTCAGGAGACCAGCACTCACCCCCATTCTTCCATAATAACACACACACACACACACACACACACACACACACACACACACACACACACACACACACACACACACACACACACACACACACACACACACACAAGCTGTCTTAACCCCACTTAATTAATCACACTCCCCATTTGATCACATGACTTTCCCATTACGTGCCTTCTACAACCACTAAGTGACAAGAAGGTCGCTAAGTTGTCGCTTCAGCGTCTATTTATTATATGATTAAGTAAATGTATCAATTGTTTTGAAGTCTTCTTAATGACTAAATAGGCTATCCTAAATACAGATTATTACTAAAATAACTTCTTTTTTTATTTCAATTCTGTAATCAGAGCTATACATTTAAATTAAAATCAATTACATTAAAATGTGTTTTTGTTTGGTATAGCTACAGTCATACTCTTTGTGTAGTCTACACATCTAAAAACAAGCTGAGAACATGTTTCTGAATTACTTTATTACAATTTAAGTAAATACTGACAACTTTGACAATACTATAACACTGCCTTTATAATAGCTCGACCTGTCACTCAATGCAGTTCAGCGCAAACTCACTGACCGCCCATGAGCACTCTCACTTTATAATCAATGAATTAATGTAATCATAGTTTCAAACTCACAGCATCTTAAATCTGAATTTCACGATTCAGTTATAACAAACCCAGCTCTTCTTACACAATTATGAAAATGAACTAGTTCATGCTAGTGATAAACTTAATTCTTGGACCTTCTGCAACCTTGTATGTTTTCATGTGTTTTTTGTTTCTTCCATTGTCTATGCTTGTCTATGTTTATTTATTGTCTATGCATAGTAAAAGCAGTAAAAAAGTTTTTTTTTTTTTTTTTTTGAGAAAATAAGCCAGAATTCTGAGATATAAACTCGCAACTGCAAGGAAAAAAAGTCAGAGTTGTGAGATGTAAACGGAAACAAACTTCCATAGGTTTGTGTTGTTTTAGAGTTTATTATCCAAGCATTGTAAAGAAAACCATAGTATAGTCAAGCATTATAGAAGCATTATTAAAACACTTTCCATCACACATACATCATAACTAAACTGTATTACACTGATTATAAATGAATTTGCTACAAAAATGTTTTATAAAATATGAAGTTACACATAGGCTACATATTAATAATCTGGCTTGAGATCAATTAAACGAGGAATATGTAATATACCATAAACCATAAATAAACTTTAGGTCCCTCACTTTAAAGTACTTTAAAGGAAAATTAAATACAAAATGCTATATTATACATAAACAGCCTCTAACCATAAGCCTTATGATCCCATAGGTACATGCACTCTAGCAAGTTTACACCAACCATCTCTGTTTAACCGTCAATCATTTCACTGACAACAACGTTGGTGAATCCATGAACCTGAGTGAGCTGAGGACAATCGAGAGATGCCAGAAGTTTATGTGGCCCGTGACACTTGGGAATAAATGTCTCCGTCAGGTTCACTGTGGCGTGGCTTGCAATGTCACTGAGTGACAGAGAGAGAAAATTAGTATGTACATATTTCATTTGTATTCATTTTACATTGTGCTCATCAGTCAACTGTAATTTATATCAAGCAGTGCAAATTAATATTGCGTCTTACCCATAGTTAATTGTTCTGACACACTGCAATCCCAGTCCTTCAAAATGGAAAACTGCATTCTTCAGCACACAGGGCAGTGGGTTCTGGAATTTGATTTTGAATGTCATCTCTTTGCCCACTAAACCACCACATACGGGCTGAAAAAGAAAGGTTTACAGAAGATAATCAGGCAAATTATGGTGCCAAAAAAAAAAACACTGCAGATTAAATCTCTATATAAAGAGTTCATAAGTAAGAAAACTACTCGGTTACTATCGTAACCTCAGTTCCCTGAGATAGGGAACGAGTATTGCGTAGCTATACGCAGTGGGGAAACTCCTTTTCCTCGATTTACTGAAGCTTTTATTTAAAACGCATTTGCAGCTGCACAGCTAGCACATTGAGCGTGGCTCGCTCATAGGCTGTGCTGCAGCAACTGCTTAAACCAATGGCGCGGGCGCCTCAGACAGGCCACCAATGAACAACATTGTACGTCAGAGCTCCCAAAGGGGGCGTGGCCTTAGTCTATATCAGAGCCCCGCATTCGCCATTATAGCAGGTTCCACGACTGAAGCGACAACTCAACAGGTTACTATAGTGCGGCCGGCTACGCAATACTCGTTCCCTATCTCAGGGAACTGAGGTTACGATAGTAACCGAGTAGTTCCCTTTCGAACGGTCACTTCGTATTGCGTAGCTATACGCAGTGGGGACGCCATGCAAAACGCCGCACCGACAGTAACTGGTTGCCACTGAACTCAGGACCCCTGAGCTCAACAAGTCCGAACCATATAAAATATATTTATATATATAGACCAGACACCGTCGGGCCTTATAAAATATATATGTCAGTATCAATACCAACCCAATATACTAATGAACCCGGACACCGTCGGGGCTATTTAGTAAATTAGAAATTAACCAGCAAGCGGGTTTTATATATATATGTGAATGATTATGCACAGTACACTGTAGAGAAGACCGGGCACTGCCGGGTCTTCATCATACTGAAAACACCTTCGCATGCAGAGAAGGAACTTCCATGTTATAGAATTTCATAAATGTGGAAGGCGAGGACCAGCCGGCCGCATCACAAATATCCTGAATAGGAAAACCAGATGACCAAGCCCACGAAGAAGCCATGCCTCTAGTCGAATGGGCTTTAATACCTATGGGGCAAACCTGACCCATTGAAGTATAAGCCATAGATATAGCATCCACAATCCATCTAGACAGCCTTTGCTTGGTGACTGGATCGCCTTTGGATCAGCCACCAAAGCAGACAATAGCTGTTCTGACTGCCTGAAAGACGCAGAACGCTCCAGATAAATTCTCAGTGCCCTGACAGGACACAGAAAATTCACCTCCCCATCTTCGGCAGAGGGGGGAAGGGCTAATAACGTAATGACCTGTGCTTTAAACGGAGTTGAAAGCACTTTAGGCACATAACCATGCCTGGGTTTGAGGACGACCTTAGAGTCACCTGGGCCAAACTCCAAACATGAAGGGCTCACAGAGAGCGCCTGCAGATCCCCTACTCGCTTGATAGATGCCAGTGCCAGCAGGAGAGCAGTCTTTAGCGCGAGAGGTTTCAAATCAACCGACTGTAGCGGTTCAAATGGTGGGCCCTTTAAGGCCCCTAAGACCCTGGAGAGGTCCCATAGGGGCACAGAAGGGGGTCTGGAGGGGTTAATCCTCCTAGCACCCTTCAAAAACCGCACCACCAAATCATCCCTTCCTATCGACTGGCCAGCTATCGGGGCATGATGCGCTGCAATAGCTGCCACATACACTTTGAGCGTGGACGGGGAGCGGCCCGCATCCAACAGCTCCTGCAGGAAGGATAATATTGTATCTACCTCACATGACTCTGGGTCCAGACAGTTTTTCGAGCACCAGCTGGAAAACACTGACCATTTCAAAGCATATAGGCGCCTAGTAGACGGGGCCCTGGCTTCGGAGATAGTGTTTAGGACCTTCCTTGGAAGGTCCCCGGGTACCCGTTTAGGGGCCACACATGGAGGGCCCATAAATCGGGACGCGGATGCCATATCGTCCCTTTCGCCTGGGAGAGGAGGTCTTTCCTCGTCGGAACAGGCCAAGGGACTGTGTCTGATAACTGAATCAGCTCCGGAAAACACGGTCTGGATCTCCAGAGAGGGGCCACCAGCAGGACTGGGCACCCGCTCTCCCTGACCCTCTTTATGACCTGTGGAATCATCGAGACAGGGGGAAAAGCATATAGGGGGCGATTGGGCCAACGATGGGTCAACGCATCCCTGCTTTTCGAGAAGAACATCTTGCAATGAGTGTTGGATCTCGAGGCAAAAAGGTCTATTTCGGCCTCTCCGAACACACTCCATATCAGACGAACCGTCTGAGGGTTTAGGGACCACTCGCCTGGGGGAGTGTTGCCCCGTGAGAGCATATCCGCGCCCAGATTCTGAACGCCCGGGATATGCATTGCTCTCAAAGAGCGCAGATTGCTCTGTGCCCATATAAGGAGTTCTCTCGCTAGGGCATACAGGCTGCCTGACCTGATGCCGCCCTGGCGATTTATATAGGCCACCACTGACATGTTGTCCGTGCGGACCAGGACATGGTGGCCTTTTAGGTTTGTTAGTAATGCTTTCAGGGCTAAACCAACCGCTTTCATTTCCAGACAGTTGATGTGTAAGCTCTGCTCCGTGCTCGACCAGAGGCCGGAGACAGGCTTGCCCTCGTGCAGAGCACCCCAACCTAGGTTGGATGCATCTGTAAACACTACTTTCCTTCTGGAAACTACTCCCATGGTCACACCCTTGATGTACCAGTCCTGAGCTCGCCAGGGAATCAGGGCTCTTATACAACCGTGATTCACCATGATGCGCAGGCTGCCGGACTGCCATGCATAGGTTGGCACACGGCGTTTCAGCCAGTGTTGCAGCGGGCGCATGCACAGTAATCCCATACAGAGTACTGGCGATGCTGCTGCCATGAGGCCGAGAAGTTTCTGAAATTTTTTCAGGGGCGCGCGCTCTCGCGCACTGAACGAGGCTGCTAGCGTCTGCACTGCGAGCGCGCGCTCTCGTGTGAGCCGCGCTGTCATCTCCACTGAGTCTAAAACTGTGCCCAGAAAAACTACAGTCTGGCTGGGTGTCAGTTTGCTTTTGGCAACATTGATTGTGAGACCCAGGCATTTCAAATGGCCGAGAATCAAATCTCTGTGAGCTACCAGCTCTGCTCTCGACTGTGCTAGCACCAGCCAGTCGTCGAGATAATTCAGCACGCGCACTCCCTGATGTCTCAGGGGAGAGAGCGCTGCCTCCATACACTTTGTGAATGTACGGGGTGCCAGGGACAGGCCGAAGGGCAGGACCGTGTACTGATAGGCTTGACCCTCGAAGGCGAATCTCAAAAATGGCCTGTGACGAGGGTTTATCTGAATATGAAAGTACGCGTCTTTCAGATCCATTGTTACAAACCAGTCTCCCGGGCGAATTTGCGCTAGGATGTGTTTGATAGTCAACATTTTGAACGGCCGTCTCATGAGAGCTTTGTTCAAATGTCTCAAATCTAGTATGGGTCTGAGACCGCCGTCTTTTTTCGGAATTAGAAAATAACGGCTGTAAAACCCTGAATAAGTTTGCGCTGGAGGGATTAATTCTATCGCCCCTTTTGCTAACAAATTCTGTACTTCGGCGCGAAGCACGTGACCCACGCTGCTTCTCACTGAAGACTCGACTACCGCCTGAAATGTTGGGGGTCTGCGAGCGAATTGGAGCGAGTAACCTCGCTTTATAATGTTTATGACCCAACTCGACACACCGGGGATGGCTTGCCAGGCCTGCACCCGTGTGGCTAGGGTTTGATACACAGTTTGGGATGGGCCGCCTAACACAAGGGGACCTGATACCCTTACATTGTGATTTGTGCACATACTGAGTGTTGGACTGACTGTACAGGCTTTTGCCTGGGGAAAAGTCAGTGTAACAACTGGGAGGGGGCCGCCTAGCGAAGGGGGACCGTGAACCCGTGTGTTGTGATTGTGAAACATACTCTTTTTGTGCTTTACGTGGGTCGCCGTGAAAAGGCGTTTGTTTGTAGAGGCGCACACAGTGCAGTGGGCCTGTTGACAATAATAAAATCTCCAGCCACCTGAATTAGACAGGGAGCTGTGAGAAGTGTCATGGGATTTTGAGCAGTGACTATCTGTGGCGGCGCACGCTTCATAGCGGGCGCGCTGACTGCAGTGATAGTGTGCGGCATGAGTGGCACGCTTGTAACGGGCCTAATGACTGATTTGAGAACGTTCCCAGCTACCTGTGAGCGGGGGCTGTGGGGGAACATTTATTTCTCACTCTGTTTGAGCTGCTGTGAGAACAGCGATAGTTTGCAGCAGTGCACGGTTTACCGGGCCCCTAGACTGCAGTTATAGCTTTGTTAGAATCGTGATTCAACATGACTAGCTGGCCATTCTTCTTCCAATTGCACTCCTACTGGGTTTAGATGGGGGCGGGGTCAACGTTGAGCCCGATCAACCCCTTTCCCGGACGTTGCCAACGAGGGTGAGTCACGCGGGGGCGGAGCCGACGTGAACTCGTTCGCTTTGGTGAAAAGATTTAGTCCAGCCGAGAGGTGAGAGTCTCAGAATCCACCACTGACAGAGGGGGATTGACAGAGAAAAACTCTTATAATGCTTAGAATGGCAGCTTGTTCTTGCAGTGAGAGAGAACGGTTTCAGCGTGGTTGATTCCAGGCATGAAAACGCGCTGTTGTGTCTGAATCACGGAGAAGGTTCTGCGTGATGAACAGAATGTAAGGGAGCGGTAGCTCTCGTGTCGTAAAGAGAGATAGCCGCGTGCACATCTGACCGCGCGCTTCTTGCGTTGCTGCTGCACGAGAGAGCATTTTCAGAGAAAACGCGCTTCTGTGTGACATGCAAAACAGAGGGCGGGGTAGCTCTCTTGTGTCGTAAAGAGAGCTAGCCGCTCGAAACATCTACCCACGCGCTTCTTCCGTCGAGGCTCGACGAGGGAAGAAACGGGGGGAGCGCGAGAGGCGGTTTGCCGTCCCAAAGGAGAGCTAGCCGCGAGCGCATGACGTAATAAGCCGATCCGCACATCTGACCGCGCGCTTCTTCCGTCGCTGCTCAATGAGGGAAGGAAGCGGGCAAGCGCATGAGAGCATTTTCAGAGAAAACGCGCTTCTGTGTGACGTGCCAAACCGAGGGCGGGGTAGCTCTCTTGTGTCGTAAAGAGAGCTAGCCGCTCGAACATCTACCCACGCGCTTCTTCCGTCGAGGCTCGACGAGGGAAGAAACGGGGGGAGCGCAAGAGGCGGTTTGCCGTCCAAAAGGAGAGCTAGCCGCGAGCGCATGATGTAATAAGCCTCATGCAGATGCATCCACACGTGGCACACATCCGCCGGCAGAGAGTGCATTTTGCGTGGAGAACTCCCAGGCAAGAAATGCAGCTCGCGTGTCCATCGGCCTCGTGCAGCTTACCTCCGCACGTGGCACAAGATGAACCAGGCATATCAGAAACATTAATTGCTAGTAAAAGGATATGTATCGTCGTCGTCGCCGGATAGCCACAGGTGAGACGGCGTCAGGGGAAAACGGCAGAAAGGGCGTAGTCCGCTGAATAGATGCTCGCTCAGGCTGAAGGGCTTGTTCAAACGGCGAAGCTCAGTAAAACAGTCAGAGACATGCAGTTGTCGCTGAAGGAGTGAAATCTGCTATAATGGCGAATGCGGGGCTCTGATATAGACTAAGGCCACGCCCCCTTTGGGAGCTCTGACGTACAATGTTGTTCATTGGTGGCCTGTCTGAGGCGCCCGCGCCATTGGTTTAAGCAGTTGCTGCAGCACAGCCTATGAGCGAGCCACGCTCAATGTGCTAGCTGTGCAGCTGCAAATGCGTTTTAAATAAAAGCTTCAGTAAATCGAGGAAAAGGAGTTTCCCCACTGCGTATAGCTACGCAATACGAAGTGACCGTTCGAAAGGGAACTCACAATGATAATCAGATCTGGTGTGCGCAGTCTGAAGTTGAACTGGGTGGCCAGTATCTGTGTCGTCTCTGAGACCCGTCCAGCGAGTGTAAGCATCAACGCCGCTTGATCAACCAGGTGGTCCTTATAGTCCTCATACCGCAAGGTCCACTCCAAAATCTGGACTACAGATAAAAGAAACCAAGAGAAACAGTGAGTGAATACAAATGCTTTCATAACAAATTTTCATTTGAAATGAATGATCATCCTCATCGTTATGCTTTCCTTCACAGCTGTATGTGAAGTCTAAGATGAAATTGGTCCTATAGGCCTCGGTTAACATGGTTTGCACCAAATTAATACACAACTAGAAAAGGTAAGTTTGTCAAGACAAACGTTGATGTTGGCGTTACAAAGTATTTCCTGAAAGTTAATAAAGTAAAGTCTAAAAATAAAGGGTCTAAATTTGCATTTTAAAGGCGCACTGTGTGATTTTTAGCGGCATCTAGTGGTGAGGTTGCGAATTGCACCCAACAGAAGTTACGGTGGCCGACAGGAAGTGATGTCATCATCTGAGACAGCAGAGAGTCGCCAGTTAAGCAATGAGGTTTCTTTACAAAGATAAATTAAGAAATTAGCTTTACTTAATTATTCAGTAAAACAATATGCTATTGCGAATATTAATGTTACTTGTTCATCATTGTGTCAGTGTTTTATTCACTGACTTTAGCTAGCTTCTTTGCACGAAGGACAACATAGTGACGAAACGCGTTTGTCCGTTTAGGGCCACTGTAGAAACATGTCGGCGCATTTCTCAATGTAAGTGGACCCGTGGTGTATGTAGATAGAAATGGCTCATTCTAAGGTAATAAAAACATAACGGTTCATTATGTAAGGTCTTTATACACCACTGAAAACATAGTTATGTATATGATATTGCATTTCTGTCTACAGATCCTCCTAAATATTACACAATGCACCTTTAAGTCAGAACAGCCTAAAGGATTGTGGCCAGTTTGGAACAAGTTTGTCATCAAACAAACTAAAGCCCCTTTCACACAGCGCGATGATCCCGGCAAATTGCCGGGAAATTGCCAGAAACGCCTTCTGTGTGAACGCAAACACGACCCGGGAATGATGCCGGCATCGATGCCGGGTTGGGGACCTAGTAACATTGCCGTGTTCAGTCCCGGAACGCGCGCTGTGTGAACAAAAGCCGTAATAATGCCGTGTCGTAGTGATGACGCTGAAGCCGGGATCGTTCGCCAGCTGTGAAACGGTACGTAAATGCGCAAGTTTATGATCGAATCAGAGCAAAAGATGCACAAGTGTGGTTTCTCATGAGAAATCGCAGCTCATAAGCAAACTTAAGACACTGCTGAGACATATTACATGTCACGTATGTCACGTGTCTTTACGGGATTTTTACGTGTTGTGTGTGAACGCACTCTCTGATTCCGGAAAATCACTGGCAGTGTGAATGAACCAAAATCAAACGAACCCGGGTCAAATCCCGTGTCACTTTATCCGTGTATTTTCCGGAATCTCTGTGTGAAAGGGGCTTAATTCTTCAAGTAGGCTTCAATAATTCAGTACTCTGATCTATTTTAGACTATCTTTCAAAGTATTTCAACCTTCAATCATATCTCACCCTCATAAGAGTTGAGCTCAATGAGTGTCTGGTTCTTTTTCACCAAGGCCCTGCCGGCTCCGGTGTAGTGCATGGCTGCCACCTGGCTGTAAAGAGTGAGGCTACGAGGATACATGCAATTGTTCTTCAGAATGATGTAAAGCACAGCATCCTGACCAACACATGGTCCATCGCCCTGCATGTTGACCTCAATGATCACATCCTCACTGTAAGACAATGAGTAAATGGACCGTTTTGAGCCATGGCGACAGGCTGTTTCTTCAGCAATTCGTGCCCCATCCGAACCTGATGAATAGATCAAATAATAAATGATTAACTGTAATATGAATATTAAAACGTCTTTATATCCATTAATCACTGAAATCAGATCACAGTGACGGGACTAACCTGTCAGAAAACTAGCAAACTGAAATGTTCTTTGTTTAAAGATGTCTATAAAAATATGATGAAATGCTTGTTTTTATATAATAATATACTTAATTTTATATTTTGTCAGAATACATGGCTACGTTTGAATGGCAGTCAATGGAGAAAGATGCTTTTCCCCACAGAATGGTGTAGTTAGCTCTGCATGCTAACCAGCCAAACCTACTACAGAAACCAAGACATTTGGCTTTAGTGACTAAAGTGTCATTAAGATCCTTTATGTAAGAGCTGCGCCAGCTACAGCATGAATGTGTTTCTGTGACGTACATGTGTAGGTTTTCACCTTCTGGGTGTTTGTAGAGGTGTGTGATATCCACACATTTGTCTGAGCCGACAGCTTTGGTGCTGATGCAGTGACCCACTGCGCTCTTGTCAACCCGAATCACAGCGAAGTTTTCATTAGCTTTACGCTGCCAGTAGACTTTATCGCTGTTCACCTACAACACAGAGACAAACATTCAGTCCACCAGGTTTGTGCATCTGTCCTTTTGCATTCCACTTCAGTTCCTAAACTTAAGCAAGATGCAGAATTGTAAGGCTGTAGAATTAATTTTATTTAATACATTTCATTTTTCAATTATTAATCAAAATGATACATCATACGCACAGAATATGACATTTCCTGAAACATTACATGACATTTATACTTAGAATTGAAATGCTACCTAAAGAAATTTGTACTTGTATGTTTACATGTGGAAATATTACAAGCAACATCACACCCTGGATGATGGAAGGTAAAGCATTAACATACTCCAGCGAAAAGGAAGGATGCATCATGCTGAACCTGTCCACTGCGGATCGCAGCAACAGATGTTGGGCCGCAGCGGAAGAAGCCCTGGCTGGTCATTTGAGGAGTGGAATCAACCACCTGCCAACCTCCAAAACCAGATGGCAGGTCGGGACGAGCCATCCAGGCCTCATTCCACACGTGGAAGTTCCTACATAGAGAGAATAGAATAGAATCAACCAAGAAGGGTATAGAAATTGAAATTAATATGGATGCAGTGTACTTAACAGGAATGTTTTTACGCCATGTGATCTTACCAGACCGAATAACGGTTTAGATGTTCAATCGGCTCAAATTTCTCATCTAAATAAACATCAGTTGTCAATGAAACATCAGTGTCATGAGCAGAATTGAAGTTTGAGACCGGACGAGTGGGAATGCCCAAACATCTCAAAACTGAGGATGGAGAGATTGAGAGAAGAATTAATCCAATACACATAACTACATCAATTCTCCGAGTCACGTTATTGCTCGCTTTTTTCCATCCAATATGTTTGACATCTTACTTGTGTTGGTGACTCCAGCAAAGACCCAACACTGCCCATATTTGACAGGTTTTCCTCCGCTTTTGTGGTATTGTTTCAGGATGGCACTGCTTCCACACCAGGATGAAGGGGAAATTCCATCTGTGTTGGTATTTGACCAACTACCCATCATCACACCATTGTTGTCATTGCCATTAATCTGTCACAATAATAAAATATCAATGTTAAATTGTCATCTGCTCTTTTTTTACGTAAAGATTGTTGTTCTCATTGTCTAATCAGGTTGTTATCCAGACCCAAAAAACTAGTTTGAAAATGTCTGGAAAACTCACTATTGCAGATGCTACTCTGGCCACGTTAACAGGGTCTCCCCATCCTGAACAAAGACCTCCACTATTCTCCAACACAAAGAAACACGCAGCCAAGACTCCTTCATCAAACTAAGAATAACAAGAAATGTAATTAAGAAATGTTTCCATGCACTTTTATATGAATATGAATGAACGTTTGGCTCTTACTTGACCAAAGTTCCATGTCCTGCAGCCAATCTGTTGTTTAGTCCCATAATAGATTCTGCCCATGTCGTTCAGCACATACTCGACTCTCTCCGCCTCTTCATGCAGGTGCACACCGTCATCTGATAAAGAGAAATTCTTCTATATTTAACAGCGCTTTCTAGTTTTTCCCTCATTTTTTGCTCAGCATCAGGCTTCAGATGTGATTTAAAAGCCCACTAAAATAAAAAGAGATTGCAATATCATGTGCACATACCTTTACACCAGGGGTTGAACAGCATGTAAATGTCATTTTCAGGCGTGTCTTGTGAAGTGGCCTTTCCTCCTGGGCTGTTGGTTATGACAGTGAGCTTGTATCGCCCGATAGAAGCTGTTGACTGAGAGTAAACACACAGTTTGATTCGGTTTTGCATTTGTTCAACAATCTTGGCTTCCCAGCAGTCTTCCTTGAATTCCTTCACTAATGGAACCATCACGAGTGTCTCGTTCCATGTTGATGAGATGCTACCTATAAAACATATGACACAAGAAGAGGAAATTATGGTGTGGATATATCCATATATATGGATAGGAGAGAACTGTACAGAGGGTAAGATGTTTTTCCGGCCAATAAAGCACAAGATGCTTTGAGCATCTCAACTCATACTGGAGGACATGATCAACAGGACATTCTTAAATATTGTCGAAAATGTTCAACGTTTCAATGTAACTGTTATTCTGATAGTGTAATTTTGTAATGAATTTCTCTAGTGGTCTCAGACATTTGGGACTTGTTTTGCCTTCTAAACATAATATCCAGATCTGTCATGACAACTCTCAGATTGGCATGGTAATGGATACGGCAATGTTAATGTATTTGGTCCTGGCGGAGTAGATCTGCTACACTGCTGCTACCGAAACTTGCTACTGCCAATACATTCAGATCTATACAGGTGGAGCTGGGGAAGGTGTAGGGTTTCTGAAAGCGGGCTGCAGACTGCTAACAGCAAACACTACCCAGCAAGCAATAGCCGTCATTTCACCGTCTAGGTATACAGACCCGATGTAGTCCGGCTATGAGTAACCCACTGCTAGCCAAAATAACCTTGAATTTGGTTACATGTCGTTTTTGCCAAAATAACTTGCGAGATGTATTCCATCATGTAAGCAAAGTAAACAGTGATTACAAGGTGTTTGGTTTTATTTCTTCACTCATTTCATTTCTTTGTTATCTAATTGATGACTAGTCGATTCTTGGGCTATGGTTTAGACGTCTATTAAATCTTCACTGACAGCCCTAATTTTTCTTGTTTTAGCCTAGACTTCTGGGCTGTGTTTGGATGGCTATTAGACATCTTTTAAACGCAAAATTGCTTACTGGGTACCGAATTTGAATGTTGAGCCACAGCTCATTGCCCACTGTTACAACAGCAACCAATCAGTTGCGCTTTGGATGATGATGTGATCGCTACCAAATTAAGTTAAGGACCTATCACCCTGCGCCATCTACAATTTCATGACAGAACTTGGTTTTTAGTCATTTTCTTTATGGTGTCAGAAGGGTGTTCATCTGGCTGGGTATTCTGACAGCATCTGACCAAAAAGGCTTTAACTGACATAGTCTCAGCTCCAGGTGAAGTTGTTCACAGTTTGGATTAAAGGGACGGGACAGCTCAATCCACATCTCAAAACATTGTCCTCTACGGATGATGAGGTGATCGCTGAGATAACGATCCGTGTGATGCTCTCGTCGATTTTGTCCTGTCCTGGATTTGATGAGGTCAACAGAGCACACATGCAATGGCAGATCTGAGGAATAGAAAACAGTTAATGAATAGAGTAGGGCAGTCAGTTCGTTAGAATTTTTAATCAAATTCATGCTGCATACAATTGGCTGATGTAGACGTTATGCTTAAGCACATCTTACATCATGCATTACATCCCAAAGACTTCTTACCATTCACCACATGCTCCACATGTGTCCAAGAGTCTGTGCAATAATTCGTAATTCTGGTCTTGACATGCTCCTTGTCATAAGATTTTTGACATGATTTGAAGTGATTGCAACAGCAATGCTCACAAACGGACACGCTGTCCTCCTCTGTACACTTTTCTGACTCCAGTATAACGGATTTGAATGACCTTTTACAAGAATGCATGATTAGATCATCATCAGTGGTCCATCAAACTCACATAATGAACCATTTGAAAGAAGGTTGTTGAGATTGGGCTTTCAACTCCTTACAAGTCTTCATGGCTTTCTCAACTTCTTTAACTCTTAAACGGATTTTAGCAACAAACACTAAATAAGGATCCACATCTTTCTTTTTTTTTGTTAATCCTGCCAGGATTTTTTTTTTTTTTTTGCCTTTATAGCTTTACCAACTCAGTGACTTTTTACATATACAGATAAATGCACAGATTACCTCTTCACATAATCAGAGAACAAATATAAACAGTCTGCTAAAGACGTTCCTGGGCTTCACTTGACCAAATTTTTAGCAATATGGAAATAAAATTAGATCACAAGAGCATAAAACAATATTTAAGTTCATTACTTACATTGTTGTAGTTCTTCTTAATGTGTTTGAAGAGTGTGTTATCTGAAAGAATTAATAAAATGAATGTGAAGCAAATCTCTTCTTTTGTTCAACTGTTTCTCTCCAGATCAGCCCAGTATATATTCAAACCTCTATCTCCACCCCATCCACAGCTCAGAGCTGAAGAGTGTCAAGAATGAAGAGAGAGTTTAGTGCTTAGGATGAGTCTCACAAGTTAATTGTAACAGCTTATTTCAATACTGCATCAGCGCAAATTTTCATTGCCAAACCATCAAGGTATTAAAGATGGAATGTGTTGCAAATGGCTCCAGTGAATGATTTAAGCCTCTGGAAAAAGAAAAAGACATTCATCAACATGGCCAACAGAATGTCTCATTGACACAGTAATTCCTCGCTTAACTATAGACACACCAAATTCCACATTGTTTGCCCATATCAGTAATATTATCACAAACATCTCAAATTTGCTATGCCACTGTTAGCATAAATTATTATTATTATTTGTATATAATGTATATAATGTAATATATGGCCAAATACGTAAAATCCACTTTAAACAAGATCTTGACCAAAAATTGATGCACCTCTTAATGGAAATAACATCACAACATTTATTTCCATCAAGCTGTGCATCAATTTCTGGTCAAGATCTTGTATTGTCAATGCAAGAGTCCAGCACTCTGTAAAGTCTCCTCCAGCACATCCCAAAGACTTTCAATGAATTTAAGCTCTGGACTCAGAGTCGTCAGTTCATGTGTGAAAATGATTCTTCATCCTCCTCACAACCATTCTTTCACAATTTGATCCTGATGAGTCTTTACATGGTCATCCTGGAATATGGCCATGATGTGTTTTTCTACATGGTTGTTTAAGAAATGAAAAGCTACACACTCCATCAATTAGGGTTAGAAGAACTGTTCCCAAACATATAACATGATAGAAACATAATAATCACTGCAATAATGATCCAGTTATAGACTCTTAAAGTCCCCCTGTGGTGAAAAATCAAGCTTTTAATGTTGTTTATATGTCTATGTGGTGTTTTTAATATACTTTAAGACAAGCCATGTGTAAATTCGTAAGTCGACACCATTGCTGAGTATTTTCTCCTTAAAACTGCAGTGAACCAAAGACAGTCTCAAAAACATAGTTTGAAATCGCTGGTGATTCTGACATCACAAACTACTTTGTAACCAATCAGGTCAACGTGTGATCGTCAACGAGTGGATCTCTGAGCTGCTGTGAGTAAGTGGAGGCGGGGCTCATTTGCATATTCATAGAACCGCCAGAACCGCATATACTAAATGAAGCAAGGGTGTAGAGTTACATTCAAGATATTTTAAGGCATAAAGAAAAATAAAACATTTTCAAGGAAAAAACGTTTAAAGATGTAATTTTGGTGATCAAAGATGAGTTTTAAGGGATAAAATGATTGACTACAGGGGGACTTTAAGCATTTGCCTATTTAAATCCAAACAGCGACTTTTTTTTATTTTGTCGGGCAGTGGTGCAGAAATGATACAATTTTTAACTACTTTTTTAAACTACATTAAAAATAATGCATTAACACATTTTTATTTTAACATCTTTATTTCCCATTCATTTCTTTGTACTTTTATCAGTTACAGAAAATAATCAAGCAAAACAATAACTTTCTGCTACATTTTTGACTGTAAACTAAGGACAGCAGTCATCACAATCCAACATACAGTAATCACATCATGTTGTCGATTGCACTGGCATGAGTCGGCTTGCAGCACGGCCCTTCTGAATCCAGTTTGACGACTGGAAAGCGCCCAATCATCTTGTTTCCACATGACTGAATGCCTTTGCAGTCACTGCTAACATTCTCTACGTCTTGATCATGGCATGACATCAGAGTGTTGCGCTCACAAACCGGCTTGCAGAAAGCCTCTTTTGAATCTCCCAAATGGATGACTTGAAAACGCCCGATCATCTTTCTTCCACATGGTGGCAAGTCTTTGCAGTCAACTTTAATATTCTCGCAGGCAACTTGCTTATAATCACAGTCAAAGCATGGTGGGATGTAGTTGCAGGGGTTACTGCAAGGATTGTTGCATGCCACTTTCTTGCAGTCGTCCTTAAAACCATAATCACAGCATGATGGGACACAGTTGCAGAATTTAGTGCAAGGTTTAACACAGCATGCCACTTTCTTGCTGTTGCTCTTACAACCACATTCACAGCATGATAGGACGAGGTTGTAAGAACAACTGCAAGGGTTTTTGCAAACCGGCACACAGCATGGCGCTTTCTTGCAATCGTCCAGCGTAGTGACTGCAAAGCGTCCTACCGGGCAACAATTGATGATGGACTTTTCACAAGACATAGTGTGACCTGCAACAAACAAACAAACAAAAAGAGTGTGAGAGAAAGAGATTGGGAGAGAATAAATGGCAAGACAAAAATGTCTTTTAGTAGCTATTCAAAAACAGGTTAGCCCTTGTCATTGGATAAAGCATGTTTCTTAGATCTTGCCTTATTAAATATTCATGCACTTATAGTCATAAGGTTTCTGAAAAATTCAACTGTCTGTCAGACACAGTTCAAAATGTCTAACAGCGACAGCAAATGTTTTTAGAAGTTTTTTAGAAATTCAAATAAATGGATGAGAAATGCTTCTCCCCAACATCTACAAGGTCATTCTCTGAAATCTGCATGCCCGTTTTCTGAAAGCACCAGAATCTGAGTTAAAAACTCACGTTTTCAGTCGTTTTTCTTGATTGTGTTGAAAGGCTCTTGTCTGGCTTCTCTCGCTCTGATGTTTCTGTCCTCTGCAGCCCGGTATATATTCACCTCTTCATCTCCACCTCATCCACAGCTCAGAGCTGAAGAGTGTGAAGAATTTCTCCATCTCGTGAGAGGGACAGTTTAGTGTTTAGGATGAGTCTCACTTATTTAACTTAAATACAGCTCCAGTGCAATCTTCACATTATTACATAAGCAAATTGTGTTAATTAAGTAATGATGGGGAGGGAGGTTGAATGAGAAGTAATGAGAGTATAACACAATGCCATTCGTTGTTATCTAGACTAAAATGAAATGTCATTATAAATGAATGAGAATTTTTAAGCATTTGTCTGTTACAGTACGTCCTTGCCATACCATAGTCTCTATAGTTTATAACATAAATTTGAAATATATACCGTAAACAAACCAAAATAATGATCATTTGTTCTAATAAACCTTTTACATAATCTTAGATATTTGTAGTCTCATCTAAAAGCCACAGTGCAGAACATAATTGTGTAATTATTGTATTGTAATATTATGTTTTTATATAATTATGCAGCTATAAAAAAGTCAGCTATCAGTCTTTACTGACTCAAGCCTGCAGTTTGTGGACTAGTCATGTGGACCCCTCCTTGAACTGCCACCTTACCGTGGTGGAGGGGTTTGAGTACCCGAACGACCCTAGGAGCTATGTTGTCTGGGGCTATATGCCCCTGGTAGGGTCTCCCAAGGCAAACAGGTCCTAGTTGACGGGTCAGACTAAGAGCGGTTCAAAAACCCTTATGATGCCTATAAATTCGAGGACCGTGACGTCGCCCGACATGGCGCAGCCGAGGCCCCACCCTGGAGCCAGGCATGGGGTTGGGGCTCGTATGCGAGCGCCTGGTGGTCGGGCCTCCCCCCATGGGGTCCGGCCGGGCTCAGCCCGAAGGAGCGACGTGGGGCCACCCTCCCGTGGACCCACCACCTGCAGGAGGGACCGTAAGGGGCCGGTGCTAAGTGGATCGGGCGGCAGTCGAAGGCGGGGGCCTAGACAACCCGATCCCTGGATGCGGAATCTAGCTCTAGGGACATGGAATGTCACCTCTCTGGCGGGGAAGGAGCCTGAGATTGTGCGTGAGGTTCAGAGATTCCGACTAGAGATAGTTGGGATCACCTCTACGCACAGCTTGGGCTCTGGAACCACACTCCTCGAGAGAGGATGGACTCTTCACCACTCTGGAGTTGCCCATGGTGAGAGGCGGCGGGCTGGTGTGGGTTTGCTTATAGCCCCCCAGCTCAGCCGCCATGTGTTGGAGTTCACCCCGGTGAACGAGAGGGTCGCTTCCCTGCGCCTTCAGGTCAGGGATAGGTCTCTCACTGTCGTTTGTGCCTACGGGCCAAACGGCAGTGCAGAGTACCCGGCCTTCTTGGAGTCTCCGACTGGGGACTCCGTCGCACTACTGGGGGACTTCAGTGCCCACGTGGGCAGCGACAGTGACACCTGGAGGGTGTGGTTGGGAGGAACGGCCCCCCTGATCTGAACCCGAGTGGTGTTCTGTTATTGGACTTCTGTGCTAGTTACAGCTTGTCCATAACGAACACCATGTTCAAGCATAAGGGTGTCCATCAGTGCACATGGCACCAGGACACCCTAGGCCGGAGGTCGATGATCGACTTTGTGGTTGTTTCATCTGACCTCCGGCCGTATGTCTTGGACACTCAGGTGAAGAGAGGGGCGGAGCTGTCAACTGATCACCACCTGGTGGTGAGTTGGATCCGATGGCGGGGGAGGAAGCTGGACAGACTCGGCAGACCCAAACGTACTGTGAGGGTCTGTTGGGAACGTTTGGCCGAATCCCCTGTCAGAGAAATCTCAACTCCCACCTCCAACAGAGCTTCGACCAGATCCCGAGGGAGTCTGGAGATACTGAGTCCGAGTGGACCATGTTCTCCACCTCCATTGTCAACGCGGCCACTCGGAGCTGTGGCCGTAAGGTCTCCGTTGCCTCTCGAGGCGGCAATCCCCGAACCTGGTGGTGGACACCGGAAGTAAGGGATGCCGTCAAGCTGAAGAAGGAGTCCTATCGGGCCTGGCTGGCTTGTGGGACTCCTGAGGCAGCTGACGGGTACCGACGGGCCAAGCGGACTGCAGCCCGGGTGGTTGTGGAGGCAAAAACTCGGGCCTGGGAGGAGTTCGGTGAGGCCATGGAGAAGGACTATCGGTCGGCCTCGAAGAGATTCTGGCAAACCGTCCGGCGCCTCAGGAGGGGGAAGCAGTGCCTTACCAACGCTGTTTACAGTGGTGACCTCGACTGGGGATATCACCGGACGGTGGAAGGAATATTTCGAGGATCTCCTCAATCCCGCCATCACGTCTTCCATTGAGGAAGCAGAGGCTGAGGGCTCGGAGGCGGACTCGTCCATCACCCAAGCTGAAGTCACAGAGGTAGTCAAGAAACTCCTCGGTGCCAAGGCACCGGGGGTGGATGAGATCCGCCCTGAGTACCTCAAGTCTCTGGATGTTGTGGGGCTGTCTTGGCTGACACGCCTCTGCAGCATCGCGTGGCGGTCGGGGACAGTACCTTTGGCCTGGCAGACTGGGGTGGTGGTCCCTCTTTTTAAGAAGGGGGACCGGAGGGTGTGCTCCAACTATAGGGGGATCACACTTCTCAGCCTCCCCAGGAAAGTCTATGCCAGGGTACTGGAGAGGAGAATCCGGCCTATAGTAGAACCTCGGATTCAGGAGGAACAGTGTGGTTTTCGTCCCGGTCGTGGAACACTGGACCAGCTCTATACCCTCTACAGGGTGCTGGAGGGTTCATGGGAGTTTGCCCAACCAATCCACATGTGCTTTGTGGATTTGGAGAAGGCATTCGACTGTGTCCCTCGCGGCATCTTGTGGAGGGTGCTGTGGGAGTATGGGGTTCGGGGCCCTTTGCCAAGGGCTATCCGGTCCCTGTACGACCGGAGCAGGAGCTTGGTTCGCATTGCCGGCAGTAAGTCAGACTTGTTCCCGGTGCATGTTGGACTCCGGCAGGGCTGCCCTTTGTTGCCGGTTCTGTTCATAATTTTTATGGACAGAATTTCTAGGCGCAGCCAGGGGCCGGAGGGGTCAGGTTTAGGGACCACACGATTTCATCTCTGCTCTTTGCGGATGATGTTGTCGTGCTGGCCCCATCAGACCAGGACCTTCAGCATGCACTGGGACGGTTTGCAGCCGAGTGTGAAGCGGCTGGGATGAGAATCAGCACCTCCAAATCCGAGGCCATGGTTCTCAGTCGGAAAAGGGTGGTTTGCCCGCTTCAGGTTGGTGGAGAGTTCCTGCCTCAAGTGGAGGAGTTCAAGTATCTTGGGGTCTTGTTCACGAGTGAGGGAAGGATGGAACGGGAGATTGACAGACGGTTCGGTGCAGCTTCTGCAGTAATGCGGTCGCTTTACCGGTCTGTCGTGGTGAAGAAGGAGATGAGCCGCAAGGCGAAGCTCTCGATTTACCGGTCAATCTACGTTCCTACTCTCACCTATGGTCATGAGCTGTGGGTCATGGCCGAAAGGACAAGATCCCGGATACAGGCGGCCGAAATGAGCTTTCTCCGCAGGGTGCCTGGGCGATCCCTTAGAGATAGGGTGAGAAGCTCGGTCACTCGGGAGGAGCTCAGAGTAGAGCCGCTGCTCCTCCACATCGAGAGGGGTCAGCTGAGGTGGCTTGGGCATCTTTTCCGGATGCCTCCTGTACGCCTTCCCGGGAAGGTGTTCCGGGCATGTCCCACCGGGAGGAGACCCGGCTGGAGGGACTATGTCTCCCGGCTGGCCTGGGAACGCCTCGGTGTCCCCCCGGAAGAGCTGGAGGAAGTGTCTAGGGAGAGGGAAGTCTGGGCATCCCTGCTTAGACTTCTGCCCGGCCCCGGATAAGCGGAAGAAGATGGATGGATGGATGGATAAATAAGTCAGCTTTACTGACTCAAGCCTGCAGTTTGTGGACTAGTCATGCTTATAATCATACAAGATGCTTAATTCTACCATCCATCAGTTTTGAGTGTGTGTGTGTGTACAGACCCTTTCCAAAAAATTAGAATATCATGGAAAAGTTTTTTTTTATTTCCATAATTCCATTCAAAACATTAAACTTCCATAGATTATAGATTCAGGGCCCACAACTTAAACGATTTCAAGTATTTAGTTGTTTATTTGTACATAATTTGGGCTTCCAGCTCAAAATCCTAGAAAACAGGATTTCAAAAAATTAGAAAATTACATGAAATCACACAGTAATTACACAGTAATTCCATGGTCATTGAACCAGGTTTTGGTTCTTTTGGCAGTGTGGGCAGGTGCAAATCCTGCTGGAAAATGAAGTCAGCATCTCCATAAAGCTTGTCTGCTGAAGGAAGCATGAAGTGCTCTGAAAATGTCCTGGTAGACGGCTGCGTTGAGTGGACAGCACAGTGGACCAACACCAGCCGATGACCAACACAGACTGTGGAAACTTCACACTGGACTTCAAGCATCTTGGATTGTGTGCCTCTCCATTCTTCCTCCAGACTCTGGGACCTTGGTTTCCAAACGAGATGCAAAATTTGCTCTCATCAGAAAAGAGGACTTTGGTCCACTGTGCTTTATTAAATCCAGAGTCAACGCAGCCGTCTACCAGGACATTTTCAGAGCACTTCATGCTTCCTTCATTTTCCAGCAGGATTTGCACCTGCCCACACTGCCAAAAGAACCAAAACCTGGTTCAATGACCATGGTATCACTGTGTAATGACTGTGTGATTTCATGTAATATTCTAATTTTTTGAAATCCTGTTTTCTTGGGTTTTATGAACTGGAAGCCCAAATTATGTACAAATAAACAACTAAATACTTGAAATCATTTAAGTTGTGGGCCCTGAATCTATAATCTATGGAAGTTTAACGTTTTGAATGGAATTATGGAAATAAATAAACTTTTCCATGATATTCAAATTTTTTGGAAAGGGTCTGTATGTTACGTTTTGTAATAGGCCCTACATCTATTTCATGCACTGGGCCATCCGGGACACTATTAGATTAGATTAGATTAGATTAGATTCAACTTTATTGTCATTACACAAGTACAGGTACAAGGCAACGAAATGCAGTTTAGGTCTAACCAGAAGTGCAATAGCAGCAAGTGCAGGATATACAGTGGTTCCATAAGTGCAGAACATGGATATGTACTGAATAAATATAGAGTTGAATACTATTATAAACAAAAATTTACAGATAGATTGTCCTATGAATATAATATACAGATAACTATTACTGTGAACAGAGTTTACAGCTAGATATGTACTGAATATAATAATATACAGATGGCTATTACTATAAACAGAATGTTTACAGATAGATATGTACTGAATATAATATACAGATGGCTGTTACTATAAACAGAATTTTACAGATAGATATGTACTATGAATATATATACAGATGGCTGTTACTATAAACAGAATGTGAGCATAATATACAGATGGCTATTACTATAAACAGAATTTAACAAATAGATATATGTATAAGTTAGGCTAATGAGCAGTATAACAATGGATTTAAAGTAGTGCAAATAAAGTTTGGACAGAAGCTATCCGAGTGAAAGTGCAGTGGAAAGTAATTGCATATTACAGTTAAGGTACAATATTGCAATGTATATATAAACAGTCGGTACTGTAAATAAACAGTCGGCAGTGCAAATTGAGCATATTCCAGTCAAGGTAGTAGTGCAAGATGCATATGTAAACAGTTGTTACTGTAATAACAGTCAGCAGTGCAAATGAACATTATAGTATTGCAATAACAAAATGGAGGCAGGTGTGAGGAGGGAGAGGAGAGTCAATCAGTATATGAGGGGAGTGGGATCAATGAGGGTTAGAGTTTAATAAAGAGACAGCTCTGGGGAAAAAACTGTTCTTTAGTCTGCTGGTCCTGGTCCGGAGGCACCTGAAACGCCTGCCGGAGGGCAGGAGAGAAAACAGTCTGTGGGCTGGGTGAGAGGAGTCCTTAAGGATGCTGCGAGCTCGATGCAGACAGCGTTTCCTCTGGATGTGCTCGATGGCAGGTAGTGGAGTCCCAGTGATGCGCTGGGCGGTTTTCACCACCCGCTGCAGTGCCTTGCGCTCTGCAACAGAACAGCTCCCATACCACACTGTAGCACAGTTGGTCAGGATGCTTTCTATTGCACAGCGATAGAAGTTCACCAGGATAGTGGAGGAAAGCTGATTCTTCCTCAGTGTCCTCAGGAAGAAAAGGCGCTGGTGAGCCTTCTTGACCAGGCTGGAGGTGTTGGTTGTCCAGGTCATGTCCGCCGAGATGTGGATCCCCAGGAACTTGAAACTGGAGACACGCTCAACAGCCATTTCATTGATGTGGATGGTGTCGTGTGTGCCTCTTGACACTTTCCTGAAGTCCACGATGAGCTCCTTCGTTTTGGTGGTGTTGAGGAGCTGGTTATTTTCGGTGCACCATGTGGCCAGGTGCTTGATCTCCTCCCTATAGGCAGTCTCATCGTTGTTGCTGATGAGACCAATCACCGTAGTGTCGTCCGCAAACTTGACGATGGAATTAGATCCGTACACAGGCTTGCAGTCGGAGGTGAAGAGGGAGTAGAGGAACGGGCTTAGCACACAGCCCTGTGGTACACCAGTGTTGAGTGTGATGGATGTGGAGCAGTTGGAGCCTGATCGAACATTCTGGGGTCTGTTGGTCAAGAAGTCCAAAATCCAGTTGCACATGGAGGTGTTGAAGCCCAGGTCTCCAAGTTTGGCTATTAACTTAGTTGGGATGACAGTGTTGAATGCTGAGCTGAAGTCAACAAACAGCATGCGTGCATAAGTGTTCTTATTGTCCAGATGTGTGAGCACAGAGTGCAGTGCCATGGAGACTGCATCCTCTGTGCTCCTATTGCTACGGTAGGCAAACTGGTGTGAGTCCAATGTGGATGGTAGAGAGTCTTTTAGGTGTGCCAGGACCAGCCGCTCAAAGCACTTCATTACGATGGGTGTGAGTGCTACAGGGCGGTAGTCATTAAGGCACTTCGGGCTGGAGTGTTTTGGCACTGGCACAATGGAAGTGCATTTAAAGCATGTTGGTACAGCTGCTTGGGCAAGAGACAGGTTGAAAATGTCTGTAAAAACCCCAGCGAGCTGCTCCGCACATGCCCTGAGTACGCGTCCAGGGATGTTGTCTGGTCCAGCAGCCTTGTGCGCGCTGATCCTGCTCAGTGCATTGCAGACATCTGTGGAGGAGAGTGTGATCGGTGGGTGGTCAGCTGAGGATTTGAGCTTGGTGGCAGTTTCTCTGTTGTCTCTTTCAAAGCGAGCATAAAAGTCATTTAGCTCGTTCAGGAAGTTGACATCAGTGGCTGCGGGGGTGGAGTGAGAGGGTTTGTAGTCACTGATGGCCTGAATGCCCTGCCACATGCGCCGAGGGTCAGCGTTGGAAAAGTGTCCCTCTATCTTAAGCTTGTAGCAGTGCTTGGCCTCTTTGATGCCCCTTTTCAGATTTGCTCTGGATGTGCTATAGGCTTGTGCATCTCCTGATCTGAAGGCAGTATTGCGTGTCTTCAATAGGAGTCGCACTTCCCTGTTCATCCATGGCTTCTGATTTGGGTATGTGGTGATCTGCTTCTGGGTTGTAACACTGTCAATGGTGGTATTAATATAATCCAGTACAGAGGAGGTGTAGCAGTCAATGTCCGTGTGAGAGCCACTGGTGGCTTGAGAAGCAAACATACTCCAGTCTGTGTGTAGAAACCTTTCCTGGAGTGAGAAATCTGCCCCCGCAGGCCACACCTTGATGGTCTTCACTGATGGCTTCACGCGATTGATCAGAGGTGCATATTTGGGGGTGAGGAACAAAGAAAGGTGATCTGACTGTCCCAAGTGGGGGAGGGGTGTCGCGACGTAAGCTTCAGCCATGTTTGTGTAAACATGGTCTAAGGTTTTGTTTCCTCTGGTGTGACAGGAAACATGCTGGTGAAATTTCGGTAGCACTGACTTTAAGTTTGAATGATTAAAATCACCCGCAACAATAAACGCAGCTTCCGGGTGAACGGTCTGTTGTTTACTGATGGCTGCGTGAAGTTCTTTCATAGCAAACTTGGCATCAGCATCCGGGGGAATATAGGCTGCAGTTATAATAGTGGAAGTGAACTCCCGCGGTAGATAAAACGGTCTACATTTAACCATGAGAAACTCAAGGTTAGCTGAACAATGTCTCTCAACAATAGCAGAGTTTGTGCACCAAGCTTTGTTAATGTAAATGCACAATCCACCACCTCTGGTCTTACCGGAGCCATCTAATGTTCTATCCGCCCGGAATGTATGGCGTCCCGCTAGCTCAATAGCGTTGTCCGGTATTCCGCTGCTAGCATGCTAGCCAGGGTTCAAAGCGTCAAATGCGAGAAAAAATCAGCGTTGAAATGGCACTTTTTTATGGATTTTGACAATGCATGGTGGTGACAATGTGATATGGCTTAGTGCGTTCATCAAATCGCAGTGGTTGTGATGTAAGTATATAAATATATAGTCTGACGTGTTGCATGTTCTGTAAAACAATATAAAATAAGATAAAAATAATGTCAATAATAATAATAATAACAATTCTATTAATACTTTTTATAACATATTGTATTAATATAAATGTATATTATCATTTATATTATAAAATACTCGATTTTCAAATTTTACAGTACAATAGTATATATTATTGCAATATAGGATATATCTTTTTTTAATTAGATTTTTTTTAAAATGGGGAGGGAGAGGTGGTCAAGTTTTCCTTCTTTTTTTTAGCTGATCACATGCCTGTCGGTGTTCCCTAAATTGAGTGTCGAATAACGAATTTTCCTCTGTGGAGAACGATGCTATGTGAAAGGAACAATGTTTTGATATTTTTTCATATTGAATATGATTGCAGGGTCTGTTTACAGTGTATTCAGGGTAGTAGGCCTATTCATGTTTCTCTAATATTGTGGTTGTTAAGGGGGTGTTATAAAATATTCAACTAACACAATTAACCCAGCCAACACTGTCTCCTCTCCACCAGTAAGCTGGTGTGTGGTGGGCGTTCTGGCGCAATATGGCTGCCGTCGCATCATCCAGGTGGATGCTGCACATTGGTGGTGGTTGAGGAGATTCCTCCTCCTATGTAAAGCGCTTTGAGTGCTGAGAAAAGCGCTATATAAATGTAATGAATTATTATTAATTATTAACACTGTATGTGGAGCCCACATGGGTATGAAATGGGCTGAAAAATGGGCCCCATATATAATTATGAATATAATGACCATATAGAAGGCCCCAAGTTAATTGCCCAGATGGACTTCACACAGGATTGCACCTGCTAGGTGGGACTCAAGTGGGCAACATGCACAAGACCCATCTCGGTCCCAGCTTTAACCCAGCCAGCATTTTGAAATGGGCTGAAAAAAAACACATTGGTTATAGACTTCAAATGGGCTCTATATGGGATTGTCCGCGGGTTCCATAATGGCTCCATGTTAATTGCCCAGATGGATTTCATTCAGGACTGCACTTACAAGGTGGGACCCAAGTGGACAACGTGCACAAGACCCATCTCGGTCCCAAGACAAAAACAGCATATGCAGATTCTTTTTTTTTTCTTTTTTCCCCCAATGTGAAAATATACCACATTCTGTTCTGATCTCTATATATGAGTTCAGTAACACAAGTGCATGTTTAGAACTATAAGAATAATCCATCCACACGTGCATATTCTTTTTAAAGTTTTTATTTGTCATTTCTTTGTATTTTTAGCCACATTTTTCCAGTTTCATTAAACATCAATTTAACAATAACATTTCCTTTATTCTTCCAAACAGAAGAACCCGAGGACTGAAACATCACAGTCCAACATAATCACAGCTTTCTGTCAGTTATTGTCAGTTGATCACAAGTCGGATTGCAGCTCACGCCCTTCCACTTATTGACTGGGAATGAGACGGACACTTCATTTCCACATGGTCTCCTGCCTTCACCCTGGATGAGCGTCTGGACTCCATGATCATGGCATGACGTCAGGTCGCTGCAGGGGTTGTGCTGACAAACTGGCTTGAAGCAGCCGTTCACCTGCTGTCCACACACTCCACTGCACTTCCAGTCATCCTGGAGGACCACAGCCTTACGACCACAGCTCGTCTCACAGCTGCAAGAGTTCCTGCCAACAGCAGCGCAGCTCTTCACTTCACTGCAGTCGGCCTGGAGTTTAGCGGCTGGGAAACAGCCCACCTGGCAACAGTTGTTGATGTCTGACTGATCACAAGACATGGTGTGAGCTGAAACCATTGAGAGGAGAGATTGATGAATAGCAAGAAAACATGCAATCAGCTTTTTGAATGGCATGATTATCTAAGTTGAATACTTACATGTTTTGAGTCTTTTTTCCTGAATGTATTTGAATAATGACCTGTGTCTCTGTGTTTTCAGTCTCACTGGAAGCAACTCACTGTTGTTTTTCTCTCACAAACGACCCGGTATATATATTCACATCTTCATCTCCACCCCATCCACAGCTCAGAGCTGAAGAATTCAATGTTTCATGAAAGGGCGGGTTAAGTGTTTAGAATTAAATATAATTTATTTAAAGGGTTAGTTCACCCAAAAATGAAAATTCTGTCAGTAATTACTCACCCTCATGTTGGTCCAACCCCGTAAGACCTTCGTTCATCTTCGGAACACAAATTAAGATATTTTGGTAACACTTTACTTGAAGGGGTGTGCATAAGACTGACATGACACCTTCATAATCATGACATGGCAGATGTCATAAATATGAAGGAGGTCTTATGCATGTTTATGACAACTGTCATTAAGTGTCATTCGCTCAATTATGACATTTTTAATGCAAATATGACATTGTTTGAGATGTCTTTGTTATGACAACTTGACATAAACCAATACATCATAACCAGTCAGTGTCTTTGTCATGACAACTTGACATTACCAAGACAACATAAATTGTCATAAACACAGTGGTGGACAGTAACGAAGTAAATGTAATTCGTTACTGTACTTAAGTAGTTTTTTTGCGTATCTGTACTTTACTGAAGTAATTAAATTTTGGAAGACTTTTACTTTAACTCCACTACATTTCAAAGTCAAATATCTTACTTTTTACTCTACTACATTTTCAAAATCAGTCGTTCCTTTTTATTTATGAGTGGATAAAAACTTAACTGGTCAAACGAGCCACCAATCACCAGCCTAACGTGCGTGCTTTGTTTTGAACTTGCCTTGGCGCTATCTGCGTGAACCAGAGACGTTAAATATGAGAGTTGCGACCATAGACAGTAGGCTATAAGGTTGCGACACACTAGGCTTGTTCGACTTGAACCGGAGCTGCACAGACCGATCAGTTTATGACATCGCGAGAGTAATTGAAAAGCATACAGAGCCGTCTACACTAGTACACTCTAGTCTAATCGATCTCGCAGTATTTTAATATCATTCACCGAATGGTCTGTGCAGTGTGCAGCCGCTGTGATCTCGCCGCCGCGCGGTCACGTGATTCGTGTAGCTCTCAATAGTTCCAAACAAATCGCGTTGCCAATGATTTTAAGCGGGGCAGACTCAGAGAGCAGCAGCTATTATTGCAGCAATTATCGGTAAATATTGACGCATAATGAACATTGCTTATTACGTTGACACTAAAATTACATGCATATAATAGCATTTTTTTTCTGGGGAGTAGCATTTTACATTACGAAACATTACGTTTTGGTGTTTAATTTTGGAGGAAAATTGGCTACTCCCATAAATTAGAATTTATATATATAGCCTATATATTTTTTTTCTACGTATATATATATTTTTATATATATATATATATATACAAATATATATATATATAGTCTTCCAAAATATATACAGTAAATACTGTAAATGTATTATACCTTATGGGAACAGTGCCCTTCCATCCAAAATTAAACAAACAAAAAATGTATTCAATTCAAATATATATATAAATATAATATATATATATATATATATATATATATATATATATATATATATATATAGACTAATTCATGTCATTTTATTAATAGAGTATATTATTAATAGAGTATAGTCTTCACGTAGACTGAGTTAAGCAAGAGTCTTGTGACAGAAATTATAATAGGACATTATAGTCATAAAAAAATCATAGTACTTGGATACTTAAGTACATTTGAAGGCAAATACTTTTGTACTTTTACTCAAGTGAATGTTTAAAGGCAGCACTTCTACTTTTACTTGAGTAATATTTTACCTTGAGTATCTTTACTTTTACTCAAGTACATGGTATGTGTACTTCGTCCACCACTGCATAAACATGACATAGCAGATGAATTATCAAACTTCAGAAACCACTTAGCTTTATGGGTTAGCATTTCATTAAACTGTCAGGTGGTTGGTTTTGACATTGGCTGTCATGAGGCCATTATAACTGTGTCATGAATGTTTTTCTTGACCTCAACTACAGTGGTACAAATTTAATTTGTCATTAAAATGTTATAATGGCTTCATGACAGCCAATGTCAAAACCAACCACATGACAGTTTAATGAAATGTTAACCCCTAAAACCTAAGTGGTTTCTTAAGTTTGATAATTAATCTGCTATGTCATGTTTATGACATATTTATGACAGGTTGTGTTGTCTTAGTAATGTCAAGTTGCCATAACAAAGACATCTCACACAATGTCATATTTGCATTAAAAATGTCATAATTGAGCGAATGACACTTAATGACAGTTGTCATAAACATGCATAAGACCTCCTTCATATTTATGACATGTGTCATGTCATGATTATGACGGTGTCATGTCAGTCTTATGCACACCCCTTCAAGTAAAGTGTTACCAAGTTATTAAAGAGATCGTTAATATAGTCCAAGTGACTACAGTGGCTCAATCTTAAGTTTATCAAGCGACGAGAATACTTTTTGTGCGCAAAAAAACACAAAAATAACGACTTTATTCCACTCTTCATTTCTTACGGGGTTGGAACAACATGAGGGTGAGTAATTACTGACAAAATTTTCATTTTTGGGTGAACTAACCCTTTAAACTTAAATACAGTAGTAGTGCATTTTTACAGTGCTACATATGAGAAAAAGATTGTTTCACAAGCCATATTTAAGATAAGTGTATTTAGCATTGCATAAATTAAAGTGAGAGTCATTTCAGTGATAATGGGAACGGTTTAACAAGAAGTAAAAATATACCTCAACTGACCTTACAAAATTAATCAGACTAATTAACCAACTAATATCTTGATTTGATGTCTCTAAGGCCCTGTTTACAACCTGGTATTAAGATGTGTTTTGGTCGATCGGATCACAAGTAGACGAGGGAGAAACAAACCCGTTTACACCTGGTGTTTTAATCCGTCTTTTTTGTCCAGTTTCAACCACTTCTGTCCTGATTTCTTCAAGAGGAGGGTCTATGGGCGGGTAAATGTTTGGGCTTTTTCAGATCTTTCGATCTGATGGACGAAATAATCTCAAGCTATTATGAACGCGACCGGAGACAGAAAAACATACGGAGAGCAGCAATGAGTGTTAGAAATCAGGAAAGGTGAGAGAACATTGTGCTTGGTACATTTTTCATCTTCCAACCAAACTTGAATCTTCAGTCGACAAAGTTTAAATCCCATTTGGCTAGCGCACTTCCCATAATGTTTACGCATTAGATCAACAGGCGGAGAGTAATCGGTATTTTGTGGCTGTTTGAACACATTCGACCACATGAGCGTTTACACTACAAAAGCAATCCAGTCGAATGAGTCTTTCATCTACCTCAGGAAGTGGTCGAAAGTGGACAAACTCAAAATGTTTTAGACCCTGTTTACACCTGTATTTAGCATCGTCCACTAGTGATCCAATCGACCAAAACACATCTTAATTCAAGGTGTAAATGGTGGCCTTATAAATTGTGTGAATCCAACATAACAATGACTACATTCTATCCTCGTATTCATAAATAAGAGGGTTTTTTTCTACATAGTGCATGTAGTATGAAAACATAATTTGAGAATAAATGCTCCTGCCGAACTTTTTTTTACTATTGCATAACTTGGAGATTCCACACGTGCTGTTTATTAACTCAGTTTGAGTAAATATGTAACGCTGTAAAGATTGCACTAATGCTGTACTTAAAATTAATTAGGTGAGACTCATCATAAACACTAAACTCTCCCTCCCAAAGCATGAGACGGAGAAATTCCTCACACTCTTCAGCTCTGAGCTGTGGACGGGGTGGAGATGAAGAGGTGAATATATACCGGGCTGCAGAGGACAGAAACACCAGAGCGAGAGAAGATACTTACTCCGAAATCAATAACTCAAGACTGAACACATGTAAGTATTGAACTCAACTCTTTACTTCTGTTTCATTTTTAAATGATAACCATTGCCTTCAGATTGTGTGTTTTCTTGCTATTCATCAATCTCTCCTCTCAATGGTTTCAGCTCACACCATGTCTTGTGATCAGTCAGACATCAACAACTGTTGCCAGGTGGGCCGTTTCCCAGCCGCTAAACTCCAGGCCGACTGCAGTGAAGTGAAGAGCTGCGCTGCTGTTGGCAGGAACTCTTGCAGCTGTGAGACGAGCTGTGGTCGTAAGGCTGTGGTCCTCCAGGATGACTGGAAGTGCAGTGGAGTGTGTGAACAGCAGGTGAACGGCTGCTTCAAGCCAGTTTGTCAGCACAACCCCTGCAGCGACCTGACGTCATGCCATGATCATGGAGTCCAGACGCTCATCCAGGGTGAAGGCAGGAGACCATGTGGAAATGAAGTGTCCGTCTCATTCCCAGTCAATAAGTGGAAGGGCGTGAGCTGCAATCCGACTTGTGATCAACTGACAATAACTGACAGAAAGCTGTGATTATGTTGGACTGTGATGTTTCAGTCCTCGGGTTCTTCTGTCAAGAATAATGAAGCAGAAATGTATTGCAAAAGTTTAGAATTATAAAGAAATATCAAATGAAAAATAAAAATTTTACAAAGAAAATGTGTGTATGGTTTATTTCTGTAATGCTACTTAAAGAGTATTTCCTGTCATGTTTTTTTTTTTTACGCTCATCTTTCTTTAGTGTGTAATGTTGCTGTTTGAGCATGAAAAAGCTCTGCGAAGTTATAAAGTCCGTCCAGCGGGAGTTATTCTCTATATCAGTGTCAGTGTTTCTGAACTCCCTGAAACATTGTAGTCTTGAGTTTTCTTCTGGGAATGAACACGTCACAATATTCCTCATTTTGGGGTATTCTTCGAATTTTAACAATTCTGATTCTGCTTATCGATTACGATACTTATCGATTGCTAGTTTAGATTCCAATAAGGTAAAGTCTCTATACGATCCCAGTCGAGAAATAAGGGTCTTATCTAGCGAAACGATTGGTCATTTAAAAAAAAAAAAAAAAAAAAATTATATATATATATATATATATTTATTTATTAACCACAAATGCTCGTCGTGTACCATCTCTGAGATACGCCACGTATTACGTCATCACGTTTTACGACATCGGGGTGTTTAAATTATCAGCAACATTTTTTTGAACTAATGTGAACTAAAGTGAACTAATCCTTTAAAGACAAGTAAACAGTCGGTGTTTTAAAGGGACTGTGTGTAGGAATTTCTCCCATCTAGTGGTGAAATTGTATTTTGCATTCAAACGAATAATGCTCTCCAGTGCCTCACTTTTTCAAATGCGCGTTGCATCTACGGTAGCCGTTATGTACTAAAAAGCTATGACAGGATGTCTTATAATAGCACTTCAAGTTTTTCTTCCGGTGAACAGGTTTGTTATTTAAAACAAACTGAAACTTGAAACAACGAAAAAAAGAATGCTACAGTATAAATTACTGACTGTGAAAAACATTAACTATGGTAATTAGTAGTAATGCCTTCTTTACTCGTTATATTTTTTGAAGTACGTGCATTGTTAGATATCATCATCATCATCAGAGCCTTCTCTAACGTTACTTTACTCAATAGCTGCTATTCATCAAAGAGCCTGTTTAACTTTTAACTATAAACCTTCTACTGTCTATATAATAAAGTACACAACCAAGCAATGAAAAAAAAAAGCTTGTAATTAAGACCGTAACATTGACTTACCTGTCGAGAAGAAAGCAGGCAACTTCAGGGTCTCTTTTGAAAGCTTTCTCCTGCATTAGCTATCCCGACATTAACCCTTGTTTTTGTAATCTCCGGTCACGTTTCCTTTTACGGTCTATTTTGGACTTTTTCGACGACGAGGACTCATCCTGTGACTCAGCATATGTATGAATGAACGGTGTATAAATAACCGTGCAGTGCAGCCTTTTAAACTTGCCGCGGCAGTGACAAGCGCCTCTCTCTGCTCTGCTCCTCCGCTTCTGCTGGCTTCAGTCACGTGACGCTGGTTCTGAACGAAAACGCGTTGTGGAAACGCGTTGGCCTAGTACTTTTTGTCCCTCTCTGCTATTATAGTTTTTCAAGATGGCGGAACTACATGGAAGCCTCAGTGGACCTACCCGTCCCATGTATATAAAGATAATAAATTCTTAGTCTGATGGTCTGAGGTCTGAGGATTAGTCTGATCATTGGCATAGGTATTTGTACACCATTGAGGGCATATTTATTAATAAATATATTGATTTTAGATAATAAAATACCTAAAAAGCTACACATAGTCCCTTTTAAAAAAAAGAACAAACTAGCCAATCGCACAAATAAATGCAACTGGACAAAGATATGATGGAAATTAACATTGTTTTCAGGTACAGAGACTGTAATCAAATGTAAAATAAACACCACTTTATAAATAAAATATACATTATAAATATAGTTGCAAAAGTTATTCAGTCAATAACTGTGAGTTAATTTTCTCTTTGTCTTTTGTTTGATTAACATTAATGACACAAAGTGACAGCAGCCTAATAAACCAACCTAAAAGACCTGATGCACGGACCCATTAGTGTTACGCATGAGTTTTCCTTCTCAACTGTTGAGACATAATTAAGACATAATTAAGACATAACCGACTGTGTTTATGTGGATATTGTGACATTTTTGTGTGTATTTGTGCGTTCAAGTGCAAAAAGACGCGGAAGAGAACTCAGTTCAGTATTGGTGTGCGCGCAGCACAGGAAACAGCACACAGGTTTTCTTGCACTTGAATGGTTAAAAGTCATATTAAAATGCACACAGAGAAATCAATAAGAGGAATCAAAATTTTAATCTCATAACAAGTGTCCGATTTTAATTATACATAAAAGGTACCATCAACCAACCTGAAACTACCAAAATTACCTGCTTATTACAAGGCTACTTATCAAAATAATACACAGACGTAAAATAGTAATTTAAGTGGAGGTTATTTTATTGTCCAAAACAAGCGCAGAGTGCAAGAAGAGATGTGAAACTAGAGCAGCTGCGTAGGAATATGGTCAATATGGTGTAGAACGCAGTGATTCATTTCAATAGCAGTTTCTCAGCTGAGCAAAGAAGTTTTTAACCAATCTCCTGAGTCATAAATGCCATTTGATTAATGAAGACAGGAAAATGACGTCATGAGAAAAATGATGGCACCACAAGAATATACACAGACCCAAACCCTTCACGAGAAAATATCCTAAACCGTGACGGCAAAGACAGTCCAAGTCCAGCTTTTAATACACCTTATTTTTAAGAGCGGGTGCAGCCATTGGTAATCTAAATGTGTGAGGCTTCTGGTATAATTCACTTCCAGTTATTTTAGCTGTACAAAACAGCCCGTAATTCTGGTTGATATTGCAATATGGCATGTTATTTTAACTTGTTATCGTTATCAACACACTGGCTTGTAGCACAAATAGTTTTAGTTTACACTTTGTTATTGTTCTTCATCTCCCTATAGCGCTAATGAATCAGAAGTCTCACAAGTTCACAGAAAATACCTTTCTTCAGCATTGCAAAATTACGGAGCCCCTAAAGGGACAGGGGGATAGAAAAAAATATGAGATGGGAGGAAAAACTGCGTTTCATTTGCATTCTTTCACAAGCGTTTTGCATTCGCTCACAAAACTTTTGCATTCTAGGTGAGTGAAAGTTGCACCCTAAATAGCTTAATCTAAAAGCTTAACCTTTGTGATTATTTCATCGACTCTGACTGTGCAGCAAAGTCGACTGCCTTTGATTTCCAACACGTCTCCTATGTAGGATAAAAGTAGCCTGACTACTGACCTTGTGTATGAAATGAAAATAAAAATGACATATTCATAACTACATGTTTCACATGTTACCAGAGAAAGAAATGGTTATCTGTACTTCAATGTGCTTTAATGAGGCGATTCTTTATTTTAGGTTGCAATAGTGTCGCATTATCGAAGTAAAGCACGAATATGGAAAGGTTCAGGAGCAGAAGCGATGGCAACTGTTCTTTTGAGACTCAGCGTTTGTCCCTCAGGAGGCAGGAAGGTAAAACGCTGCATCAGAGACGTGAAGAAGAGGAAGAGCTCCATACCAGCGAGCTGCTCACCTGGACACATCCTCTTACCTGGAAATCATGGTCTGGATCAGTAAAGCTAAGGTAAATTTGATCAAATCTCATTTTAGTGTATATTAGTTTATATACACTACCATTCAAAAGTTTCGGGTCAGTAACTTTTTTTTTACATTTTATTCAGACATTCAATTTATCAAATATATCGGCCACCATATCGGTTTATTTTTAATGTTATCATTATCGGCCCGCTAAGAAAATTTGGCCGATATATTTAAGCCGATAAATAATGGATTATTTCCTTCAGCTGAGACACTTGGCACGGATGCGCACTGTTCGCCATGATGTTTTTTAATTGCTTGAAATATGATTGGAATCACTTCAAAAAATGGAAAATACACGTAAGTGCAACATGTGGGGCGCAAGTCTGTCATATCGGCTACATAAAATTATAATGAGAACATCATAATTGTGTGCTTGGGATATTTTAACGGTGAGACTTGTTTTTGTAATCAGGCTCTCAAAAATTATATAAAAATTTGGATGTAGATTTATCGGCCAATATATATCGGTTATCGGTAACGGCCAAAATCTTCATATCGGTGCATTCAAAATATTTCAGTTTTAAAGAAGTGCTGCTCTTATGAACTTTCTTTTAATCAAATAATCCTG
The DNA here is from genome assembly GCF_951802725.1 of Rutilus rutilus. Taxonomy (NCBI): domain Eukaryota; kingdom Metazoa; phylum Chordata; class Actinopteri; order Cypriniformes; family Leuciscidae; genus Rutilus; species Rutilus rutilus. The sequence goes on along the minus strand of NC_140218.1, from coordinate 10,709,437 downwards.
AACATTTATCACAGTTTCCACAAAAATATTAAGCAGCACAACAAATTGATAAATGTTTTTTGAGCAGCAAATCAGCTTATTAGAATGATTTCTGAAGGATCATGTGTCCCATTTCTCAAGGATCAGACTGGAGTAATGATGCTGAAAAATCCGCTTTGATCACAGGAATAAATTACTAAATTATTAATAATTAAATTATTATTTTGATCAAATAAATGCAGCCTTGGTGAGAAGAGACTTCTTTTAGTTATAGTTTGTATATTGTAAATTCCTTATGACCTACCAATTGAATAGGGGATAAAATGTTCTCTCTTCAAAAATTTGCCATTTTCATCCAGAAAGTGTGCAGGATTGAATTCATTCGGAGTGCTGTACTCATTCTTATCCTGTAAGATTGGCTTCAGCATCGGCAGCACCATCACACCCTGTCATAGAACAAAACATAAGAAATTAAGAACATTATAAACATTAAACAAATTGTTTGTTTACTGAAATAGAATCATGTTATCAGTACAATATATTGTTTTTTAAAATAAATCTGAACTTTTACCAAATTTAACCCCAATTTTAAAAAGTTACTCTGAGGTCTTTAAAGGGCAAAAATATCTGTAGCAAAAAAAAAAAAAAAAAAAAAAGACAAAAATTTGAAGCTTGAGTGCAGTGTCATATTTTTCCCCATTAGATCCCAGCAAAGCTTTATATACACAGTGCTGGGATTTATAGGCCAAACCTGAGAGAATGAGTTTAAATAAATAAATAAATAAAAATAAATATAAATATATTATATATATATATATATATATATATATATATATATATATATATATATAAATATAAATACATTTTTAATTTTTAAGCTTTGCCAACAGTCTATTAACAAAGACTGCATCACTTTATAGCTAAATGGCCCTGGGATTAAAAATGACAGTTTTAATGGGTTTCAATGGGGACATTGTTGTCCTTTAGGTCCTAAGTGTACCTATTTTGTGTTACCAGTGTAAAATATATTTATGAAAGGAAATGAGGGTGAAATATTAAAATTCCAATAAAAATATACACTTCTGCCAAAATGTATGCAGTTGGCAATTTGCATTTAAGGGGTGGTATAATGCCCTTTTCACAAGATGTAAAATAAGTCTTTGATGTCCCCAGAGTGTGTGTGTGTGAAGTTTTAGCTCAAAATACCCTACAGCTATTTTTATATAGCATGTTAAAATTGTCAATTTTGAGGGTGAGCAAAAACACACCGTTTTTGTGTCTGTTCCTTTAAATGCAAATGAGCTGCTGCTCCCGGCACAGAGGGCGGAGCTACAACAACTTGTGTCCTTTTACCTCACACACACATGCACTGAAAGTTTCAAAAACGTTCAGCCTTTTATGTTCAAACCGGAGTCAGACAAAGATGGAGACTCAAGAAGAAGTGACAACATGTAGAAGCAACAGGACATTTCTGAATGGTTAGTTGATGAATTTATGTAGCTTATGTGTAGTTATCTTCTAGTCATTGATTAGCATATTCTGTCATGATAATCTATAAATCGTGTTCAGGGGGCGGGGTTTATGTACATTCTAGGGTTGGTGATGTCACTAACCCGGGAGGAATGTCGTGTAGTCCCTATCAGCCGTTTGTTGTAGTCCTTAAAAAGTGATTTCTTTAAAAGGAAATATCTGCCTTTGCTTTGAACGCATTGTAACTTTACAGATGTTGTTTATGCTCAAACAGCAACATTACACACTAGCTAAAGTTAGAAAAGTGAAATCATAATCAACCACCCCTTTAACACAGGCAAAATTATGTGAAAAAGACAAATCTCCTTAAAGGAGAAGTTCACTTTCAAAAAAACTTTTGCTGATAATTTACTCACCCCCATGTCATCCAAGATGTCCATGTCTTTCTTTCTTCAGTCGCAAAGAAATTAAGGTTTTTGATGAAAACATTCCAGGATTTCCCCCCATGTAATGGATTCTATTGGGACCCAAACGGTAGAAGGTCCAAATGACAGTTTAAGTGCAGCTTCAAAGGGCTTTAAACGATACCAGATGATGAATAAGGGTCTTATCTAGCGAAACGATCGGTCATTTCCAAAATAAATAAAAAAGTTTAAGTTTTATAAGCACAAATGTTCGCCTTGCTCTGTTCTGTGATGCGCGTTCGTGACGTCACGTAATACGCAATTACGTTGAAAAGGTCACGCTTGAAAAATTTCTGTCCTGAAGAAAATGTTCTTTTTGGCTTTTTAATATTAAAACACCCAGGATACGCACACGAAATGGGCATTTTAAACGATAAACTGACACAAATACATTTGAAAATGTGTATATGGTCCTCCTCCTGCACATTTGTAAACACGTCAAGCGTGACCTTTTCAACGTAATTGCGTATTACGTGACGTCACGAACGCGCATCACAGAACAGAGCAAGGCGAGCGTTTGTGCTTATAAAACTTAAACTTTTTTATTTATTTTGGAAATGACCGATCGTTTCGCTAGATAAGACCCTTATTCATCGCCTGGTATCGTTTAAAGCCCTTTGAAGCTGCACTTAAACTGTCATTTGGACCTTCTACCGTTTGGGTCCCAATAGAATCCATTACATGGGGGGAAATCCTGGAATGTTTTCATCAAAAACCTTAATTTCTTTGCGACTGAAGAAAGAAAGACATGGACATCTTGGATGACATGGGGGTGAGTAAATTATCAGCAAAAGTTTTTTTGAAAGTGAACTTCTCCTTTAAGGACGCACAAGGGTTAACTCAAAGAAACAAAGGATATATTCTCGTTTCTACCATAATCGTGGAATTTGTGGCAATTAAAAGCCTGTACAGTACAGTAGTGCAGAAGCTAATAAAAGAGAAAGCAATCAAATAAAATAAACACACTTTCTTGCAAAACTTGGGGGGAAAAAACTTTTTATTCTTATTTTTGATTTTGAAATATGCAACAAACAGTATTTTTTAACTTACCTTGGGAATGAGGCATCCAGCTACTGTGGTGTCTCTGCTGGCAACTCTCGGTGGAATAAAGGCAAGAACATTTGCGAACCTCTGAATTTCATGGATCACAGCGTAGGTGTACGGCAGATGTGTCCTGTCTTCCATCGACGGCTGACGTGTCTGTCCAATCACCTGATCGATCTCAGACTGGACTCTCTCTATGGAGAGTGAACATGCAGAGTATGTGGACACACACACATACACATTTAACTAACAAGTAGGTCATAGGAGCGGAGCGGCCCACCTTGCACATCTGGATACTTGGCCATGTAGAGTAAAGCCCAGCTGAGTGATTTAGCCGTGCTTTCTGTTCCGGCTCCAAACAGATCCAACACACAGTGTATCAGGTTCTCCTCTGTGAACTCTGCCTCACTGTCCTGACACTGGGACAGGATTCAACCATGAACAGAAAGAGGGGTTAAAAAGAGATGGCTAGAGCGCTTCTAAAAATAGGTAAATGGAAAGTAAAAATATGGGATGTGATTTGTGCACAAATGTATCCTTTGAGTTCACTTGAAATGTATGAATTATCAGTGTACAAACACTCTAAATCAGAAGAGAAGATTCCCTGAAATCACTATGCCCGGATCTTCTAAAACCGGTTACCTTCTCAATTTCATCCAGATAACAGTCGATGTAGTCTCTGGGACTGGAAGGGTTTCTGTCCTCTTTGTGCTTCTTGATTTCCTCCTGAAAAAAGAGCTTCAGCTTGGAAAGGTTGGCAAATGTAGTCTGGTGCTTTCCTGGCAGCAAGGACATCACGGCGGGAAACGTGTTATACAGCTGTTGAGGGACAAATACATTTGGTCATCAGTATTTCATCAATCTTTGCAGTAGATCACACATTTTAGTGCATGTACTGAAAATACCTGACCAGAAAAAAAAACATCGACCATTGATCTCGCTTCGTAGTCAACATAAAATCAAAATAAGAATTTTTTTTTTTATATATTGTACATGTTCCTGGTCTTTACTAATAACAATTTAGACATTCATCATACTTGGGTAAACTCCTATAAATAAACTACAACAAATCGAATTTGTGTCCCCTTTTGCTAAAGCTAAAGCAAAAAGGGGGGGGGGGGGGGGGGGGGGGGAATCCATATTTAACATTTCTATGATTTAAAAAAAAAAAAATATATATATATATCTCAATTAGTTACACTGGTCAGAAAATAGAAACCAGATTTATGATGTTAAAGTGCCCCCATGATACTTTTTAGAATATTACTATTCATGTAGAGTGTAATACAGCTGTTTGTGAATGTAAAAGGTCTGCAAAGTTTCAAAGATCAAAGTGCATATAAATGGAGTTATTGTCTCCTAAAAGAAAGAACCGATTCTGAACTGCTGAAACGAGTTGTCAGTAATTCCAGTCTTAATTCCTGTTTCATACCCAAGTAACAATGTAACAAATTTGCTTAATGTCTTCATTGGCTGTCTGTGAACAACATCTACTTTGACCCTCAAACACTGTAGTTGTAGCGGAGACTGGAAGAGTTTGGTTTGTGTGTCGACACGTTGAGAAGACGCTGTTTTCTGCACTGCGAAAGCAAATTCACTTTGCAGCACTTCCAAAGCATGAGGACTTGCGCTGGAATTGATAAAGTAAAATCAACGGCATCGTTACTGTTCGTATCACTGTGTATCAAGCGCTGAGGAAGATCAGAGCTGAAATTTAGATATGATATAGACGTTTGGTTTCTGACATACGCTGTAAGTGGTCGACCAATCACAACAGACTAGGCCATCTGACCAATCAGAGCAGAGTAGACCAATCACAGCAGACTGGGTCATCTGACCAATCAGAGCAAAGGAGGCTCTCAGAAAGGAGGGGTTTAGAAAGACTGAATCCTTTATCGAACAGATTCAGACACTGTGAGAAAATAGCTAATGCTGCAATGGATAGCATGAGAAAATAAAGTGTTTTTGACCTTGGATGCATGTAAACCTATTCTAGGAGGCTTAAAAACAAAATTAGGAGATTTTAAAATAGCACTTTTGTGAAAAAGGTATAATATAGTAAATATTATATAATATAAATATAGTAAATTTGGTCTCATACCCGGCCCCAGATATTGATGGGAAGCTTGAAGGTGTCATCTGAATACTGCAACAGCTCATGAAAACGATGGTTGTCATACTCAAACTTGTAGCCAAAAACCAGGCTGCATATTATATTGCCCACCGCGTAGTTCAAGATGTGATGAGGGTTGAATGGCAAACCTTAGAAAGCAAAAGAGAGGAAGAATGGTTACGGCTGCAAACCGTACTTTCAAATCTTCGCCTGTAGAGAGCAGTATGTACTTGTAGTCTGTTCAGATGTATGAATTCAGGCAGAAATGGTGCTCTGACCTTGTTTGGTTTGAAAAGAACTACAGACAAAGAGACACTCCTGCAGGATGGAGTTTTCTAGTGTTTTCTTGCCCACACCAAAATACTTCAGCGTTGCCAGAGCAAAACGCCTCTGATGACGCCACATGTGCCCACCGGAGAAGATCAGACCTACATACAAACGGATAAAGAGAGCAAAATCTATGATTGCTAAAGTGTATTCCATTGAGGCTATGTAAACACAATTTTTACAAGTGTAAGTGGTAACAGCTATTTTTTAAGGTGGCCTGCGAATTTGCTGCTGGTTCTAATAGTTGCTCTACCTGATCCTTCAAATTGTTGCCACGTAAATGTGGGCAGTCATGTTTTAACAAATGTGGTTTCCTTCCATGCATTACTGAGTGAACATTTTGCATCATATAGTTCAAATATATGGTCACGCGGGAGTTTTGAGTTCTGAAACTAAGTTTTCATAGTAAATGAATGAACTTCCTTATTTCAAGAGAGACAGGAAAATTCAATTTCTCACGTTACATTAAATCCAGGATCACTGTAACGATCTACAGAATGTCATGAACAGTTCTGCATATTTTCAATGACAAAGCTATATTCTAGGCTAGCCATAATAATAAAAGGTGAATTACAAGATGTTTCACAAAAAGATGAATTGGTGAGCAGTTTATGATTGATAACAGACTTAATGTTTTTGAACATTTTAACGTGTAAATGGTGTCACTCATAGTGATGTGTGCGGTGTTCTTTTAGCTGTTTTTACCTTTCCCTTTACAGATTTTGTCATTCACAGGGAAGTACGGCCGGTCTGTGAAGATGTCCGCCTGTTCCACAAATGCCTCTTTGAAAGTCTCGTATCCAGTGAGCAGTATGCAAGGTTTGTTTCCCAGATAAAATGTGCTCACATCTCCATACCTCTCAGCAATCTGATCAACATGTCAACTTGTAAATGTACACAACTCATTTAATAAACATATTGTATGCATCTGAGAAAAGACATACCTTCGGAAAAACCTCCATAGGATCACTAAAGCCTATACTCATTACGTTTCCAAACAAGGGCAGAGGGAAGGGTCCTGGCGGCATGTTCTTTGACTGAACATCTCGCAGGTGTTTCACCAACAGCAGAACACACAGAAATATCAGGAGTCCCTGAAAATCCATCCACTGACCCATCAGCTGTGACAACACTGACGCCATGTTTACTGAGACCAGAGAGATTTTGCACACATTAATGGTCTTTATAAGTAGCCTATTCTTCAACTGTAAGACCACGTAGGTCACAATAAATGTATGAAAATCGTTGCATTACATACATATAAAAAAATCAAAGCAAATTTCTGTCTGCGCTCAAAATGCTGCAGGTGCTTTTCTCAAAGCTATCAATGATTGGTCAAACCGATTTTTAAAGGGATAGTTCACCCAAAATTTTAAACTCTGTTACTCATGTCGTTCCAAACCCGTAAGACTTTCGTTCATCTCCAGAACCCAAATGAAGATCTTTTGTTGAAATCTGAGAGCTCTCTCCATTGTTGACAGCTAACTACTTTGATGCTTCAAAAAGTTAATGAAGATCGTAAAACTAATCCATGAATTGAGCGGAATTCATATTCTGAAGAGACTCGATCGCTAATATGATGAACAGATTACATTTTATTCACATAAACATTCATCAACTCACACATCACTTGTGGTAAAACTGGAAGCTGTCTGTCAACTGACAGAAAGGGAAGCTCAGACTTTATTAAAAAGAAAAATCTTCATTTGTGTTCTGAAGATGAACGAAAGTCTTACAGGTTTTAACGACATGAGGGTGAGTAATTCATAACATTTTTTTTTTTTTTTGAGTGAACTATCACTTTAAGTGATTTTTAGACGACGTAGGCTAATCAATTCTCCTCAGATTCACACCATAGACAGTATAAGAAGGTTCACACTAGTGAAGTTCATCATTTGCTAGGCACACTCACAAAAGTTGCAGTGTTACACTGCACACTAGGCTACTGCAAACTAAAGAATTGCGGCCGAAGGGAACAAGGTTGTACTTACCAAGAGATCACAGCGTGTCCTAATTTGTTTTCCAACTTTCATCAATAAACCTAAAGAAAACACCACAATGTAAGCTATACTGTAGATGCTCTGCAGTGTCAGTGTAGCCTCAGCCTGCCTAACGACGTTCATACCGAAACTTCAACACATCTCACTCACATTCAAGCCCTGATTCACAGTTGTCGCGTTCGTAACTATAATAATAGAATGCTCTAAAGTTTCCCGTGGAATTTACATATGGCAATTGTAAATACATACATACAAAAAAATAAAATAAAATAAAATATTGATGACTAGTTTTATTTTTTATACAAAAACTGGTCTAAATAGTCACCATGCTGCTAACTGATGCAGGTCCGGACTCTTGTTTTGACTCTTATCTTCATTGTCTTTTGTATTATTCTGTTATCTCATCAACTTATATAACGTGTGCATTGCTCGGACATGCATCTCTTGCATCAGGGAGAGGGTGAGGGAAATAGTCCGTACAAAGTTCGAACCGCAGGTTATTGCTTGGTGGGCATCTTATTATAGCAAAACTTGATATTGTAGCTTTTTGAGCTAATAAAAAAATACACGGAGGCAGGATTGCAGTGTGAGAAGAACAACAGTGGTTTTTTTTTTTATTAAACTTAATGCGTCTGAAACCGCGCATCTACCAGGCCCCCCAAACTATCATGAACTCCATCTTAAAGGGGACGTGTCAAATATGCATGCGTGTCGGTGATGTGTGAATAATGTCAGTAGATCAGTGATGTGTGAGCTTGTATCTGCCCCTACAATATACAACAACAACAAAAATATGTATTCAAAATAAACAAACATACGTAATAAGCATATCAGCAGTATTTTTAGATAACGCTACTATAAAGCAATCAGAGTGTGAATTTACTGCATCTGCCAATTAGATGTTACACAAGGTTTGTCACGTTCATTTGAGATAACCAAAGCAGCAGCAAACCCGTTCGAGAATAAGAATCGGACGCTTCATCGACATTATTATAACTTTAGTAAATGCATATCTAAAAAAAAAAAACAGTTTGTTAACTGTTAAGACTGGTCCAATGGGTTAAGTTGCTGACTGTTAAAGTTTTGATGCATGTGTGTGGGCTTTGATCTACTTTGTGTTATCTTCCATAATCTTTTTGTCTTAATTGATATACAATGTGTGCAATTAGCGTATTGACCCATAAAGTCTTTGAACTCAAACATGGAAAACAGATGGGAGACAGCACATAGTACAAAGGTTGTATAGGACCTTCATGATTTCCCTTTACAAACCCTTTTTTTTGCATCATCATCATACTTACTAAAGTAGCCTACTAACATATAAAACTACTCAAATAGCAGAAATAACAATATTCATTCATTCATTTTTTTCCTGGGTAGGTTGCCAGGTCTTTCCCCAATCCTCCCTCCCTCTCTCTCTCACACTCACACACACACAATTTAGCATCTCCAATTCACCTATACTGCATGTTTTTGGATTGTGCGGGGAAACCAGAGCACCCGGAGGAAACCAATGCAGTCACCGGGCCCACCGTGGTCAGTAGCCGTGATTATGCTAAGTAAGACGTGTGCCTGGATCGACATCTTCTGCTGATCCTGGACCAGTATTCTTGTCCAAAAACATAGTCCTAACCCAGTCCCTACTACTAAACGATCCATAACTTATCCCTAAAATCAGAGGGAATTGATGGATGAATAACACTAATGTAGAAACACCTAAGCCTAGTTATAAGCCTAAACTTGACATTAACTGTAAATATCCCTCCAAGTCTGATTGGTTGATTGGAATGTTGTTCCAGGATTAACAAGGAGGGTGATCCAGGAACACGTTTTACTTGGTGAAATCACGTTCACCGAAATCACATTCACCATATATAAACATAGGCAAAAATGTAATTTTACCTTGAGTGCTTTGAGCAGTGGCTGCTGGATGAAGATGTTGCCAATGAGAAAGCGGTCAGTGTGTGTCTCTTGGTTGCTTCAGACATTTATGGACTGTGGAGGAATTTCACCTCACCTACAAAACTGAGCACCATGTCTTATGACGCACTGAAAACACTGCTTCTGGCGCATTGCTGACCACACAGTGATAGTGGAAAGGTTGTGGTTTCAGGGCAATTCAATGAATTTTCAAAGAGAGGGGGAAGGGGGTTCAGAATGACTCAAATTAGAAAATAATCGCACATGTGATCGTTCTTTCATGAGCACCAGCACAGGTGTCCTAGATTCACAACATAAACAGAGTCTTGTTTTTCAGTACAAGATGGGGGGAAAAAAACAACTGTAAATTATAAAATCTACAGGATATTTAACAAAAGTATGCAATAACAGGTTGGTCTGGGGTTAAGGAGAACTAAATATTAAGCTAAATGTATCTTGAGCATCAAATCATCATATTAGAATGCTTTCTGGAGGATCAGGTGACACTGAAGACTGGAGTAATGATGCTGAAAATTCAGCTTTGATCACAGGAATAAATTATATTTTACAATATATTCAAATAGAAAACAGTTATTCTAAATTGTGAGCATAATAGACCTCTTTCAAAAACATTTAAAAAATCATATTCCAAACTTTTTCCCAGTAGTGTATATAAACAAATGATATAATTTATAGGGTGAAATCAGTTAAAAATCATCTAGAGCATTAGTGTGAGGTCCATGAAGATCTCTGTGGTCTCAACAAAGAAATAAACAGTCTTTTATTTGATTTGACGTATAATTTTATTATGACGTGACAATGCATTTTTGCAGTGGTCCATGATAGCAAGAGCAGAACAAATTTCTGTGTAACTCATTGATAAATAAGTTCTTACGCTCTGCATGTGTTTATGCGGTTTCCAGGGAACACACAAACTTGTGAACAGTTGTACCCAGAATGCACTGAAAGTCACTTGACTTAAATGTAATTTTTACAATAAGAACATAAAGTGAAATCTACACTACTGTTCAAAAGCTTAGGGTCAACTAAGATTTTTTTTAAAGTTTTTGAAAGAAGTCTCTTAAGCTCACCAAGGTTACATTTATTTGATCAAAAATACATTAAAAAGAGTAATATTGTAAAATATGGTTAAAATGGAAAAGAACTGTTTTTATTTGAATATATTATTATATATATTCCCACTGGCAAAGCTGAATTCTCAGCATCATTACTCCAGTCTTCAGTGTCACATGATCCTTCAGAAATCATTCTAATATGATGATTCGATGCTCAAGAACAATTTCTTAATATTTTCAATGTTGAAAACTTAATATTTTGTGTAAACCATGATACTTTTTTCCCCCAGAATTTTATGATGAATAGAAACTTAAAAGAACAGCATTTATTTCAAATACATGTAGAAATATTTTGTAACATTATAAATGTCTTTACTGTCGCTATTGATTAATTTAATGCATCCTTACAGAATAAAAGTTTAAAAAGTCCTTTAAAAAAAAATTAAGCCTAAACTTTTGATTGGTAGTGCAGATGGGAAAAAACATCACCTAATCTGAACCATGACTGACAGATAGCTGAGTAGAAATTATGGCATAAAGTGCATGGATCCATAAATCCAATTTAGCATTATGTTTTGATGGTCAGCTAAATGTCACAAAACATACGTCATCCCAAACTATTTCCACAATGAGCTCCTTGTATTCCAATGACCACCACAGTCATAAGATCTAAGTTATAGAGCACCTTTGGTTTTGAGGTGGAACGGCAGATTTGTGGCATGAATGGCGACATCATGGAGCAAAATCTCCCTGGAAAGTTTCTGGTACTTCGCTGAATCCGGGTCACGAAGGATTCAAGTGTTTCGGATGGTCATATCCTGTTAGAAAAGTGTACCAGATAAAGTGGCCAGTGGTTTTGAATGTACATGATCCACAAATGAGCTACAGCCTGCTGAAAACAATGACTTAAAGGGTTAGTTCACTCAAAAATGAAAGTTTTGTCATTAATTACTCTCATGTTGTTCCAAACCGGTAAGACTTTTTCGTTCATCTTCGGAACACAAATGAAGGTCTTTTTGATGAAATCTGAGCCAGTTCTGTCCCACCATTGACAGCTACGCAACTACTACTTTGAAGCTTAAAAAAGCTCATAAAGAGATTGTAAAACTAATTCATATGAATTGAGCAGTTTAGTAACTAATAGTAACCAAATTTTCTGAAGAGACTCAATCGCTTTAAATGATGAACAGATTTAATTTAGGCTTTTTTTTTTTACATATAAACATTGATTAGTGAACATTAACAGAAGCTCAACCGAACCTGCTTGATGGGCGAAAACAAACCTCATTGGTTCTCACGGAAGCTCAGACGTGCTGCGTAACACGAGAATGAACCTCATTGGTTCTTGCCGAAGCTCAAACGTGCTGCGTAACACGAGAATGAACCTCATTGGTTCTTGCAGAAGCTCAAACGTGCTGCGTAACACGAGAATGAACCTCATTGGTTCTTGCCGAAGCTCAAACGTGCTGCGTAACACGAGAATGAACCTCATTGGTTCTTGCAGAAGCTCAAACGTGCTGCGTAACACGAGAATGAACCTCATTGGTTCTTGCAGAAGCTCAAACGTGCTGCGTAACACGAGAATGAACCTCATTGGTTCTTGCCGAAGCTCAAACGAGCTGCGTAACACGAGAATGAACCTCATTGGTTCTTGCAGAAGCTCAAACGTGCTGCGTAACACGTGAATGAACCTCATTGGTTCTTGCAGAAGCTCAAACGTGCTGCGTAACACGTGAATGAACCTCATTGGTTCTTGCTGAAGCTCAAACGTGCTGCGTAACACGAGAATGAACCTCATTGGTTCTTGCAGAAGCTCAAACGTGCTGCGTAACACGTGAATGAACCTCATTGGTTCTTGCAGAAGCTCAAACGTGCTGCGTAACACGTGAATGAACCTCATTGGTTCTTGCAGAAGCTCAAACGTGCTGCGTAACACGAGAATGAACCTCATTGGTTCTTCAAGTGAACATGTTTGAGCTTACATTTAACACAGCTGATGTGTGAGTTGATAAATGTTTATATGTGAATAAAAGCCTAAATTCCATCTGGTCATCATATAAAAGCGATTGAGTCTCTTCAGAAAATTTTGACTAAACCACTACATTTATATGGATTAGTTTTACAATCTCTAATTTTTTTTACGTTTTTGAAGCGTCAATGTGGTAGTTGCGTAGACTGTCAACGGAGGATCAGAAAGCTCTAATTTGTGTTCCGAAGATAAACGAAAGATGAACAGGTTTAAGGCCCGTTTAAGTCTTTAAGTGTTCAGTGTGATAATTATAGCGATAAATATATAGTTCTAAAAATCGCTCTAAACATAAAAGACTAACATAGTCCACACCACAACTATAACAGCACAGAGGAACGATATCATTGGAATCAGTTTCCGGTTGATGAATAATAAAAACAATGACAGCCAATCAGAATCCATCCTGCTTTAAAGGGCTCAAGCATTTAAAGCGGCAGACGACAAAACGAACGATATTGTCCACTGGTGTGGACGCTAATATAGTTATGTTTAGTTATTTTTACAGTTATGGTTCTTGGTGTGAACGGGCCTTTACACTGCATGAATGATTTTTAAGAGCTACTTCTATCTGGCCGGCCCTGACCAATTGCATAGCTTTATTTTTATTTTTATTTATTTTATCTTTATTAGGAGTAAAGTTGGCATGAAACGTAATTTGCGATACATGAAACGGAATTATGATACATCTGTGTGAAACGGCTTCTCGAACAAGAAAAAAGTAGGGCAGGACTTGATTTGTTCATGGGGAATTGATTGGATGTTTGTATTTTGCTATTGGTGGATCTCATGTGATTGACAGGTTGCCCCGCCCTCGTCTTCAGAGAAGAGATGTCTCTACAAGAGGAAGGGGAAGTTATTTTGATTAAAGATTACGAAGGCACATTCATTAAAAAAAAGAAAAAAAGAAAGATGTGCACGGATAAATCATTTATAATAAATACTGCAATCTTCCATAAAAATAAGAATAGTCAATTTCATGGTGACTTTAATGTCCAACATACTTGAGCTTCTCTAGTTGACAGGATCTGGATGCTTCAGTAGATCAGACAGCCGAGATTGAGGTGATTGTAGCTCAGATCCAGCTCTCTGAAGTGTGAAGGGTTTGATCTCAGAGCTGAACTTTCTTCTTCAGGTCGGCCACCATACGGATAACCTACTAACATTGAAGTTGATATTATCTGTGACATCAGAGCTGATAACATACAAGTTTTATATCTTATAATACCCGGAATGAGATGAAGAACATTTTTGCTGCAGGGTTAACACTTAAAAAGATTGCATGCAATGTCTGCTTCTTTTAAGCAGTCGGATTACTAAAGGAATTATGGGAATGAGGCAACAGTGCAAACATACCCAAAAAAGTGAGTAGTTTCTAGCTGGTCATGTGATCTTGACATTGCTCCATGTAAGATAATGCTTTTTTGGCCACTGATATGATTTGAAACTTAGCTGCTAAAGCAGCCCGTTCTGAAATACTTGGATGCTTGAATGCATTAAAACGTCGCAGTTTTTATTATTATCATTATTTGTGATTCCTTTCATCTCTGCATAATGAAATGTTTAACTGTGCATTTATTTGTGCAAGGACAGAAAATAAGTGGGTAATACTTTAGTTTTAAGGTATAACATGGTATGGGAGCTACAGTAAAGGAACTGAAACTGTTGACATTTTTGAAAATATTAAAACAAATGTAATAAAAAAAAAAAAAAAATTTTTTACAGGCCTTATTCTTCCCCCTTTTCTAGAGGCAAACCTAGAAAAACAGCAATGAAAGAAAAAAGGAAGATGCACTGTTAAGAGATTTCGGAAAATGTATTCATTTAAATAAGAGGACGGATGATGCATGCTTGACCTTCAGAAAGAAGCTTGCACTTGTATATTTTGGCCTGTAGAGGGCAGTATGTACTTTCTATACATGCAACTTTTTACGCAAGACTTAGATCATGAATTATTAAACCTAAAATGCTAATTTCACCAATGATCTGACCTGGTTTTCTATTTGTATATTTGAAGCCTTTAATGCATTGCATAAAAACAAAAACATGAATTCTGCATGTCAAAAAAAAAAAAAAAAAAACTTCCATGCAGGGGGTTAAAAAAACAAAACAAAAAAACATGCAGGGGGATGGGGCGTCCTTGTTAGCGTGCCCGCCTCCCATGCAGGTGTTGTGCCGAATTTCGACCCCCTGCCAAATTATTACCCCCTCGTTGAAGTCAGTATCTGATTGCCTAATCCTAACCCCACCCCTAAATTTAACCCCTCCCCCACAACTAATCCTAAACCTACCAATGCTAGGAGGGTAATAATTTGGCGGGGGTTGAAATTCGCCACAACACCTGTTCGAATCCCACTCGCAGCGAGGTCGATAAGGGCCAGTTACACACGCAGTACTCAAATGAGCATTCTACGTCGCCACAAAAGTTTAAAAAGATAGAGAGAGAAAGCTTAAAAGAGAGAGAACAAAAAGACAAGTCAACAGAGCGGTTATCTAGATGAATTTTATACATTTAAAGACATTAAAGTCAAGTCACCTTTATTTATATAGCGCTTTTTACAATACAGATCGTTTCAAAGCAGCTTTACAGTGATAACAGGAAAAAAACTACAGCAAAGTCTGTTTCGGCTGTACAGCAGATCTAGAAGAAAATAGTGTCGTAGTCCAGCTTTAGTAAGTTCAGTGATGGTTCATTTTTGTTGTATAAAAGTTATTCATTTAGTTCCTTTATCTTTACAGCCGCTCTGGAGAAAACAATGATGTCATCGTCATCGTCCAGCTCATTTGTAAAAAACAACATTTGTATAATAAAAAGGAAGAGTTGTACTGTAAGTCTTTTATTGGTATGATTAACCAAGCCCTTCAAAACAGTGAATCATTTTGTGAAGCAATTGGTTCAATTGATTCAAAGTTTGATCATGGTTGGAGCAAAACTCTGCAGGAAAGTGTGTCTCGAGGGCCAGAGTTGCCTAGCCCTGTCTAAACCACTTTTTTCGTCTGACCTCACATTGAATTAGTGCATTCTACATCACCTGAAGAACTTTCCACTCCCATCGGCTGGATGCTAATTTGCCGTTTAGTAATTGTGGCCCTTAATGTCTAAAATGTATATGATTAAGAATTGCATTCACAATGTCTTATTGATATTACATTAACTTCAACATATGTAAGCCATATTTAAACTCATAGTCAAGTTCCCATTTTCAGAGATTTTTAGGTACCTTGTCAGAAAATACACCTGTAAATCAGGTCTCAACTGTGGGGTCTGTATCTGAGAAAGCCATTAGCTCAAAGAAATTATATTAAACTCTCTACCTCATCCTGATCAAGCCAGTTATGAATTTTTATGGTTTTTATTTTTATGACTTCTGCAGAGCTAATGGCCAAGATTACTGCTAGTTTACTTGATTTTCAAGGGTTTATTGGTTTTGTCAGAAGTTACAGGGTGAAATTCACTATTACTTGTCAACTGAACTAAACCAATGATCATGATTCTGGGCCTAAATTAGTTATTAAAGCACCAATTAAAGTACCATTCAAAAGTTTGGGATCAGCAAGATTTTTTTTTTTTTAAA
>NC_140218.1:10470943-10688443 GCF_951802725.1 Rutilus rutilus | reverse complement strand
GAAGCGGAAGATCAGGTTATGAGTCTTTAATAACATTTTTAGAAGGTAACGGGTCAGCGCGACCACTTTGCTTTTTTTCTTATCACAAAATGCTGTTTTGGAGAATATTATGTCTCCACATTCAAAGAGATAGGAGCTGAACTTACATGCCCAAGAGGTGTTTCAAATATGGCCACCAAGTGAAATGACTTGTCTTAAAGGGACTTTGTATATAGTTTTTTTGGTGATTTTCCTTTTATTGTGACAGGACAGTAGAGAGATGACAGGAAACGAGGTGGGAGAGAGACGGGATGGGATCGGGAAAGGCCCACGAGCCGGGACTCGAACTCAGGCCGCCCGAGCGCAAAGGCACTACATGTCGGCGCACTGACCACGAGGCCATTGGCACCGCTTAAAGGGACTTTGGCTTTATGTGTGCACAATTCAATTCGAAAGGTTCATATTCTAAATAAATTGGTGGCATTTAAGCTCCAGCCCTTATTTCACTAAGGAAAATTTGGAACTGGCAACAAGTGGTTAAGGTTTGACTAGTTAGCATGATCCAATAAGCTGTAAGATACTGTAACTACACGATCTCTGTAGGGCAGAAATGAATATTCATAAAGGAGGTGATAACACATGTTCCAAATCCTAATAAAGCCCTCTTAAAGGAATATAAATACACCAGGACATCTTAGGACGACACTACCTTCTCAATTTCATCCAGATAACAGTCAATGTAGTCTCTGGGGTTGGACGGGTCTCTCTCCTCCTTGTGTTTTCTGAATTCCTCCTGCAGGAAGGGCTGAAGTTTAGACATGCTTGCGAATGCCGTCTGGTGTTTTCCTGGCAGCAACGACATAAGGGTGGGAAACTGATTATATAACTGTAAAGAGAAAAATAAAGGACAAAAACAAATTTCAAACAATGAAACAATTTAACAAGCACTACTATTCCTTGAATGAAACTGATGTTGTTAACACTTGTCAAGTTCTTTTTTATTTTTAGATTGTTAGCCTTGTGTATGACATTGTGATAGCTGGGTGAACTCGTACCCGACCCCAGTTTGAGATGGGAAGCTGTAACATGTCATCCACATACTTCTGCATCAGATGAAACTGATGATCATCATACTCAAACCTGTGACCAAACACCAACCCGCTGATTATATTAGCCACGGCACTGGTCACAAGATGCTGAGGGTCAAAGGGCAAACCTAGAAACACAACAACCAAATTAAAGAGCAATGATATTATATTTAAGAACAGAAAACCTGAAAAACAAACAAACATCTCCTAAAAAATATATTTTCCTTTCTCAAATATATAGTGGCATCCAAACTTCTGAGAACACTAATGTTTCTATCCACATGCTGAATGCCACACATTTGCTCACAAATTTACTCTAGACCTGTACAATAGTTAATCTTAAATATTTTTTCCTTAATTTATATCTAATTTATTATTATTTATGTATTATTTATGAATATTACATATTTATGATTACTACATTTTTATTTAGTCTCAGAATTTTGGATCTCACATTGAAATAAAAAGAGAAAATTAAGGAAAGATGTGGTTTCCCAGATGTTTGAGCTACAAAAAGACACTTGTACTTGCAGATAGTGGCCTCAAGAGGATAGTATGTACACACAGCCCTTAAATACATGATTATGACATGATCAAACAAGATTTAATTCCCTGGTTATATTACATTTTCAGATTTAAAAAAAAGTGCATTTATTCTGTTTACATATATTCTTGAGTTTTAAATGAATGACAGCAAATCTTGCTAGTGAAGAGAATAAAATGGTGCTCACTGACCTTGTTCAGTCTGTACAGAGTCACAGAGACAGCGACACTCCTGCAGGATGAAGTTTTCTAGAGTTTTCTTCCCCACACCAAAGTATTTTAGTGTTGCCAGAGCAAAACGCCTCTGTTGACGCCACATGTGGCCATTTGACATAAACAGACCTACAAAAAAAGAATGATTTTTGGTAATGTTTAAGATTTAGCCAGTATTTAAATCAGAGAGGTGCAATATAACTTTTTCTCCATCTGTACCTTTCCCTTTAGTGAGCATGTCATTCACAGGGAAGTGCGGCCGGTCTGTGAAGATGTCCGCCTGTTCCACAAATGCCTCTTTGAAAGTCTCGTATCCAGTGAGCATTATGCAGGGCTCGTTTCCCAGATAAAGTGTGCTCACATCTCCATACCTCTCAGCAATCTGATCAACATGATCTTCATGTTATACAGTACATTCACATACAATAATTTTACATATTTGTATGCATCATATTAAATCTCACCCTCTGAAAGGAGCCCAGTGGATCACTAAAGCCTATGTTTATAAGGTTTCCAATCATAGGCAGAGGGAAGGGTCCTGGCGGCATGTTCTTTGACTGAACATCTCGCAGGTGTTTCACCAACAGCAGAACACACAGAAATATCAGGAGTCCCTGAACATCCATCCACTGACCCATCAGCTGTGACAACACTGACGCCATGCTTACTGAGACCAGAGAGACCATAACACACAGACATTTAACTTACAAAGACATTTATAATGTAACAAGAGATTTCTATTTCAAATAAACGCTGACAAAAAAAAAAAAAAAAGTTCTGCTGAAGAACGAGTCTGTGCAATGATGTGTGGTTGGGAACTGGGAACCCCCAAATTCTCAGGTTAAGTTGATTGGGAAGATTTTCATGCACAATTTGAACTGTCGACTCAGAGGAAAGGCCCAAGAAGGAAACTGATCAGAGGACTGCAAAGCTCTTGAACTGGATATGTGTCTTACAGAGGATGCTCTGAGGCAGCTAGGAGGGCATATGAGAGATCTGGCAAATGATATTGAAAATTTGACATGGCAAGCATGTGCCCATATGCCACTGTCAGTTCATGGGATTGGCAAGAGACCAATTCATCCAGGCCCTTACCCCTGTGGAGCTCCATAGGCACCCACCCCAAGCATTGATGCCAGTCTGCCACATGTACATGTTTTCCCCACTCCCTTACCCCACACCTCAGTTGACATCTTCCACAGGGGTGGCCACACAATTCCCTTCAGAGCCAGTCTCGAGCCTCTCCAGGAGGTTTGGGCAGGAGAACGCTGTTCTATTTCTGCCTCTTGAGGAGGGAGAGTGGTTGGTTACCTTGAAGGTGTTGTGCCTGAAGAATTGTGAGGGCTTGGATGAGAGTCAATGGGGGCAATTTTGGGATTTGTTGGTTAATTTCCAACAATGTTTCGCATTTGAAGAAGTGGATGTGGGGCGAACACTCCTGGCGCAGCACAAAATTGTGACTGGGGATGCCATGCCCATAAGGCTGCGGCCCCAAAGGCTCCCTTTTGCCCATCAGGACGCTGCTGATAATGCCTTGTTGTACATGCAGCACCTCGCTCGGTGTACATGAAGGGGAGGTGGCAGGTGGTGGTGCAGAGGTCGCTGTGTGAGGGTGTTATCAGGGCTTCCCATGAGATGGTGGGGTCTGGACACTTTGGGGTATCAAAAACATTAAAATATGTCAGACAGTTTTTACTGGGGTCTTGTGAGTAGAGATGTGGAGGATTTTTGTCGGCGGTATGATGATTAAACTGCCCGCAAATTCCCCGCAGGGGGTCTAATGGGGAGAGTGGGTGAGGATGTAATGGGTCCTTTTCCATGTTCGGAGAGGGGTAAAAGGTTTACCTGTTGATGGCTATGAATTATTTCACTAAATGGCCAGAAGCTTATGCAATGCCTGACCAAAAAGCCGAGACAGTGGTGAATGCGTTGGTGGATGCATGTTCAGCCGGTTCGGGGTTGCAGAATCCATACACAGCGACTAAGGCCGGAACTGAGTCGCATGTAATGTAACATTACTTCTCAGTAATGTGCGAAAAATTATGGATCCACAAAACAAGGACCACCCCTTTACATCCCCAAAGTGATGGCCTTGTTGAGAGGTTTAATAGGATGCTGTTGGAACAGCTGGCAATTGAGTCTGCCAAGCATCAGCGAGATTGGAAAATGCACTTGCCATTTATCCAAATGGCGTGCCGATCCGCCATGTAAGACTTAACCTCTTGCACACCCACTCTTTTGATGTTGGGGCGGGAGATCAGAACGCCTGGTGAAATGGCTTTCGGGAGGCCACCGGATTTGCCTGCTGTGCCACCGGACCCTAAGCATGCTAGAAAGCTTCAGGACTCACTGGAAGCCACTCATAATTTTGCAAGGAAGCAGTTGTTAAAATCGGGGACACGGCAGAAGCGAAATTATGACCTGAAAGCAAAACACTGGCATTTCAGAGCAGGAGAGCTGGTGTGGGTGTACAGCCCTCAGAGAAATAAGGGCAGGTGCCCTAAATTTGACTCCCACCCCTTTTCCACCAAAAAAGAACTGGTTCGGAACTGGTGCTGGTTCAAGGTTGGTTCAACTTGCGAACCTTCTCAGAACCTGTTTGTTTTTCCACTGACTAGAGAGCCCAGCGAACAACGTCGTTACGTCACTGTGTACGTTGCCATAAGTCTTAGCTTTCCCATCTTCAAGCATAACAATTATAATGTTGGACTACATCGTCTTTCTGTAAATGTTTCTCCTGGCTTTGCGATCCTATATTGGGGTCAGAAGAAGACGTTTAGAACACATTTGTGCTGCTTGTCTGGATTACTATAGAGGTAATCTATAGGTTACGTTCGAGAAGAAGTTCGACAATAACCCCGCCCCCAGCCCCCGACGGAAGCATGACGTGGTAAAAGAACGGTTCTAGACCAGCAAAGAGTTGGTGCCGCTTTGTAACCAATTTTCCTGGCCGAGAATCGGTTCTTTGGCTGTCGAAACACAAAGAACTGGTTCGCGAGTAGGCACCGGCTCCGAACCGGCACCAGCACTGCCTTGGTGGAAAAGGGGTACCAGTGGGTTGGGCCATGCAGTGTTCCGGAGAGTGTTGGAGAAGTTGTTTACTGGTTTCAGTTGCCTCCGAGGGGTAGAAAGGTAGCCGTGCACCGACAGATTGGCAACTTATAGAGGAAGTGCCGCCACAGCCCCAGTCTCCTATACAGTTATGCTTACCCAATAGGGCGGGCCAAAATCACAGTCGAGCACTTCCTGTCCTCTGGCAGTCCCACGTGCAGCCACACCTGTTCTTGAGCTGCAAACTTTGCATTTGAATAGTCCTGCTTCAGTTACACAAGAAGGACAGTTGCAGCCTCAGGGGGGGGGCTTTAAATGTTGTTTGTGTGGGCTTTAAATGTTGTTTGTGTGGGCTTTAAGGGGTGGGGTATTCTGCTGAAGAACAAGTCTGCGCAGTGATGTGTGTGTGGGAACTGATGCAGTTTGGAGTTTGTGGGTCTGTGAGGTATGAGCATCGGCCACACAGGTGCTCATGTTAATAAAACATTAGTCTATAAGAAGTAATGGGAGTTATGGAGTGAAGCCAGTTTTGAGGGTAGCAGGTGATAGTTTCATAAAATAAGATGAAAATCAAATGTAAATGGTAAGCTTTAAATGTAAATAATCAATCTTTAATTCATTTCAAAGTGGAAATGCTGCCATTTTCCAAACGAACAACAGGTCAATTTGTGGGGCATGTTTTCTCTCACTCCTGGTGAATCAGCAAATCTCTGACTAATAGTCCTGAACTTTCAAACGCTGCATTCAGACTCCTAAATATCATACAGGTTTCATCGAAGAATTCAGACCTGATAAATCAATTCACACAAGAATAATAATATTACACTCTTGACCTTGTAAACACACAACTGTTGTCAGTTATGAATGTTTATGATAGTGTGTTGCAGTTGATATATGAAGTGCCTAGCTTCTGTTGTTTACTGTTATTGTTAGCAGGTCAATTGTTTTACAGAAAAAAGTAACTTCAAGACTCCAGCTCGATGTAATAAGACGACGGCTGTTGGGTCAGAAACACAAACATCTCTAGACATTACACCTGCTGAATTTGAATAAATACATTTTAAAAAATAAAAATGACTTCAATTCAGAAATAGAAAACATTTAAGTAATTTTAATTAATTAATCAATCAAATAACTAAACCTGACCTGACTAAAGTAATGCATTTAATTCATTTTAGTATGAAAGACCACAATAAAATGTTATGGTATAGGCCTACCTTGATGTAATTTTATATTAAAAAAAAAAAAAAAAAAATCGAATTTAGCTCTCATTTCAATTTAATTTGGCATTTCTATCACAATCCCATGCAGATCAGTATAAAACTCTGGGTCAGAGTTATATATATATCACAAATATAATAAATATATATATATTTATTAATTACTATATATTAATTACTATATATAACTTGGGTGATTCTGCCTCCAACGCAAAGTAAACAGAAAAAGGCAAACCGCTAACAGTCCTTTCACGGTAAAAACAACGAAATAAAAGTTGAACTTTAACCCACCTGAGTTTACAGCTCAAACACAACTACAACTGCAGCAGCATGGTTAATGCCAAATAATCGTTACACAATCGTGCATAGATGTTGGTCAGGATATCTGTACTTACGAGAATGATGTGTATTAATGGACGGTCGTGGAAATGTATAAACGTAGGCTACAGCCAAAACTTTAGGAGTCGGTCTGCAAGGAAGAAACTGTGGAATGTTGCTGTGATGACGTCACGGCGATTCCGCCTACTGAATTCCGTAATCAAGTACGACACAGCTTACAAATTCAAAATAAAATCTGAAAACAAATTTGTGTGTGTGTGTGTTTGTGTGTGTGCATATATATATATATATATATATATATATATATATATATATATATATATATATATATATATATATATATATATATTTGTGACCCTGGACCACAAAACCAGTCACATGGGTCAGTTTTTTAATTGACATGTATGCATCACCCGAAAGCTGAATAAATATGCTTTCCATTGATGTATGGTTTGTTAGGATAGGATCATATTTGGCCGAGATACAACTATTTGAAAATCTGGAATCTGAGGGTGCAAAAAAAAAAAATAAATTGAGAAAAACGCCTTTAAAGTTGTCCATTTATGTTCGCGATTGTGCTGCATTCCCTCACAAAAATAAATGTTAATAAATTTATGGTAGGAAATTTACGAAATATCTTCATGGAACATGATCTTTACGCTACTTAATATAATGATTTTTGGCATAAAAGAAAAATCAATCATTTTGACCCACACATTGTTTTGTTGGCTATTGCCACAAATATACCTGCTACTTGTGACATGGTTTTGTGATCCAGGGTCACACACACACACACACGTGTATATATATATATACATTATTATACAGCATTATTTTTGTTTCTTTTAGTGCTGGACAACGATTCATCTCAATTAATAGCATGCAAAATAAAAGTTTGTGTTTACATAATATATGCGTGTGTACTGTGTATAATTATTTTGTATGTATAAATACACACATATAAATGTATATTTAAGAAATATTTGCATGTGTATACTTTATACATTTTTTTCATATTTTTTATATTTTATTATATTATAGCCTTGGTGAGTAGAAGATACTTCTTTCAAAAACATAAAAAAAAAAATCATACTAACCCCAAACTTTTGAATGGTGTAGTCGGGCAGGTCTGAGTAACTATCATATCAAGTTTGTTGTCTCTGCATTTTGATGCGCAGAATCCATGTAATGAACACTGGTGCTTGAACATGATTCAGGAACAGAACTGCTTTAAGGAAGCTGATTTTTAAATGATTAAAATCTACACTATCGAGGCACTGCACATATCTGGAAGGGTTCAGGACCAGACGAGACGCTTATAGATCCTTTCAGACTCAGCGTTTGTCCCTCCAGAGGCAGGAAGGTAAAACGCTGCATCAGAGACGTGAAGAAGAGGAAGAGCTCCATACGAGTGAGCTGCTCACCTGGACACATCCTCTTACCTGGAAATCATGGTCTGGATCTGTAAATATGCTCATAATCTGAGTAAACTCATGCTGATAGAGCTGTATGGACATAACTTACCAATTGAAAAAGGGATAAAAGTGTATTTTTTTCAAAAACATGCCATTTTCATCCAGAAAGTGTGTAGGATTGAATTCATATGGAGTGCTGTACTCATTCTTGTCCTGTAGGATTGTCTTTAGCAACGGCAGCACCATCACACCCTGTAATAACCACAGATTTAGAGTCAAGTGAGTTACAGATTCATTATAGAGACCATATTATGCTAATTATACAGTCTTGAGTTTGTTTTTGGGCTCTTCTAGAATAGGTTTGCATGCTTTAATGTTCAAAAACAAAAACAAAATTCTCCATTGTTGCAGCTCCTCTCTTCCCAGTCTGTCAGTTAATGCTCTGTTTAGTTCCTGTCTCTATGAAGCCCCTCCTTCTGAAAAGTACAGTGTGCTCTGATTGGTCAGCTGGACCAGTGTGTTGTGATTGAACAAGCGCTTTGTGTGTGTTTGGGACATAACCGCCAGTTACTTTTCATAACCGCCAGTTTCAACACACTACTAACTAACTCAACAAGGCCCCGCCCCTTTATTCTGAGTGTGCCTTTGGCAGGAATTATTTAAATGAGGAATACGGTAACGTGTTCGTTCATAGAAGAAAACTCTAGACTACAATGGAGGCGTTTCAGGGAGTTTAATACAATGGGACTGAAAATGCCTGCAGGTCACTCACCCTCTTAAAGAAATCGAGTTCAGTCAAGAGCAAGCCAGGATTTTTAGCTCAACTGACTCCAGAGGCTCGAAGGGAGCTCTCCGTAGAGTAGAAACAACGTCAGAGAGGTCCCGGGGGGGGATAAGGCTCGCTGGTCAGACGCCCTGCCATATTTACCGAGTCCAACTCCACACAGACAAAAGAGATGCTCTGCACTGGGGCGAGCTTGCTTAGTAGCAGAAGAGGACCGAGAGGAAAAGAAGAGCCAGAGCAATTGTGACTGAAACCCAAATGTAAGACATTCAATCTGACCAATCAGATAATTACAATTTCCCACACCATACTAAAGGTGTGACAATTCGTAGACCCCCGAAATACATACAGGCTACAGGCCTTGAGCACCATCAACACCGAAGCCCCAGATGGCTGAGGTGTCTAAGCACCACCCAACCTTGTACTGATATGCTCGGCTCTTGAAGCAAAGCATCAGAACGGTCTGCGTTGAGAAAGATCAAGACATGAAAATAAGCGTTTTTCAGGTTGATCGATGCAAACCAATCCTGGGGAGAACGTACATGCGGATGTGTTTCTGCGTAAGCATTTTGAATGGGAGCTTGTAAAGGGCCTGATTCAAGACACGTAGATCCAAGATTGGCCATTCGCAATCTTGAGTACAATGAAGCATGGGCTGTAAAATCGTACTTCATCTTGGCTGTAGGGACAGGCTCTATTACGTCCTTCACCAGCATACCGCAATCTCCGCTCACAGGACAGGGGCGTCCTTGTTTGCAACGAGGTAAACAGGATGCTGCTGAACCTGGGGGAATCCCAGGCGAACTGAATTGCATTGGCAAATCTGACTGCCCGAATGAGCCAGCTCCGTGCTAGCGGAACCAAAGGAAAAACAGACGTACCCTTACTTACAGGTAAGTGATGCACTTACCTGGCGCCGCGGGTCCCGTCAGGGACTGGCTAGGGAGGCGTGAGGAAGCAGCGTGTCCTCGAATGCACATTCCCTACCTGTGGCGAAAGACCAGGGGCTGGGAAGGAGGACGCACACCCTGCCCACGCACACCCTGTATGACCAGAGAGTTAGGAAACCGCTCTATCTTGAGAATTTGGGTACAGCTGGCCATGGGACAGTGGCGAAACAGAGCCAAAGTAAAGGCCACGTCACCTTCCTGCGGAGGGCTTGAGCGGCACTTTGAGGCTTAACAGCCAGAGCTGCAATCGTCTCACAGGAGCTGGGCGGGAGCCACAGACGATTCCTCCAGATGGCGACACTTTGCGGGCATAAATGCACCGCAATTGCACACTCCACCTGGGAAATCCCCACGAACGCCCTGACCGCCCCACAGTCGCAGGTAGTGAGAGAGGAAGAACTTTTAACAGATTTTGGCACTAATTTGCCTCCATACTGCCAAATCTCTTCATGTACTTCCAGGAAGAAAGGCACGGGGCGAGGCGATCTTCGCGTTGCGCTTCGAGCCCAAAACCAATCATCCAGCCGTGACTGCTCAGAATGAGCGCGCAGCAGCACGGGCAAACATGGCTGTCATCTCTGAATCCAATTCAGCATGAACAAACACAGCAGAATCGGGAAGCTCAGCATCATCTTCCTCTCCAGAGGACGATAGCCCTCTCACCGATGCAGCTATCAACATCTGATCCTCATCCGGAGAGCCGAATGGCGCACTGGGTTGCTCGTTTAGTTACCACTTGCAGGTGGGCTCCCAGGCGAGACCCCATGACGTCAGTCCGATGTAACGTCAAACTTGACTGACTGAATAGGAATTACACGATCTCTGAAGGGTAGACATGAATATTCATAAAGGAGGCGCTAACACATGTTCCAACTCCCAATAAAGCCCTATTAAAGGATTATAAATATACCAGGGCATCTTAGGACGACACTACCTTCTCAATTTCATCCAGATAACAGTCAATGTAGTCTCTGGGGTTGGCCGGGTCTCTCTCCTCCTTGTGTTTTCTGAATTCCTCCTGCAGGAAGGGCTGAAGTTTAGACATGCTGGTTAATGCCGTTTGGTGTTTTCCTGGCAGCAACGACATAAGGGTGGGAAACTGATTATATAACTGTAAAGAGACAAATAGAGGACAGAAACAATTTAAAACAATGCAACAATTAAACAGGGACTACTATTCCTTAAATGAAACTGATGTCCATACTACTTGTCAATCAAGCCCATTTCATTTCCGTTTCAATGATATGTATGAACTTTTTTATTTTTAGATTGTTAACCTTGTTTATGGCATTGTGATAGCAGGGTGAACTCGTACCCGACCCCAGTTTGAGATGGGAAGCTGTAACATGTCATCCACATACTTCTGCATCAGATGAAACTGATGATCATCATACTCAAACCTGTGACCAAACACCAACCCGCTGATTATATTAGCCACGGCACTGGTCACAAGATGCTGAGGGTCAAAGGGCAAACCTAGAAACAAAACCGAATTAAAGAGCAATGTTATTAGATTTAACAACAGAAAACCTGGAAAACAAACAAACATCTCCTAAAAAACACCTTTTCCTTTCTTTGACCTTCAAAAAAGACACTTGCACTTGCAGATAGTGGCCTCTAGAGGATAGTATGTACACACCGCCATTCAAGACGAGATAATGACACTGAACTAATATTTTATTCCCTGGTTATAATATAGATTTTTTTAAAGTGCATTCATTCTGTTTTCATATTTTTTTGTTATATATATAAATAATGACAGTAAATCTTTTCTGTGAAGAAAAAAAAGAAAAGGTGTTTGGCAATAAAATGACACTCACTGACCTTGTTCAGTCTGTACAGAGTCACAGGGACAGCGACACTCCTGCAGGATGAGGTTTTCTAGAGTTTTCTTCCCCACACCAAAATATTTCAGTGTTGACAGAGTAAAACACCTCTGTTGACGCCACATGTGGCCATTTGACAAATAGACCTACAAAGAAAGAATGATTTTAGGTATTGTTTAAGATTTTGCCAGTATTTGGATCAGATGCAATATAACTTTTTCTTCATCTGTACCTTTCCCTTTAGTGAGCATGTCATTCACAGGGAAGTGCGGCCGGTCTGTGAAGATGTCCGCCTGTTCCACAAATGCCTCTTTGAAAGTCTTGTATCCAGTGAGCAGTATGCAAGGTTTGTTTCCCAGATAAAATGTGCTCACATCTCCATACCTCTCAGCAATCTGATCAACATGATCTTCATGTTGTACATTCACATAAAATAATTTTACATACAATACTGTATGCGTCATATGAGACTTACCCTCTGAAAGGAGCCCAGTGGATCACTAGAGCCTATATTCATTGCGTTTCCAAACAAGGGCAGAGGGAAGGGTCCTGGCGGCATGTTCTTTGACTGAACATCTCGCAGGTGTTTCACCAACAGCAGAACACACAGAAATATCAGGAGTCCCTGAACATCCATCCACTGACCCATCAGCTGTGACAACACTGACGCCATGTTTACTGAGACCATTACACACAGACATTTAACTTAAAGAAACTTTAAGTTTTAAGTTTAAGAAGCTAAAGATTTAATTTCAAAGAAACACTGACAAAAAAAAAAAAAAAAAAATCCATAAAAATCCATATTATGGACATTTTCAAAGTCTCGATTTTGTTTCTGGGCTCTACTAGAACAGGTTTTCATACTTGATGTTCAAAAAACATAATTATTTTCCCCATATTTGTCATTGTTGCAGCTCCTTCCCAGTCTGTCAGTAATGCTTTGTTTAGTTCCTGTCTCTGAAAAGCACAATAAGCTCTGATTGGATGGCTGGACCAGTGTGTTGTGATTGGTCAAGTGCTTTGAGTGTGTTTGGAAAGTGTCCTGCCCCTTACCATAACCACCAGTTTCAACACACTACTAACTACAGTTGTGATCAAAACTATTCACCCCCCATTGCAAATCAGGCTTATTGGCAAAATGACTTTCAGCTGTTTGCAATGAACCAATCAAACTAAAGTAATTGAAATAGCTCAACACAACAACTGTTTCAAGTGGTTTCCCCAAATTCAACTGAAAATACAAATTAATGACTTCTGCAGTAAAAAACAAAACAAAAAAACAAAAAAACAACCTGAATAGAATCCCTCACAACAGCGCAAATCTGCAAAACAGTTGTTGCCTCAAGCACACCTGATGCAACTAATCAAGGGCATCATTAGTTGCATCAGGCGTGCTTGAGCTAGAACACATGAAATATCTGAACTGGCTAGGTTTGTTGACTGCATGTTAGAAATATGGCTAAGTCAAAAGAATGGACCACAAAGTTAAGAGAAGATATATCGCCCTTCACAAACAAGGAACAGTATACAAAGAGATAGGCACTAAATGTTCCTAGACTCATGTTCCAACACCGATGGAGGCATAGTGTCACGGGAACGAAACACAAGATCCAGTTGTGAATGAAAGAAAATGTATCAAAGTAAACAGAGACAAGATCAAAACTGGATGGACTGATGTAGAGATGCAGGTCAGTGTTCAGGTCTTGGCAGCGAGGAGACTGCAATGGGCTGAAGTCCGATGACCCTCATAGAAGTACATCGTATATCGAACAGTATAGTCCAAGGCTAGAGAAAGCCGGTAACTCAGGAACTGGAGACAGAAAAGCACTGACAAGGCATGAGCAGTAGAACAATCTGACACTGAACATGACAAACACAAGACTACTTATAGGACACATAAACGAGCCGCACCTGCGGCTGATCTGATTGATCGTCAGCGCAGCTGCTAACTAAGGCCTCGTTTACACTGCAGGTCTTGATGCCCAATTCTGATTTGTTGCCTATATCCGATTTTTTGGACCGTTTAAACGTTCTTTCAATTGTGACCCATATCCGATTCATGTGTTTACACTTGCCATACTACCTGAAATATTGCGCATGCTTAAAGGGTTAAATTATCTTGCACAGATGGACGAACGCAAAATATGATTGATGCTAGCTCTGCGATAAATGCAAAAAAATCGGAATTGGGTCACATTTCACTGACAGTGTAAACAAGGCATAGGTAATCAAACCAGGACAGTACACAAAAACATAAACAGGCAAACCTGCGAACCGTGACACATAGTTTGCAAGTTCAAAGTTAAAGGAACAGTGGTTACACTACCTGGACGGGGCAGAAAAATAAAGCTATCAACAGCTGCAACCAGATTTCTGAGAAGGCAGGTTCAGAAAATCCCTTGAGTGACTGCAAAAGACTTGCAGCAAGACTTGGTGGCAACAGGCACTGATGTTTCAGCTTGCATAGCAAGGAGCGCACTAAACGCATGCCTGAACTCCAGAAGTACACCACTACTGACCCAAAAGCAAAAGAAAGTCAGCTCCAGTTTGCTTAAAATCATATAAATAAGCCACAGAAGTTTTGTGATTCTGTCTGGAGGATGAAGAATGAAGCATATGCTGAAAATAACACTGTCTACAGTTCAGCACGGTGTGGCTCGGTGATGCTCTGCGGCTGCTTTGCAGCCTCTGGCACTGGAAACCTGCAGCAAACATTTGTACAGTAGTGTATATACTTGTATATTATACATAAAGTATATATTTATTTACCTAATTCATTTATAAGAAGTACTGAGTTATGGATTGAAGCCAGTTTTGAGGGTAGTGAGTGATAATGTAACACCAAAATTTTCATAAAATAAGATGAAAATCAAATGTAAATGGTAAGCTATAGTGTAAAGAATCAATCTTTAATTAATTTCAAAGTGGAAATGCTGCCATTTTCCAAACGAACAAGAAGTAAATTTGTTGGGCATGTTTTCTCTCACTTCTGAAGAATCAGTGAATGTCTGACTAATAGTCCTGAACTTTCAAACGCTGCATACAGAACTAGGACATAGAGTATGAAACATGTCAGAGAGAAAATCCTCCTAATTATCATACAGGTCCCATCGAGGAACTCGGATCTGATAAATCAATTCACACAAGACGTTATATTACACTCTTGACCTTGTAAACACAAACTGTTGTCAGTTATGAATGTTTATGACAGCGTCTGTTGCACCTGATATGTATGAAGTGGCCTAGTTTCTCACTGATGTTTCTGTTATTATTGTTTTATTGTTAGCAGGCGAATTGATTTACAGAAAAAGTCCCTTCAAGACTCTTTCAGCTCGATGCAAGAAAGACATTTGCCAACTGCTTCCTAACTGAATAAACCTGAATTAACAAGTACAAGCAGGATGGCTGTTGGGTCAGAAACACAAACATCTTAAATGTTAATATGGGATAATTACGATCGCTTTTCCACTTGCCCTTCGCGTTTGATCCCATTTAAGGCTTATGGAACTGTGGTAACATTTCATCACTGTGCTAAAACCCACTTCATTAATTTTAATAAGTGAGGGGAAATAATTGGCTGTTCTCAGTGGCAGATCAAACTGAGTGTTCATGACAACCATCAAGTAAAAAGTATACTTTTACTTTTTATTTTACTTCATCTTGATCATTATTTTAGTAAGTTATAATTTTAGTTATAAGTTATTAGGCTATAAGGTTATTATATAAGTTATCGGAAAAGTTATTTTCGTAAAAGTAAAAAAAAAAACACATTTTCAAGGTAAAAACAAACAAACAAAAACATTGTTTGCAAGTACCAAGAAGTAATTTTTCGTTGCTATTTTACAATTTCTAGACATTACACAAGCTAGATTTTAATAATACTTTAAATAAATAAATAGAAAACAGGTTAATTAAAGTAATTTTACATGAATTGATCAAATAACTAAACCTGACCAGACTAATGCGTTTAATTCATTTTAGTATGAAAGACCTCATTAAAATGTTATGGTCTACGTTGATGTGATTTTATACTTTATTTTAGATAAGTTATAAAATATAAAAAAATTATTAAGAATTATTAAGGATATTGTTGTTGTGATGACGTCACGGCGCGTCCGCCAACAGCCCGCCTACTTTTCAACATCTCAGCGCACAAGTTCAGAATAAAATCTAAAAACTATTTATATAGAAATGTAATTTTTGGTTTTCATGAATGTGAAAAGAAATGTGATATTTATTTTATAAACATTGTTTTTCTGTAATCTAAATATCACATTCACAAACGTAAATTTTCTAAATGCAGTCCTCTATTTTTAAGATTTTAACTTGAAATGAAAATGTATTTTTAATCTATTGAGTTCTCTAAAAACTTTAGAGCTATAAGAACAGTGGTTGTGTTTAAGGACTTGGCACTTAATCTGGACTGAAAGAGTGAAGAAGGATTCTGGAGTATTTAGACAATTGACCAAACAGACCAATTGTCATGTTATGACAATGACGATAATTGTTGTTAATGTTTTTTATTTAATTTTTTTATTTTAAAGCATTTAATACAAATATATATATATTTCTAAAAAAATCTTACTTTTTTTTTTTTACATTTATAATATTATACTAAAATAGGCTATATATTTTTGACAATTATAATACGTATATATTTAAAATAGAAAAATTAACCTTTGCATGTTTCTTAAATCATTCTGTGCTAAAGACTTATTTGTTTTCCTGATAGCATTGGATCACTTTTTCATATATATATTTTTTTAAATGTGTCAGGCTTTGTTTTGGAGCAGAAAAAAACAAATTGTAAAAAATTAATGGCAAGTTATTTTAGATAAATTTGACATGGTGTCACACATTTATTAGTGTAAAATGACATGACATGAGAAACAGGAAAAACATATTTTGTGTTTTTCTACAACTTTCGTAACGTATTCCGATTATTGTTACATGGCATGACTGGACACATGGATCACAGGACAATTTTATTTATTTTTTTTGACTACGTGAGAAAACAATTACAATTTGGCAGCAAAGGTGAAAACAAGTTGATGCGGTAACCGGGAAAATTGCCTAGAGTTATTTTTTTCACCTTTACTGAAAATGCATGAAAGAGGGAACAGCAGAAGTGGACGAAGCCTTCAGTCTAATGTCTCAGTCTTATTTCTGAATGATAATAATTTTTTTCTTTTGCCAGTTTGAAACAATTATCCCTTTTTTGAGATTGAAAATCTGTTTTGTGATTTGATGTTTAGATCTGAAGCTTCGTTAAGATGATCTGAAATTATAGCCCTTAGTTGTGAAGTAAACAGAGATATGAATCTTTTTAGATCATCTGTCAATGTATAAAACCATTTATAAGTGTATATAACTGCTGTTTTCTTTCATTTATATACATATTTTCATTGAGAAGTGTTTGTGTGTAGTGTCTCCCTCCATTATAAAACACATTTTTGGTAACACTGCAAGATGAAAATAAAACACATCTGCAGTTTTGTTTCGCCATTTGTGATCTTTTGTTTTTTTCATCAAGGGCTGTATATCTAAACCATCAACCCGTAGTGAGCAGATCTCTAAGTACTTCTGTTTCTAAGCAGCATAATCAATTATAGAAAACCTGAAAGTGAGTAAAATGTAAGTATTCGCAAATACAATAACGCAGCCCAAAGTACTCAGCCATAAATATCTGCAAAAAAAGTGGGAAAATCAAACCAAATTGGGTTGTGGGTAGAGTAGGAAATGGATAACAGCAGAAAACTATTCTAGATTCACAGTGCATGTCTCCACAAAACAAGAAAAATAAGACTGATATGAATGATAAAGAAGAGTCTCTCCTCTTTCTCGAGTTCAAATTTAGTTTGAGAATGTTTAGTGTCTCACAGCACTCCGATATAGAACATGTAATGTATTGTGATTCCATTCCTTCTAAAGTCTCCCAGCTTCCTCAGTTTTCCTCATCATGACCTCCAAAGGTCGTTTGACTTCACTGCACCGGCTCACAGATGCCGATCAAACTTGAAGCAAACATGCTTTTCTCCTCGTAATAAAGGGCTGAATCAAACCGTGGTTGTTTTTCTCAGTTAGGTTCCACTGTGAGCTTCACGAGGGAGCTGCGAGGTCTCGTCGATGGTGACCACCAGTTCTTCTGGTCTGATGGCGTTCGGGAAGTCGGAGTGATTGTACACGATGTCCACTGGACGAGAGAGTTCGCTCATTTCATTGACGCTGCTGCTGATGCAGTTCACCTCCCTCTTGCTCCTGCGGTCGTCTGAACGAGGCCCAAACACCCACTCTGATGAGACACACAGATTACAGATGATTATCAGTCAAAGGATCCACTGCACGAGGGGACATTATCACTCTTAAAAATAAAGGTGCTTTATTGCCATCAATGGTTCCACGAACAACCTTTAGCATCCACGGAAACTTTCCACTCCACAAAAAGGTTCTTCAGGTTATTAAAATGCTCTTGTTCACTGAAATGTTCTTTGCGGAACCAGAAAAATGGTTCTTATATGGCATCGCAGCAAAAACACAGTTTTGGAACCTTTATTTTTAAGAGTTTGATAGACACTCAAAAAATATTTACTCGTAAATTTAAGATTTATGTATCTGGATACATAATAATGCACATACAATTTCCCTCCTCTTGGATTACTAAACTAATAAAGTTAATGTGATGCACATTTGTCAGTCTTTCTGTCAAGATTTCTGCAATAGCACTAATAAACTGAAAGCGTTTCAAATACACAATGACCAGGTTTATATATTTTTCATCAATCAATCCAATCTGTTTCATTTTCATACATTTGAACTGTGTATTGCTTGTTTTCACGGCAAGCCATATATCCAAGTTTGCTTTTTAACTTAATAAATGTAACTGTTTTCACAATGAACAGATTTATGCTGATTCTAAGCTATTTAAATAAATAAATTTAGAAATTATTTAAATAAAATCAAATATGTTCAAATAATTAATAATAAACAATACAATGACATTTTTTTTTTTTTTTTTTAAATCAGACATGTTTAATTTATGTATGCCTGACAGATATGCATCACATTAAGCTTATTTGCTTGTGTTTCCGTCCAAATTAATTGACATTTTATTTGCAATTCAAATACACAGATCTTAAATTTAGGCCTTAACATTTTTTGAGTTCATTAAAAAACAAATGGTTACTGTGCTGGATTCTGACTGGCCAATAAACCATTCCAGTCAGGCTAAAAGACATACAGTAACATCACCGATGTAAAACACCCGTTTTCCGGCTGTATATATCACCGTCAGTGTTGGGTGTAACTATTTACTAAGTAATTAGTAACTGTAATTTAAGGGATTACTCTTAATTTTTCTGTAATTTAATTACAGTTACTTCTGATGTAACTGAGCTAAATACTGTGTATAGACCAATCCGATCTCACGGCAATTCGTACGCATGCATTTTATGAGGTGGCTAAATCGTACGACCTCACTCGTACAAATTCGTACGAATTAGCCACCTTGTAAAATAAGTATAAACCAGTGGTTCTCAACTCATTTTGTATGTCTCTCTTATCTGACACACTCAGTTCAGTTCATGGAGTCTCTCCTGTGTGCTGATGATCTGAATCAGGTGTGTTCAATTAGGGAGACATACAAAATGTGAAAAATAAATAAATAAAATCTATATAAAACAATAGTGGGTTTAACATCAAAATGAATTGTCTGATGTTAAAAAGTATGTTTATTATGTAACCTTCTCCCCTTAAATTGTTTGGTCAGTTTAAGGTTAATTCATGCAATTGTATATTATTTATTTGAAAGAATTAAAACAGTTTCATGTCTATCCTTGTATTATTCAGCTGGCTGAGGTTGATATGGGATTATAAAGTAATTAGTAATAAGTAATTAAATACATTTTAGAGAGAGTAATCAGTACAGTAATCTAATTTCACTGTTGAAGAGGTAATTAGAAACTAGTAATTATTACTTTTTTAGAGTAACGTACCTAACACTGATCACAGTGCAGCGACATTTAATATTTTTTTATATGTTGCAATTTGTTGGAATAAATTAAGAAAACCTAATTTTATGCCACAAAATATGCTCACATTTGTAGAATATATATTTAGTGAATCTCAACTGGATGGGTCCTTGCAATGTAAAGGCCCTTTCACACCAAAATTGCAATGGATGAGCCTTAGGCTCAAGCAAATGCAAATTCAGTCCTGTACAGTCCAGAAGCTTCTGCTTCATCCCGCTCCTTTTCGAAGTGAATTTCGGCTTTTGCATAGTTTCTGCTGTTTAATAATTATTTTAAACTTAGGAAACTATATGGAAACTAGCATGTACATTTTTTTTTATAATCAATTAAATAGGATTTTATAGCTTATGATATTACACTGTACCCACATTGGACCAGCTGTTTGGAAAATTAATGTATGGATGATTCACATGCGGGCGCCATCTTCTGGCGATATGCGGAAATTCATTTGGCACTAGCCTCACAGTGCATTATGGGTATTCTCTAGCCTTTGAGTGTACATTGGTTGCACAGTCGTTATTGTGGTGCATTCTAGGATTGAATGAGTGCACATGATAACGTCCACTATGGTTTCGGACAACAATGGCCGTTTCCTCAAATAGTGCCCTATTTAAGGGTAAGGGAGGCAAATTTGGACACAGCCCAACACTCTTACTTCAGCAATAAATAAAAAAGAAACACAAATGTGATGTTTATCTGAAGTAATTAATTTTTGCTTATTAGTATAGTTGAACTGGATTATCGAAGGTCAGCAGCAAGCAAGACGTTATTAAAGTGAGATTTCATACATAAAGTATATTTGTGCTATTTCACATATTTAATTAGTTTTGGTTAGTGTAATATTCTGAGTTATTCTCACTTATTTTTATGAGGAATTTTTAATTTAAATTGGTCACCTTCTGAACAATTTTAAAAAGTGACCTTGCATACCAACACACACACACAATGTCATTGATTATTTCTACAATGATGTCTTTTGTATTTCTACATAAAAGGCTCGTACATGGTGGATAAAGAGAATAAAGCGGCTATAGAGTACTTTGTTTTGAATTGGCCATAATGAAGTTGGGTGTTTTTCATGCCAAAAGCTTGCTGTGAATAGGCCTTTACTCTGTCACTGTCCACACTGATTCGTAATGACTAGACAAATAGAATGACTTCTCTCCAGAATAGGGAAAAAACACAGTATTTTTGTCAGACCAAATTTATACTTTAAATATGATTCAGAGTTCTGGATTCTAAACAACTCACAATACACAGAAACCTTTGAATTCTTTGAAGTCTTTGAAGTCTGAATTCATCTATTGAGTCCATTTGGAAAAAACAATGTGAAACAATTTGTTGTGGAAAATGGTCTGGAGACAGATTCAGTCAGAAAACTGTGACCGAAAGCACAAGACACAAGACAGAGAAGCAGTAAACAGCCTCTGGCAGCAGAAGTGAGATGTTAAACCATGATATGCATGCTGTACTGACAGAGGTGGAGATAAACATTCATATTCATATTCACAAGCCATTAATGCCATGACATTAATGTACATTTCGTCTAACACAAAAGAGGCATGCACACTTTCACAGACACATTATACAAACATTACACACGTTATTATTCAAGGACATAAACTAAGTTAAATGAGTTGATTAACAGGTCTGATTTCAATAATATAATGAAAAGCATGATGGAAAACGAAAAAGATGTGCATGCTTCTCTATGAAAAAGAAACCGAGAACCTCACGAAAAACAAGAACATGTCTGGAATCGGATCATATTTCACAATTCATGAAAACAAAATTTATATTCCAGCTAGGAAGCAACAACAGCTTCTTTCTGTAATGCAATACACACTACATATTATATGTGAGCCCCAGGCTGATGTCTGACTGCATTAATTAAATACCTTGCAGTTCACCTATTGATAATTAAAGTACTACACTGCTTGATTAATGATTCAAATAACTCGTCCGGTCTGAATGCTCCATCAAACTGCACACTTAGTTCAGATCCATGACAGAAGCCACCAGCCCGGCAGCGCTAAACGCATTCGCCTTTGACTCAGAAAGCATCCTGGAATTAAGATGAGCAGATAATACAGCAGAGTCAGACTGAAGGGTGCGAGTAAACAAAAGTGGCTGATAAGCAGAGACATGTGATGGCATGAAAACTTCCCACATACACATTTATGCCAATTAGGCTGAACTGCTTCAGTGAAAGAGGGAGAGGGAAAATAAGCATGCATCAGGACATTAAAAGAGATTTTTATAATTCCGGAGAAAGAACAAATGCTATAAGAGAACTGGCTCTACTATCTCATTTTATATATAATTGCATCGACTTTTTATTTGAAAGGTTGTGTAAATAATCCTCCAATGTTATGTTTTTTTAATTATTTTTTTTTAAATAATTTTACAAAAACTTCCTAATAAACACTAGATTTTTCATTTACCGAAGAAAATATTAGTGCTGCTTGGTCAATGCCATTATTCTAGGGTGTTCACGGTGGAGAATCAGCAATAATAATAAGGCTTGCCATTTCACAATAAACAAGCAGACGAAATGCAAATAGTGTGCATTAGAGAGCTCCCTACTTACGGTCTGACCCTGGAGAGAGAAATACTACAGTGAGAATCTCACCAAACAGACAATCTTCACATTTACACCTCCAGGATCGACACAAATGCACAGAGCACATCTACAGCTCATGAAGGATGAGAGCTCGCTGTAACCAGGGCTTTTGGGGAAATCTCTTAGGTATTGTTGAGTGCTCATGTCCCCTCTCTGGTTCTTTTGTGCGTGTGTGCGTATGTGTGTGTGTGTGTGTGTGTGTGTGTGTGTGTGTGTGCGTGTGTGTGAAACTCGCCTGCTTCATCGCTTCAGGTAAACGTCAAGGTCTTTGAAAAACAGAAGTGAGGTACCGTAATTCCTTTTCACTCCCTTCCGGATACTCAACTCTGAGCTTTCAGGAATCAGCCGAGATGTTTTGTGGAGGTGAATGTAAATGTGTGAATGTACAACAGAGGTGCATTTTGGCACTGAGACTCCGTAATGTAAGAACTGATGCAGACAGTGCACCATCAAGGAACTTGCAAACAAAATGTCATGAGTCTATTAGCACTCACGTACATATGCGTAAATATCAAACATAATGAAGCATCCCCCAAAAAACACACTTCAGCAAAACTCATCATATGAATGTGAATGCCTAAACACACCAAAAGCTCACAAAACCCCCAACGCACACAAATACACACTTTCAGTAAACTATTTCATATAACATTATGAAAATGACTATAGTACTATATAAAATGACTATAGTACTAGTAAATGGCTGTAATAAATGAATAAATGAGCTATAAATGTATATGGTCCATGGTAAATGTTTTAACTGGTCCAGCGTGGTCAGGCTGATCTGTTGGCTGGTTTTAGAGAGGGGAACAATCTCTGAACTTTGGCTAACGTTCTGACAATGTTCTCTCAATGTTATGAACAAACGTTCTTCCAGTAACATTGATAGAATGTTTGTTCAACTGGTCTTTAGCACAAACCCGTTATTTATACATCATTCATGGAACTTGTTTTCTGAAACGTTTTAGAATGTTGAAGGATGACGAAATGGAATGTTTGCATAACCAAGAAAAACATTTTTAAAACATTAAACACGTTTCGAACGTTCAGCAAACAATAATAAATGATGTGATGGGAACATCAGCAAAACGTTCTTAAGAGTACATTTTGTGTTAGCTCGGGTATAGGCACTTTTGCTTAGGGCTGGGTATCGATTCAAATGTTCCAATTCGATTCGATTTCGATTCGCAAGCTCTCAATTCGATTCGATTTCGATTCTCAATTCGATTTTCGATTCTAAATTCGATTCTAATTCTCGATTTGACTCAATGAATATAGATTTAATACAAATCCTATATTTATAAAAAATAACAGTGAACATAAGTTTACAAGTGGTTAACTAATAAATAGAAATTAAGAGCCACAAAATTGTATATTAAACTCTTTTTATTTTAGGCACATTTGGGTACATTAAAACAGAACCCAACTCTATACTTCAAATGCATACAATGAATAAACAGGATTTTGATGCAAGATGAAAAAATTATGCTGAAAATTGGACAAGTCAGAACAGTTGCATGTCTTAAACAGGATCAGGTTATTTTATGTTTAATATAAAATAAACATAAAATCTCACAGCATTAGCTGTAGCATGGAGGCTGCAAGCCTATGATCAGTGTAGGAAAACTAATACTGGCTTTTGGGTGATAAATAAATAAATGTGGGGGAAAAAATCGATTCGTGGCCTTTGAGAATTGATTTTGAATCGACCACATTTTAAAAAACGATCAAAAATGTTTGCCCAGCCCTACTTTTGCTGGTTTAGGCTGGCAAACCAGCTTA
The DNA here is from genome assembly GCF_951802725.1 of Rutilus rutilus. NCBI lineage: Eukaryota > Metazoa > Chordata > Actinopteri > Cypriniformes > Leuciscidae > Rutilus > Rutilus rutilus. Next base: position 10,664,603 of record NC_140218.1, on the reverse strand, counting down.
AGACCTTAGGCTTGTTTTATTTTTATTTTTTTTTATCAGCAGCAGTGCATTGAACCAAACAGGTGCAGACAGAGTTGCATTTTTGTATTTCAGTGTTGAATCTTTCTGATATTAATACATACCCAAAACACACAAACACTTGCACAGTGTTTCGTCAGAGTGTTGTTTAGTTGATCACACAGTATGCATTTCCAGAATGCACTTACCCAAACACTCATGCACGAGATCCTTCACCAGGTGCCCCACGATCGCGTACGCCACGGCCACCACCACCAGCGCGGCCATGACCAGGTACAGCACCGCCTTGGGCAGCGGTATCGAGTCCCTCGGCGGCGTCCTGTAGTCCGTGTACTGCAGGTCACTCTCGGAGTACGAGTACTGAAAGACGTGCTCCGTCCCGGACGTGTGATTGGAGTTGAGCGGCGGGTGGCTAGCGCTCATCCCGGTCAGATCGGGCTCCAGAGCCGTCACCATGGTGCTCGTAACAGCCTCCACCCGATCCTGAACAAATCCCGCTGATTTATTCACAAGAGGCAAGATCTGAGAGAGAAAATAACTCCAGTCCTTGATGGCTGTAGTGTTGCATAAAAACATAATGCCTTTGGATGTTAGCCTATCACTTCTGGTGGAAGTGACCTCCGGCATCACCGGTGGATGTAGTTGCGCCAAACTCTTGCTGAAGTCGCGTAACGTTCAGTTTATCCAAATGAGGGTATCAGTTTCCTCATGCATCAGTGCAACATGTATTTTCTTGGTTTAATAAGAGAAAAATTTGGACCGAACGCAAAACATGATTGGTAAATAAATAAGATTTTCAAGAACATTCCCAAATTCAGTTGCGTTATTTCCACATAAACACGGCATTCGCTTGTTAAATGAGATACATGTTCTGTAAATGAAAATGCTGCAGTAAGAGCTTTGACTATAAATAATTAGTGCGCCGTGTTCTATTCAGAGCATTCCCAAATGTAAAGAATTTCCACGTATAAAACGATCGTTCGCGTCCACATAAAGTCGCAAGGAGCAATAAATATCCTGTAATACGTCAAACACGTCGTTCAAATGAATAAATCTCATAATATTCAAAACGTTTTCAAATGCAAGGACGTTCTCAGATAAATAGTTTCACACAGGATGTTTGCGATGATCATTCGAGTTTGTTTGCTGTGGAAAGAATTCTGGTTTCCTCGTTTAATGAGACAAAATGCAAGCAAATATTGTTTAGTAAATGGAAAATGGTGCAGTATACGAGATTTGAGGATAAATAATAGAACATGTCTGCGATTATATTAACTATTCGAAACATTTTCAAACATTCTGTTTTCCAAATAACAACATCTTTGCGATGATATCGCGTCCATAAAAAGTCGTTAAGAGTAATAAATATCCCTCAGCAGGCTAATGTCGTAACCTATACACGACGTTTCTCATTATATAGAAAATATACACAACAATTCCAAATTCATGTCCTTCTCCCAAGAAAGTGTTTCCGCGTAAACGAAATATTCGCGTCCATAAAAAGTCCTTAAGAGTAATAAATATCCCTCAGCAGTCTACACGTCAAACCGCTGACGAAACGATCAAACGCGTCAGCATTTTCATCACGAGCTCCAAACACGCGCGTCAGTTTTGTATGCAGGTGGTGGCGGGATTCAAAGCGAGCGCGTTCAAGAGCGTAACGAGGGTCGCCTTCAGCGGGTCTAACCCCGCGTTGACCTGGAAACTGGTTTTGTACGGTTTTCCCATCCTTTTCTCAAGGTAGTAGCCTATAAGGACGCCGCCGCCTGCACTGGGAGCGCGCGCAGATCAGTGCTGAAGGGAGCGCGCGCGGAGAAAAAAACCGTCAAGGCTACTCGAAGGTAGCAATAACTTTCACAAAAACACTTCAAACATAAGCTTTTGTATGACATGCATTGGAACTTTCAAGAGGAAAAGAGAATTTCATTGCAGACTATTATGTTGGAGTCTTTTTTTTTTAGTTATTAACCATTTCAAGGTTAAAGGAGACTAGGCAAAGTGAACGGAGACATCACTTTAAATGTGGTCAGAAATGGCCTTAAATAATCACATTTATACAATCACCAAGATTAGCAGGGTAAAAATGGTGGTCCTGGGCCTCAAACCCCCTACTGTGGCTAATATGTCACCTAACTACACTCATAACTAGCCGTGCGCGCCAAAGAAATCACGTGTTCCTTTTTTTCTGATCACGTCTCGAGATATCCTCTCTAGCTCCTGATAAGAGATGAAGAGATGAAGAGAAAACATCCTTCGTGTGACCCGTGCCTCACGACTCCAAGAGCCGAGAGACAGAGATACATATCTTAATGTGACCAACTTCGTTGACTGGACAACATGAACATAAGTATGTTTACCCTACCTGAAACTCACCACATTACCTTACTTACAAAACAAACATAAACAAGCCTAATATGTTTTGCTGGTCTAGTTTGATGGTTTTAGAGGGGTTTTGGGGCATCTGTCGCTCAGTGGTTCAGGCTGGAAGACCACAGGCAAAACAGGCCTGGAAAGAAGACCAGCTGAACAAGCAAGCAAGATAAGCGAGATAATTAAGCCACATTATTGGTGCCACCAGAAATACATAAATTCAATCATATAAATTGGTTAAGTGCCTTCAGTGCCATCTGTACAGTGATTTTTCCCTACTCAAGACAAATATGACCTCATATGAACACTGAATGCCCATACTTCCCAAGAGAAATTTGTCATGGATAGAGATTTAAGGCTTATTTTTAGAAACAATCCATTTCATGAAAGAGTATTATTCTTATTAGAATGCATGAATGAAGAGATAGGGCTGTTCCTTTGCTGCACGTTTGAATTTTCAGTTACACTTTATTTTAATGTGTCCCTGTTAAGAGTGTAATTATACATTTAAGGACTGAGTAATTAGCTACATGTACTTATTATTGGGTTAGGGTTAGTTGCACATGATTATGCCTAATTTATAGTTATTGCTACAGTACATGTAACATGTGTAACAAGGGCACATTAACATTAAGTGCTATACTGAATATTAATATTTTAGTACAAAATCCAGATTCCCGATGATTGATGTCAGCAGGACTCAAACCTTCAATTCTTTGACCTAAAATCAACCAGCATATTTATGACCATAAGACCATTATCCATGGAGTGGTTTTGAATTTAGACTGAGAAATTTATTTAGGTATTTATTTAGGCCATATGTTCAGCTACATGTGTTTGAAGAAAAGCTTACATTTGTTTGAGTAATTTAGCACCAAATACTGTAATATCAATACTTGATTACAAAATTAGTTCTTTGCAGGTAGACTCAACATCTAAATTTCTTGTACCGTATTGCTTTACTAATGTAATTTTTCAAATTTACTTTAAAATGTTATTTACTTAAGTCAGACGTCCCTGACATGTAAATTAAGGTTAAAGTCACCATGATATCAAAACATTTTTAATGGAATATTGCAGCATTTATTATAAATGATTTATCCGTGCACATAATTCTTTATTTTTATTTTTTTATTCATGTGCCCTTGTAATGTTTAATCAAAATAACTTCCCCTCCCTCTTGCAGCGACATCTCTGATGTGTTTAATGGCGTTTACTACCTACATTTGTTCTTGTTCGAGAAGCTGTTTCATTTTGATATAGGCTATGTCACAATGAGGAAGAAAAGACTTTGACAAAGACTTTTGTGCCTCAACTATCATATATTTTAGCACAGCAGAAATGCTGTACTGACCATTCAGGAATGGAACTATTATAAGTGTGAATGTTGTTGGAAACCATCCACCATTAGCTGAAGAGTTCACCAGCACTGACCCCCATATGAGTCCCTCTTCAAACACAACGCTAACCCCTTTCACTTTTCTCTGCAGGAGGTCATCTCGTCTGCGCTTGTCAATTACCTCCTGTGATATTTTGCACACCTTTGTGTCCACTGGCCTCGCAGTCTCCCGCTCTCTGATGGACTGGAGTCAATTAAGAGCATATCAGAGCTTTCAGCAAGAAGAAGAAGAGGAAGCGACAGGAGTCAGTGACCTCACACAGCAAAGGGCTGAATCAGGTATAGGGTTTTGTCGTGGTGGAGGGAGGCGTGTGAGACTGAACTCTGAGCAAGACGTGATGATTAATATAAATATCAAAAGACCATTTATTAAAGCTTGTCTGAAAGCACCAATGCTCCTTCTAAGAACCGTCTTCTTGTCTGCAGGTGAGATTAAAGGGATACTTCACCGATTAGCATTAAGCATTGTATCAGTAGAAACCCGGTAGTATTTTCGAATGCCCGGGCTTCCCTCCCTCATGTCCCCCTGAGACGAGAGACTTCTGTATTGTGTGTCTGTAAAAAAAACTCTGATGATGCAAAAATCGTCATTTAGCGTCATGATCATCGGAGGCTTGTTTGTCCAGAGGCGAGAGACCACAGCCAGTAGGAGGAGCTCGATCCGCATGTCTTCAACCCGCCCATAGGGGGATCTCACGATAAAACGGCGTCTTTTCAGTTTTGAGTTGACTAGTAGCCTAGTTGTATCATTTCTTCCGATACTGTCCTCTGTAGGGCTGTTGGAACGAATTCCGAAATTCGAATATAATTCGAATATTAAAAAAAATCAATACTATTCGAATGCTGAAGTTCCTATTCGAATATTGCTTTTTTATGTATATATTTTTTTTAAATGCAAACTTGCCTTTTTTAAATGCTTTTGTTTCGTCTGATAAACAATAAAGTTTTTGAATCGTAACACAATTGTGCACGTTATCCACGCTGTATGTATCATGATAACAACTGTCAAAAGTCGCGGAGAGGAATGTCTCCACGGTAACGGAGATCAACAATTTGATTCTCAGTCCACATTACAACGTGAAAACGGCGTCTTCAAATATATCCACTTTGGAGTGCGTTTTCGTTAATAAAAACGCCGTCTCATTGTGGACGAAAGGCCAAAACGGAGAGGAAAATATACGTTATTTTTTTTTATGACAACTTACAACCTGACAAGCTAGGCGATCTGTCGGAGGAACCGCCGCTAAAACAGGCAATAATTACTTATGTTCTGCCTCTCTCTCTCTCTCTCCTCATCACGGGGCTCAACTGCTACCAGCTGTCCGCCAAAAGGCAATAACAGACAAACTGACGGTTTATCTGTGAAGACATGAGACTGATCAACATCACGCATTGGCGATCCATAAGACTGTGTAATGTCGTAAATATTAATAATAGGATGAATTTGAGCATTTAATATTCGAATATTATTCGAATATTAAATAAACTAAGGAATGGAATTCGAATAGTATTATAGAGGAAGATTGACAGCCCTAGTCCTCTGTAACCGGTAGGCATGGCTTGGGAGTGGCCTCATAGGGCAGCGAAGCAAGTGCATTCTGGGAGTCGTTGCCTATCATCCACATGAGCCAAAAATACATTTTCTGGCTTTTCTCAGTCTAGAGGGCACCACCTTCTAAAATAATTTCACATTTCTACTACATAAATGACCCAATTTAAATACACATTCATCTTTCCAGCAGTGAAATATCCTTTTAACATCCTACGGGGAAGAAAAACACACGTTTTATTAAATTTTATGTGATTTGCTTATCAACATCAAGATATGTCTTTTAAATGAATTACTTTTGTTATTACTTTCCATTATTTCAGCAAGCACTGTTGATTGCATGCCACAACAAGTTTACAACAAACTCTTTTCCAACATACCCTAGGGAATATGGTGTTAAAAAATATGGTGTTTTTTCCACTTCAATCTTGCCTTTGTTTGATTACCTAAAACAAAAGGGCACTGTCTGTATGATGTCTATTTAGGAATTTGCATTGTAACCTCATTAGTTACCAAATTTGAACAGTCTACATACTGTAGGCAGCAATTACATAAGTCATTCAAATAGTGTTCAACAGAGCTTTATCTTGTTGCTAAGATAACACAGTATTTTAATATGCATTATGTATGTGTTCTTTCAATAATGTATGAGAGTTTAAAGCTTTTAAAGTTGTATTGTTTTAAATACAGTGGTCCATAACACTGAAATCTCTGCAATGATGATATCCGTTCAGTAATCTCTCAGATGGAAACATCTGCATTGCAAGAATAAAACACACTCTCTCTCTCTCTCTCTCCCTTGCAATAAAGCAGTGTGCTACCACAGGGTAGATTACAGGTTTCACATTTTCTGAAGGCAATCATTTTAAAGGCATGCACAGGGAAAATGGAGATATTCTGGGAGGATAATCTGAGCGGAATGGCTTATTAAAAACATCCTAATCCTCTCAAAAAGTGTGCTAATTTCAAGCGCTGCCATGTCATTGGTCTCCAAATGTGCACGTACTAAATTGAGTTGGTTCACTCAGCATTGAGATGACTGGGCATTTTGGCAGAGGAACAGTAATGAACTTTAAATTGATGACCGATATCAAGTAATGAGCAGGTGCCAGACAGAATACTCTGTTTTTTGAAGGAAATTCTGCTGATTTCTGCAAATATATGTTTTAAAGCTTTTAGTTATCAAGGTTGAGCCAAAAACCTAGGACTAGTTAACAAAAGTAGGTTTTTGAAATAATCTCTAATATTTAATGAACAATTTGATTCGACAGTGGTGGTCCTATAGAGGCAAAGTTGTTCAGAATAGGGAGTTCTACCATATAGTATGAATGCCAAGGGCATGTGCGAAAAATTGTGTGAAATGCATTCCTTTACGCACATGATTGTTAAAGCGCTATATAAAAAAATGAGGATGACATGAAAAACACGAAGGCGCCCCTAGGTGGCTGATTTCTTTGTAATTTCTCACAGCCCGTGAGTCAAACAGGCCTAGCGAGTTTCTTTCTGATTAGCCTCCGTTAACCTTCTCTAACAGCTGCTTGAACTTCATTGGCTGACGGCAGCCGTATTTTTCAAGATATGCGAATGCCCAGACAATCACGGCACATTGGACAAAGACACTGCATGCCAGTTTTCAAGTCAGTCGTTTTTTTTTTTTTTTTTTTTTTTTTATAGGCTTCACCATTACGTACTTTTGATTGCTGTAGCGCCACCATCAGGCCGATTGGGGTGAGCCTTGGTGATGTTAAAACCCCAAAGTTTTAAGTCTCTACGACATACGGTTTGGTCTGCCCGATCACTTTTAGGGCAGTATGCTGATCCTTGGAAATTCTAACAATTACAATAGGGTTTCAGCGCTACACATTTGAACCCCTAAATACTGATGTTCACGTCAATTAAACATGAAAACGGAAACTTTTAAACTCCAGCAATTCAAGTAGCTTTGAAAACCTCTCGAATTGTACCATCATCTGACAGTTTCCAAGTTTAGTTCTTTAAAAGAGTTTGTTCCAGACAGTTGTTCTGTTTCGTCTTTCATATTTCATTCATAACCTTTTTGTCCCAGCCAGGGACGGCACATCTGGGTGTTTTGTAGATCTAGGCCAGACATTTCATCATCCAAGTCCTCAGGAGAGACGTTAATCGCAGAGTCCCGCACTGATATTAGTACAGCTTTGGTGCTTTTTAGCTCTGGGTCTCTAGAAGCCAGAAAAAAGACAAGACAAGAGGTCAAGTGGTTGAAAGAGAAGTAAATATCACACCACATTAGTGCATAACCTAAAGCACTCATAAAAGATCTGATAATGCAGATCAACAGTGTGTTCAAACCAATGTTCAGGACATTCTTCAACATTTCTCCTTGTCCAAAACATTTAAAATGACATGATGCATGAGTAAATAATGACAGAATTAAAAAATGTTTTGGATGATCTATTCTTTTAACCTACTGTACATTTATTCAGCATTCTGTAATATCAAGCTCAACGATGCAGTGAGGTGTGAGTGTTTTGATAGTGTTGTAGGTTCGACTTACAGCGTAAGGATTTTGCTATTCATTAGGTATAAGTGAAGCATTTGGTAGGTGCTTGTGATTCTCCAATCAGAGCTAATCAGCACAGATTCACATGAGGATGGAGGAAGAGGAGCTTTCCTCTCTTCCTCGTGATCTTCACGGCGACACTGCGTAATAAACAGTCACAGTTGTGTGGAGCTGCTTATCTCAGATGAAAATGCTCTGATGAAAATTGCTCGGTACTCTCAGCTCACTATACACTGCTTTAAATCAGGTATGACCTCAGACGGAGCAGCACATTGCACATTGTGTGTGCGCACGTGTGTTTCTCTCTTTCTGTGGATGCTTTTTCTCCATGTCCTTGTTTCCTCTTCCTGTCATTTGAGAGGCTATGTGTGTAACATCCATCAGTGAACTAAATTCATTTCATTCATTCTTTACAGGGCTTTTCAGGCCATGTTCCTCAAGTATTCTGGTTAGGGTTTGTTCTAAATCTTTACAAGCAATTATTTAATTTTTTCTTATTCAGTACTTTGTCTTGTTTTCCATTACAAATATCTAAACATTCTTAAATCAAGATGCATTTACTTGAGAAGCAAAATGACTTAAGATATCAAGTCTATTGAAAAATCATTACAATTAAGTGAGTTTTGCTTAAAGTCCAACTTGAGTATTTTCTCCTTAAAACTGCAGTGAACCACAGCTTGAAATCGCTGGTGTTTCTGACATCACAAACTACCTTGTAACCAATCACATCAACGTGTGATCGTCAACGAGTGGATCTCTGAGCTGCTGTGAGTGAGTGGAGGCGGGGCTCATTTGCATATTTTAATATGCTATTTTAAGACATGAAGAAATTAACTTTTTTCAGAGAAGACATTTTTTTCAAGGATTTTTTTTTGTTTAATATGTCATTTTGGTGATCTAAAGCCCTATTCGGACGGGACTAGTTTCACAGGGGGACGTTAGAGAAATTTCTGTTTCACAGACGTACTTTGAGATTTTAATCCTGTCCGATACTGCCATGTCTGTCTTTTTCTCACACGACCTCTGTAAAAATTCCAGAGCAAATTACCTACTGTTTTTCGTCAAACTCGGCGGTCCTCAGAGAAATCTAATCCCGTCCGAATGCAAATGTCTGTGATTGCCGAATTAATTTTTTTCCAAAACGCTTTTTCTTGTGTGTTTTGGTCAACATGAACTACCGTACAATCTCTCGCTATCGCGCCGGTATTCAAGTTTCTGCTTTTTGCGCACCGATAATGGATGTAGATGTGTTCGGTAGGCTACACTGCGAAGAAATGAAATCAACAAGAAGAGCCAAATCACGTAAACTGTTTAGACGGTTACTGTAATATCAGTTTCAGGTAAGATTACTTTCATTTCTGCACTTATAACGTGTAAATGATATAAGTTAAAACTTTTTATTCCAGTGGGTTTATTATAAGAACCCAGTTCTATAAAATCATGATGATTAATGTAGTCTGTTTAGTTTTTTTATACTACAATTTTTATAAAATGTTTACAAAACACTAAATACGTTAGGACGTTTTACTTTATATTTCAAAGTGCTTCATTTTAAAAGTACTTAATTTCAAAATACATTCGATCAAATTTCATACGCAATCCACGCATTCTGAACACGTGATCTTCTGCAATGCCCACATGTAAAACACAGACACTCCTACCTCGTAATAAATACGGAGATGTTAGTCCCGTCCGAATCCGTACATGAAATCACAGACGTAGGTTGATAAGAATTGTAACTCAAACGTCGTTTGGAAAACTAGTCCCGTCCGAATAGGGCTAAAGATGAATTTTAAGGGATACAATTATTGACTACAGGGGGACTTTTAAAACAAGAAGTTTATAAATAATTGAAAGGGAAAACAATGGGTTACTTAACGTAATCCCCGTTTCATTGATAACAGAGTGAGGTGTTCCCCATTAAAAATTGCATACATTTTAAAATCTTGCTAATTACTTACAAAGCACTAAATGGTTAAGCTAATGGTTAATCTATCTATCTATCTATCTATCTATCTATCTATCTATCTATCTATCTATCTATCTATCTATCTATCTATCTATCTATCTATCTATCTATCTATCTATCTATCTATCTATCTATCTATCTATATTCAAAAAGCGATTGTGTTCCTGCCTTGCAAGCGCTGCTATTTCTCTTATGAAATGCAAATCTGGTTGTGTTTTCATGTCTCCATCTGTGCTGGCTAAAAGTGAGGTCATTTGCTGTGCAGTGTAAACAGTCAAACGGAGAGCTTGATTTCTCTCTCTGTAATGTTTCAGTTTAATTCTGTGAGTCCTCAGGTGAGCTCAGCACTAAAGCAGACTCAATTTCAGCACCGCCGCACCATATCTCCATTAGACACCCTTTATATCGTTTATTTCAAGATGACCCAGAGGCCTCTAAAAATAACATTAATGGCTGATGGGGATTAAGTCTTTGGGAACATGCTGTAGTGGTGATATTTAGCCCTGAAGTCTTAACAAACTCATCTGTTTGGTGTGGCAGACTCAAACGTAACTGTCCGCGTGAGCTGAAAACATATTCAGGTTGCTTTTATGTTCAAGTGCACTACTTCAATATCTTGTTGCTTGACTATTAAAAAAAGACAACAAAAATCTATGATATTTAAAGTAAAGAAAAATTACATTCTAAACATCCAAGTCTGACGTCATTATGTCACGATCAGAGCTGTTATTTGTAGCCATTATGTAGCCATTATGATTCACAGTTAATCAGTTTGTTGAAATGCTAATGTAACGATATTCAAACTAATGGCAATGCATGCACGACACATATACTCTTTCAAGGCCAACTTACAATGTTTACATTTCAAAGCACCTTCATTTCACAGAGAATAAATGAGTGTTACTGTTGTATAATTAGTAAAACATTAACCTTGATTGCAAGAGACTACTGGCTTCAACACAAAACATCAAATAAAGATATATACATTATTTATATATGCACTAAAACATTTATATATCAGTATCAAAGCCAAATAAAAATGGCACAATTGAATTAAAACATGTTCGTCTCTTCAATAAATGCACTTTTTCTGACCCAGCGTGCATTTCTGCATTCATATGAAAGTAATGAAAAGAGCCCAAAACGTCTCGGTTACGTGTGTAACTCTAGTTCCCTGAAGAGGGAACGAGACGCTGCGTCGAAACGCTGTGGGAACGCCTCTGCGTGATTGCGTCATGAAGCACATATGTAACCAGTCCAATGGTGTGACGGAACGTCATGTGACATCATCGACCAGGAAACTATAAAGCACACCTGAACCAAACAGCGTCAGCTTCTGATAGGCTCAAGCAACTCGATCACGGACATGCCGGGAGTATGGCAGCATCTCGTTCCCTCTTCAGGGAACTGGTTACATACGTAACTGAGACATTCCCTTTCAATGGAACTCGAGCTGCGTCAAAACGCTGTGGGAACGCTAAAACCCACACTGCCATAAAAGAAAGTGTCCGTCTGTGTGAAATCAATGCGCACATCTAGGCGAAAGCACCTGCGCCCCTGGATTGGAGCCGAGGTCCAGCTAGTGAAGCCTCACGAATGTATGCGGTGAGGACTAGCCTGCCGCATCACAAACATCTTGGAGGGAAACTCCTGACAGTAATGCTTTGGAAGCAGCGATACTCCTAGTGGAGTGGGCCCTTACAGCCAAAGGTGAAGGCTGACTGGCCGACTTTTAAGCAAGTGAGATCCTCTGCTTAGATGCCGGGCATGCCTTTGTGGGTACCCCAAAGCAAACGAACAGTGTTCAGACTTTCTCCACAGTTCTGTGGACGTGAGCATCTAAGGCCCTAATTGGGCAGAGCAGATAAAGTTTCTCTAGGTCTGATGTCCAGAGGAGGACAGAAGGCCTGCAGTACTCTAGGTCTTACAGTATTAGTAGGAACCTTAGGAACGTAACCTGGTCTTAGGATGAAGAAAACACTTTACCATACCAGGAGCAAATTCCATGCACAAGGGAGATACCGAAAGTGCTTGAATGTCTCCAATTCTCCTAAGAGACGAAATAGCGAGGAGAAAGACAGTCTTTATATTCTCATAAACTTCCTCAATGGGCTCGAATGGAGCTAGGGAGAGGCCTTCTAGTACAACAGCCAAGTCCCATGTCGGCACCCTCGTGCGGACTGCTGGCCTCAGCCTCAAAGTGCCACAAAGGAAACGAGTAATTAGTGGGTGTCTCCCCAAAGATACTCCACTCAAAGGGATGTGGTAAGCAGCTAGTGCCGCCACGTACACCTTCAGTGTGAAAGGGGATAATCCTGCGGAGAAGAGCTCCTGCAGGAACTCCAGCATTGCACCCACTGGGCAGTTAACTGGGTCCAGCTGGTGCTCTCCACACCAGGAAGTGAAAAGTCTCCACTTCAAGGCTGGATGGAGCTCTGGAGTGGAGAATGGTCTCAAAAAACCTCTGTTGAGAGACCAGAACTTATGAGCTGGGCCCCCTCAGAGGCCAAGCCCACAGTTTCCACAGTTCTGGGCGGGGGTGAAGGATCGGCCCACTCACCTAAGAGAGTAGGTCCTTCCTGATTGGAATCTCCAGAGGAGAGCCGTTGAGGGAGAGACACTAGGTCCGCAAACCATACTCGGGCCGGCCAGAACGGGCTACTAGCAGTAGACTGACCCCATCCTGGTGAACCATTTCCAGAACTCCTGGGAGCAGAGCAATCGGGGGAAATGCTTACAGACGTGACCTCGGCCACGTCTGCACCATAGTGTCCAACCCCAGAGGGGCTGGATGGCTGATTAAGAACTAGAGCTTAGATCGGGCCCAAAAAATCAAGAAAATCAAGACACATTAACTGTAATTATGAGCCCGAGCCTGATATAAACCCGAGGCTTTTTTTATATGTGGGCGATAACTGACATTCTCAACTACAATTCCGAGTTGTTTGAACTACAGAAATCTGTTTAGAATTATCTTAATGAATAATGCAACAAGGACGAAGCATGTAAACTGTGTTGTTTGTTTATTCAGAATGGAATGGATCGCAAATGGATCCGAATGAAGAAGCGTAAAAAAAAAATGTTGTCACTGCCCACGACTTGTTTAAAATGGTTCCATACCTCCGACTTTTCTCCAAACTTGCTCAAAGTTAATTCTCCGTTTTTTCTTTTTTTCTTTACATCTTTAAACTCCATGTTGCACTTAAGCTACACGATACAGCACAGCAGGCCCGGTGTGATGCGTGCAAGTGGAGGAGACGCTGCGCATGACACTTGACGTGTTGCATTGTCCACACAATTAGGCTAATAAATTAATGATTAAAAAAACACAAATGCTTGATCAAGGGCCCGGCCCGGCCCGGCCCGGCCCGAGGATAGTGGTGGGAAATATTGGCCCGACCCTCATGATCGCCCCTCAACCACTGTTTGCTTCACATGAAGTGGCGAGTCTGTTTCGATAACTACAACATTCAGCTCCTCAGAACTGGATAATTGCAGTACCGGTTCTCAACTGTCTCACAACAATGCTCATATTCAGCCGCCTCGAGGGATGACTGAGCGTACTGCACTCCCAAATAGTGTTGCACGATGCACCGATACTTCAAAAGTATCGCGATTCTCAGAAATTAAAAACGTCACGATTCCTAAATTTATTAGTATCGATACTTCTAAGAATGACCGCGTTCAAGATTTGTAAGGCCGGCGACATACTGGCTGCGTGGCATGTACGTTTTTATTTCGGCTTCCATGTTAAGAGCTAGCACACTGCCTGCGTGACACGAGCGCCTGAGCCGCGCGGAAAACACGTGCATGCTAGAAATAGAACCGACGCCTATTTTTCACGCGACACGCAAGCGTGTTGGAAGCGGTTCCAGGCAAAATAGAACAGGAAAAGATGTTTCTATGTCATTTTGACACGAATACATATTAATAAATGATATTTTGATGTTTGAAAGTCTAGGTTTTGACATAAATGCAGATATAAATGTAATTAAAAAATAAATATTATCGATTTTCAAATACTGCACCTCTCAATACAGAACGAAATATTCTGTAGCCTATTTTGCCCTCAACACTGCCGACGTTGTCTTTGCTGCTATATATTTATGTTTAACATGAAGTATAGGCCTTCCACAACTCTCTCCCCATATGTCAAATATATCACCAATGAGGCTTATCATACGTTACCAATATTAAACATTGTTTAATATAATCGCTGTTCATATTTTTATTCAAAGTTCAGAATCAAGATAAAGTTATTACCGGTAACTCTTATGTTTCTTATGATAACTAAGATTATTTTTTATTTTTTTTTACCTTGAATGTCATTATTCTAATTAATTTTTGATATTTTGATATTTCATATTTTGTTCAAATGTTTAATCTGCTGTTCATATGTTCATTTATTAGTGTGTATTATGATTACAATGTTGTCCCGGTTTTAAAATAAAGTACAGCAATGATATTGAGAGTGTTTCTCCCTTTTCAGGAAAAGTATCGAAATCGCAATTCTTGACTTGGTATCGGTATCGAAACAATAATTTTGGTATCGTGACAACACTACTCCCAAATGAACAACACACAATACATGTGTATCCCCACCCGTGATGTACATTGGGTATGAACACACTATTGGAATGTTGTTCGCTCGCCATTATTTTCATATATATTTATGGGGGAAAACTCCTGCCTAGCAAATTCTAAGACAGACAAAAAACACCAGGGACATAGATTCACAATTGCTGAAGACACAAAAGCTGACGCTGTTTGGTTCAGGTGTGCTTTATAGTTTCCTGGTCGATGACGTCACATGACGTTCCGTCACGCCATTGGGCTGGTTTCATACGTGATTCATGACGCAATCACGCAGAGGCGTTCCCACAGCGTTTCGACGCAGCTTGAGTTCCCTTGAAATGGAACAATATTTTGCATTAAGTAATATAAAAACCAATATTTTGAATTGTTTTTCTTTTTTTGCATTTTAACATTATTTTCATGGTAACACTTTACAATAAGGTCTAATTTGTTTACATTATTGTTAACATGAACTATCAACGAGCAATGCATTTGTTACAGCATTTATTAATCTTTGTTAATTTTAATAAAAACACAGTTTTTCATTGTTTGTTCATGTTAGTTCACAGTGCATTAACTAATTTGAACAAATACAACTTTTGACTTTAATATTGTATTAGTAAATGTTGAAATTGACATTAAATAAGATTAACAAATGCTGTAAAAGTATTGTTCATTGTTATTTCATGTTAACTAATGTAGTTAACTAAACCTTATTGTAAAGTGTTACCATTTTCATAACAATTAAGCACATGTCCCCATAAATTCTCATTATTCTTGATGCTGGTTGTTATTTGACTTCCAGTATTTCTTTACTGATTTATAGTAAAATAGATCAGCATAAATGAAAGGTGGTGCAATTAATACTAGCATGAATACTTTGGGTAACGCTTTAGATTACAGCCCGGAAAGTACTGCGTAATTAAAATGAAAGTACAGTGTAACTTTCGGTAATTACAGTGTACCTATAAAGTACTTACGTGTAAGTATAGGGGAACAATATGTAAAGTCTTGGGAATAAAGGTGTAACAACCAGGAAAATACTGCGTTATTAAAACGAAATTACAGTGTAACTTTCGGTAATTACAGTGTACCTATAAAGTGCGTACGTGTAAGTATAGAGGAATAATATGTAAAGTTTTGGGAATAAAGGGGTAACAACCAGGAAAATAACAAATTATTTAGGCAAATTATTTAGACTGTAAGTATTCCATGTAGTTACAGGGTAAGTATGACATTGCGGGCTGTAAATTAAAGTGGCGTTTCTTACCCTCTTATTTCATGTAGTTACAGGGTAAGTATGACATTGCGGGCTGTAAATTAAAGTGGCGTTTCTTACCCTCTTGTTTCATGTAGTTACAGGGTAAGTATGACATTGCGGGCTGTAAATTAAAGTGGTGCTTCTTACCCTCTTGTTTCATGTAGTTACAGGGTAAGTATGACATTGCGGGCTGTAAATTAAAGTGGTGCTTCTTACCCTCTTATTTCATGTAGTTACAGGGTAAGTATGACATTGCGGGCTGTAAATTAAAGTGGTGCTTCTTACCCTCTTGTTTCATGTAGTTACAGGGTAAGTATGACATTGCGGGCTGTAAATTAAAGTGGCGTTTCTTACCCTCTTATTCCATGTAGTTACAGGGTAAGTATGACATTGCGGGCTGTAAATTAAAGTGGTGCTTCTTACCCTCTTGTTTCATGTAGTTACAGGGTAAGTACAATAAAAAACACATGTACACACACAATCTGACATCACTTGGAAAACCTTTATTTGAAAAACAACTTATTTCAAAACAGATTTACAACATATTACACTTCTTATTTATTTAATTTATTATCTTTTTTTTTTAAATCAACATTTCATTTCAAATTCTAAAGTCCTGACATAAAGTAGCATGTTTTGTCCTTTTTTGTTTCTCTTGCATGGCTTCCTCCTCCTCTTGGTCCTCCTCTTCTTTTTCTATCGTTCCACTGATTAGCCTAATCTTAAGGGGGGTCTTTTTCTATTCTGTATTATGTATTAAAAGAAAATACAGTAGCCTACACCCAGAAATGTTCTCATAATTTACTCATCTTTTCGCTACCGACCAACTTTCCAGCGAGTGCATGAGAGTCGGCTTCATAGGGCGGCTTGAATGGCTTCGCGTTTGGTGAAGCTTAAGCCTGTTTTATGCTTCTGCGTCGAACTGCCGCCGTAGCTACGTCGTAGGCTGTGTGTAGCGCGCGTACCCTACGGCGTACCCTGACGTGCACCTCTCCAAAAATGTAACAACGCGTCAATTCTACGCGGACACAAGCGCGGTGATTGGTCTGCCAGAACCCCTCCCTCGGGGTTTCACACGCTCCCTAGGTACGCGTCAACGCGGACAACGACACAGAAGTATAAATTAAAACCAACACGTTGACTACGGCGTATAGGCTCCGGCGTAGGTCCGACGCAGAAGTATAATGAGGCCTTTAGCGTTCATTGCATTCTCGCGGGAGTTTGATGTGAAACGTGCGCGAGAACTGGTGTCTCTGTTCTTCTGCATGGTTTGTTTTTCATTATTATTATCTGTTATTGTTTGTATTTTGTTGTGAGCAATAATAAAAACATTAAAAAAAATAATAATTCAACATTGGTTTTTCGGTGCGCTTACGTCACGCTTTAAGCCTCTGTTATACTCCAGTTTGGACGCGTACACGACAACTGCGCAGCTCGGACGCGGACAACTTGTATTTATACTTTCTCTCAACCCTCTCATGAACGTGCAGGTGACAGTTGGTCGGAAGCGATAGTCTACAGTTTAAAAATTTAAAATATTTGGTATGTTTCTTACAAACGCTTATCGTTTCACTTCAGAAGAAGAGGAACAAGAGGAGGAGGAAACCAAGCAAGAGAAACAAAGTGCTGTAAATCCGTTTTGAAATAAGTTGTTTTTCAAATAAAGTTTTCCGAGTGATATCAGATTGTGTGTGTGACATGTGTTTTTATTGTACTTACCCTGTAACTACATGAAACAAGAGGGTAAGAAACACCACTTTAATTTACAGCCCACAATGTCATACTTACCCTGTAACTACATGGAACAAGAGTATATTTTCCCAACATAAAAAAAAAAAAAAGTTGCAATAGTTTTACTTGCCTTGAAACTTAATCAGTGCACCTTTGCAATAATAACAAATTAGCCTACTTTATAAATGCACTGATATGTACCCCGTAATTAAAAAAAAGCCTTTATGTATTTTTATACACTATTATTACAAAAAGGTGCAGTGTATGTAGGCCTACTCGCTAAATTGCTCCCAAAAGTAAGATTCTAAAATACTTAGTCTAAATAATTTGCCTAAATAATTTGTTATTTTCCTGGTTGTTACCCCTTTATTCCCAAAACTTTACATATTATTCCCCTATACTTACACGTACGCACTTTATAGGTACACTGTAATTACCGAAAGTTACACTGAAATTTCGTTTTAATAACGCAGTATTTTCCTGGTTGTTACACCTTTATTCCCAAGACTTTACATATTGTTCCCCTATACTTACAAGTAAGTACTTTATAGGTACACTGTAATTACCGAAAGTTACACTGTACTTTCATTTTAATTACGCAGTACTTTCCGGGCTGTAATCTAAAGCGTTACCATACTTTGCGATTTAAAGGGGACCCCCTTTAATTATACCCCTTTTTACAAGATGTAATATAAGTCTCAGGTGTCCCCAGAATGTGTCTGTGAAGTTTCAGCTCAAAATACCCCACAGATAATTTATTATAAACCTTTTTGTAAATGTATATTTTTGAGTGGAAGGAAAAACTTGCTGTTTCGTGCATGTATCTTTAAATGCAAATGAGCTGCTGCTCCCCACATTGTTTTCCAGAAGAGGGCGGAGCCTTTACAGCATGTGCCTTGGATACTTTGCCAAAAATGAACAAAACATCTGTTGGGTTTTGATTATCATCTCTGTCACGGTCACACTCACGTGACATTGCAGTTCTTCGTCATCATGAAAGTTTATTATCTGCATGCATTTTAAAGCCATATCTCATATCACATTTCTTACTTGAATGCTGCTGGCGAGAAAATAAACATGGCAGACAGTGTACTAATGCTAATTTATGCTAATTGGGCATAGTCCATCAGCAGTCGTGGGCATTCATTCGTGACATCACAAAAGCTAGAATCTCTGCAAACGGCTTGTTCTGAGACACTGCTTATGATTTATGGAGATTAATTAAAAAAAAAGGACTGGGTGGATTTTTACCATTATAGGGTGGTTGTGTGCAGCACACATTTATGTTCAAAGATCATGTAAAAGTGTATTTTGCATATTTTTTTAAATAATTAATATAATAAAAATAACATTGAATATACATGATTGTAAGACAGGGATATGTGAGAAAATATGCTTAATTGTCATGAAAATAATGTCACAAATGAATATATAATTTTTAAAAAGAAAGTTAAGGTTTACATAACTGGCACAGGTTTTCAAATAAATAAAACTAACTGTGAAAAATTACGAAATTTCTAAAAAGTCTTTGTTTTTTAAATATTTATTTTATAATCTTTTAAGGAACTAATGCTGTTCCATTCATTTTCTATTCAGTGGCAGAGCTCAGTTTGAGGAAACTAATAACAAAAGCGAGCGCATTCCTCTTCCTCTCACGAGCGATCTGCTATGTTCACATTTATCAATCCTGCAACACCATCAATCCCGCTCTCTTTTTTTATTGCTGCATTTATTGCTGTTGCATTGTACAGCCTGTTGCTGCTCTGGCCGCTATTGCTCTCAAGGTTATGTGTGATGTAAATTTCAGATCCATCACAGCAGCTGTCAGAAATTATGAGGGATCGCCTAAACTTTATTTAAGATTTCCTGTCTAAACAAGGCCATGCAGCATCCTGTCCTTCAGGGCTGACAGTTTGGATTTTCTCTGTACTGTAACATTTCTGTGTTTGGTTACTGTATTTGTTCACTTTTAACCCATATTACTCATCATCTCCAAGTGTGTAAAGGAACAGCAAGTTAGAAACTTCACTTCTAGACAACTATCAGTCCGCTAGCAAGCACTCAGAACATCCTTGCAGCTGCATATCAACACCCTGGTGACCACTCAGAATATTCAATATTAGATTAGATTAAATTTTTAGATTAGAAACCTTTATTAATCCCCTTGAGAGAAACACAACTGCCACTATTACAAACAGCACAAACAATAAACATTACAGCAGAATCAATCCATACAACAATTACACAGCTTTATTAAAAAAAATCTCACTGTTGCCTTTGGCTTGCTCAGTTGGGGATATTTTGGGGATATTTAATTTGATTTTATCAATCAATAAATTCCACTAGAAACAAACCTTGTTGTATTATTTTAATTTAATACTGTGAAGCTGCTTTGATACAATCTGTATTGTGAAAAGCGCTATACAAATATACTTGACTTGACTTGACTTGACTGCGGCAGAAATAAAAGACCTTCTAAATCACTCAGTAGAACACAGAAGCATCATTAATCTCTCACTAAATGAACTTTTAAATCCACTAAATATGCTATATACACAAGTCAAAATCCTAGCAACCCCTGACAGCTACTTAAAATATCCAAGCAACTACTTAGCAACACCCTGGCAACTACCCACAACACCATAGCAACCACATAGCAACTCCCTGGCAACCACTCAGAACACCCAAGCAACTATACAGTCAACATCTTAACAACCAAATAGCCACTCAAAATATCCTAGCAACCTTATAGCAACCCCCTGGCAGCCACTTAAACATCCTATAGCAACTACATAGCAACGCCCTGGCAACCTCCCACAACACCATAGCAACCACCTTTAAATGCCCTAGCAACCACATAGTTACTCCCTGGCATCAACCCAGAACACCCAAGCAACTACACAGTCAATATCTTAACAACCAAACAGCAACACCCTGGTAACCACTCAAAATATCCTAGCAACCTTATAGCAACCCCCTGGCAGCCACTTAGGATATCATATAGCAAAACCTTAATAAGCACATAGCAACACCCGTGCTAGAATATAGCAATTGCGTTTGCATGTTTAATGTTTAACTGTGTTATAAGAAATGGTTTCAGTCTTGATGTGGAAAGCCCCCCCCCCCCCCCCCCCACCCCCATCCTCTGCATTGTGTTTTGTGTTTTTTTCCGCTGGTTATTTGGTGGCCTAAAGAAGACTCCCATCCTTGTTGATTTTTTCCCTTTCGGGTGAAATGAAATTGACCTCACGCAGTAACACAACCACTCAGTCTTCAATCAACTTTTGCTGCCCTCCTCTTCACTCCATTCAATCCCGCTTCATCTGTATGAGGGGAATTCTGCAGCAATCTTTCACCTTAAGCAAAGATCCGCTCTCTATTTCACAGAGCGCAGTAATGACTTCTGCCACAGTCACAGAGTCGCCATCCAATGCTCCTGAATACATAACACGAGAAAAGAAAGTCTTTTTGAATTTGTAAAAATGCAACTGATCTCTAAGAGAGAGGTTTATTACTCGCTGTATTTGAAGTCCACATGAAAAGCTGTTCACAACCCATCTTACTGTAATCTGACACATTTCAAAGTGGCACTGGATATTGAAATGATAAAAAATGTAAGGTGGGACATGACAGTATCCACCGGGAGTAGATTGGGTCAGGATAAATGTGTGTGAAGGCAGCCTTGTTTTTTTGTCCTTCTTTCGGCCTGTTTTGAAGGATGCAACCGATGTATCCTTCGCGGCCTTAAATCACCCACAATCCTTTGCACACATAAACTGACAGAAAACGAGTTGGTACTGAGCTTGTCGGAGTTAATTATGAAATGAAAGACAAAAATACTGTTTTCAGACGTGAAAGTGTTGATGTTATCTTTTGTTTTGCTGTATATTTATCACTAACACTAAACTGCCTGTAATGTAAGCCATGATTACATACGGCTGTCAATCACTGTAGTGCATTAACAGAAAGCCAGTTAATATAAATATTTGTAATGCAAAGTATTTTTCTGCAATTAAGTTTTAATAGTATTTAATGTAATGCAGCATTTGTAATAGTATTTAATGCAGTCGCCCTTTTGAGAAGCACCCTATATTAGCCCTGTGTTTTCACTCTTTCTTTGCCAAGTCGTGTTAGTGTCACACTGCATTTCTGAGTGCTCTCTCTTGTCTCCAGTGTTATGGTTCTGACCTTCTGCCCAGTTTCCTGGATTTCCCTGTGTGCCTGTATCTTGGACTTTATTGTTTGGATTATCTATCTTCCCTGTGGTTTTGGCCCTTATTTGTGGATTACAATTTAAAGGAACACTCCACCGTTTTTTCATATTAAACTATGTTATTCCCTTAACTAAGACGAGTTGATACATACCTCTCTCGTCTCAGTGCGTGCACTCAATCGCTCTGGCGCGCGGCGACACTTTGATAGCACTTAGCTTAGCCCAGTTCATTCATTAGGATCCAAACAGAGATGAAGCTAGAAGCGACCAAACACCTCCACGTTTTCCCTATTTAAATACAGTTACACGAGTAGTTACACAACCAAGTATGGTGACATAAAATAAAACGTGGCGCGTTTCTAAACGGGTAAAAAGGATAACTATAATGTATGGCGGAATAGCACTTCGACTCGGCGCAGTAATATCATCACTCCTGAAAAATCCTCTCCCCCTCTCCCTCTCACTTCTGTCATTAGAACCAACGTGACTTTTTACTGCGCCGAGTCGAAGTGCTCCCAAGTGCTATTCTGCCATACATTATAGTTATCCTTGTAAGGACTGCTTTTCCTGCTAAGACAAAACGCACCCTGCAATAAAGCCATAAAATGCACCCTGGACTGCAGATAGTAAAGACAGAGCACAGGACCTTGTCCTGCCCAAACTTATCTCCTTGTCTCCTTGTTTGACTTCAAATCATCCCCCCTCTCCCTACTCAAGTCACTGAAAGTTCATTAAGAATGTCTATATATCACATATGGTGTATCTTGTGAATATGTTGTTTTTTCTTTTTCATGTTTGGTATCATTTTAAGTGTCTCAGTGCGATTGGTAAAATGGTCTTAATTTCATTGCAGTCATTGGTTTAATGAGAAAGATTGAGAACTTAGGAGAATCCTGTTTCTCCTCTCTGGGTGATGTCTCTTTAAGATATCTCAAGAAACCAGGTGCTACCCCCCTGGGGTACATGGATTGGCCCAAACAACTCTAAACAACATTTGTATAACCCCTTTTGTTCTGGTCTGGTTATTTAAGGCGAGGGGACAGAGCAATCTTTGGGACTCTTTACCAGGCATCCCCCATACAGTGATGTTTCAGTGCTTTCCTGTTGGAAAACACTCACACACCACTGTGTGTCTCTGTCAGGAAAGCATTACTTACTTTTAGAATCATCTTAGAGTAAATGATGTCATGTATTTTTCGGAATTGGCTTTTAATCATTTACCTCTGTAATTGGCATGCTACATTTTTTCCTGACAAATAAATGTTACATCTTGATTTATTCTGAAGTTTCAGAAATCATTCATTTTAGTAGATTAAAAGTGTAGTCTGGTGTTTCTGCAAATCTTTGTCCAGGATAGATCAAACTGAAGGCACTTTGAATGGAGCATGGGGCACATCATAGGAAGACCTTCTGATTTCTGACTATTCCCTGACTTAGCATGTTGTACGCTGCAAATATTATAAAAAATTACACCTATGGGTCTGCAGTGAGCGGCTGCATAGGGTAAAATACTTGCACTGCACCCTCTGACTATTTCAAGACTGGCTAGTTTGTGATCGTGAGCGCACATTCGCGACGTGACGTCTCAAAGCGACACAAGCGGTCCGTAATGAACGAATATTTGAAATTATGAGATGCCCAGAATAATCAAAGATCTAAATTAATTCATAATCAATATTTATGATTATTTTCTAATCAGAAACACGATCTAAATTTGATTATCATTTGAAATTGGAGTCAGATTACGCATAGAGCTAAAGTAATATTAAAACTAAGTTCCAATAAATGAAGTGAACTTCACTGGAGCGCTGAAATGAAAGCTCTAGCATTAAGTTCTGCCAGGAAGACTTAATTGTTACATCACTCTACTTTTTATCTATCCAATCACATTCCAACACTTGTGGTATATAAGATCGGTACTTACTCATGTTTGAGTTCGCAGATGCTGACGCTTCAATTCACCACCATCCTCCCCACCTCCTCCAAATTGAATCCTTCCCTCATCCTCCTCACCACCACCACCAGGATGGTCCCTTCCATACCTCACGGGGGTCGGCTGCGCCCCTGCCTTGATCTTCAGGCAGGATATGCAGAGTCCGGACCCTCAGATTACGAGCTACGGACGGGGCCTACGCCAAAGAACTTTATTGCTTGCTGGGTTGCTAATAAATGGTTAATTGTCACAGTATTTAGTCTCCCGAGTCTTTCTGGTAGAAAAGATATACACGCATTAAACCTTCACCAAGCCGTTGGATTCCGTCGTTCGGCCAATGGGTGGTCCTTACATCCTTTTTACCCGCTTAGAAAAGCCCCACGTTTTATTTTGTATCATCGTCCTTAATTTCTTTTCGACTGAAGAAAGAAAGACATGAATAGCTTGGATGACATCGGGGTGAGCAAATTATCAGCAACATTTTTTTTGAAAGTGAACTAATCCTTTAACCACTCGTCAGTCTGCTATGAGCAGACAGCAGAGATGGAGAGGAGGAACGCTAAAGTAAAACCCTGCCCCCTGTTCAATATTCTGTTTCACTTTGAAATACGTCACAACACTGGAGAAAAGTTGTTTGCGACTTCCGGTTCACGGGGACTTGAAAAAAAAAAAGGTGGTTGAAATAAAATGCTGCGTGGACTCAACCAATACATTTTTTGCATGAATTCAACCAATCAGCATGTTCAGCACCCAAGTCCCACCCCCGAATGTTTCTGAACTTTGAAAAAGTACTACCTCGCGATCAGGGACTTTCTGAGGGGGACGTTTTTACCCAAAACTTCATTGTGACCCTGGTTGCAGCCCAAGTGCCATGCCAAAGTCCCTAGTTCCTGGGGAAAGTTCCTGCGGTGGAAACACAGCTTTAGTCTAGACTAGTACTGTCTAGTACTTTTTTCAAGTAACCTGATACATACAGTAATACATAACTCATAACTCACGTTATCCGTAATGCGTTACCCTAACACTGTTATTGTTGCATTATTTATTGCATGTGGAGCATGTGATTGCTTTCCTTTATTTATTTACTGACCCTCATGTCTTGTGTAACTTATTTTGCATAAAAAGTTAATCATATTAGACGCTCTTGTCCATACCAATCATAATAAACAGTAGAAACAAAGCCAGGCTCAATTCAGATCACTGAAGGTGAAACACACAATTAATAAGATATATGGCAAAGAAAGTAATAGTGTAAAAATGAGCAGTCGACAGTGACCCGCCTCGCTAAATATGGAAATTGAAAGCTGTAAATTGAGAGCATCAGCACCTCCTCTGGGTTTGGCAGGAGGTCCTGACAGACCCCTTGAGTTTACAGTGGGACAGAAGGTGAACCGCATCTGTTTGATATTCAGTATATGTATCTTATGGGACACGGCTATAAATCCTAAAGTTTCAATGCTGGATTAGTCTTGGATACTGAGGGAGTGAAGTTTGGAAGGGCAGACCGCTATAAGGATTAACTCATTAGCAGTTTGTTTTTATAGCATTATGATTATGGGACTGAAGGCAGTGATAAGCTTAAAGGAAGCAGACAAAATTGTCAGGAAAAACGTCAAACTCACCCTCACACATTTTCTCACTACTGGTTGGGTGATGCAACCTGTCAAGAACATCTCATATTTCATCCTGAAAGAAAGAAAGAAAGAAAGAAAGAAAGAAAGAAAGAAAGAAAGAAAGAAAGAAAGAAAGAAAGAAAGAAAGAAAGAAAGAAAGAAAGAAAGAAAGAAAGAAAGAAAAAGAAAAGCAATTTATATTCTATTTTCAAAACTATTAAAAATGTTTGCATTGTGGTATTATTTTCATGGCAATTAAGCACATTGAAATGCTCTGAAAAATCTCTCTCATTACTGCATAAATAAATAAACACACTATATATTTTTAAATTATATATTTGTAAAGTATATTTAAGTTGTAGTATTTTTGTTCACATAACTTTTGACCAATGGATTTCCATGACTTCGCTGTGGTTTTTCCATTTGTGTTTTTCCATCCTGTGGTTTATCTTATTATACATGTGACCCTGGACCACAAAACAGTCAAATAGGTCAATTTTTGGAAATTGAGCTTTATACATCATCTGAAAGTTGAATAAATAAGCTGTCCATTGATGTATGGTTTGTTAGGACAGGACAATTTTATCGAGATACAACTATTTCAACTATTTGAACGAAACATTGAGAAAATCGCTATTAAAGTTGTCCATTTATGTTTGTTGTGCTGCATTCACTTACAAAAATAAATGTTTTATATATTTACAGTAGGAAATTTACAAAATATCTTCATGGAACATGATCTTTACTTAATATCCTAACGTTTTTTTGCCATAAAAGAAAAATCGATCGTTTTGACAATGTATTGTTGGCTTTTGCCACAAATATACCCGTGCAACTTGTGACTGGTTTTGTGATCCAGGGTCACATATTATATATCAAGAAATATTTGAGCCTATCTAGAAAAAAAAATATTTAGGAACTTTATAACTTTTCTATTTTAAAATTCCTTAAAATTCCCAGGTTTTCTTAAATATATATTCATTAAAATATAGTAATAAGAATCATCATGAAAAGAACCTGTTCTTAGTATAACATTTTGTATTGGCCTGAACTTTTCTTTTAGTGAAATTCATGCACCAAAGACTCAATATACATTAACATACACATGAACAAACAGCGCTAGTGGGGTGGCCATTATTGTTATTTCTACATCGGTTAATTATAAACTTCATCTGAACTCTGTGATTTAAGCTCAGTTTAATATCCTCGCTGTAGAAATGAAACACGCCTGTGATAGAGTTCGTTTAACTCATTAAATCTGTGAAAGCAGAGCTGATTAGAGCAAGACATCACAGTGTCTTTAGGTCAAAGATAGAAGATACACACAGATTTAAACACACACACTTTGAGTCACTGTCTCTGTATGAGAGCACGAGTGGTTATCATTATCCTTTTCACTAATGAGCAGATACTAGAGCCTCATCTCTACATAGTACAGCATATCAAATCAGACAGCCTCGTTTTAAGAAGATTAATTTGAAAACGGGAGAGGGGTCTTACGTCACAGTGTAATGCAACCAAAAGGCATTTAAACTCATCCTGCTAAAATTACCTCACCGCAAGAAACATCCACTGCTGATTAATGGGGTCTTATTCTGATGGAAGGTGCTTTCTAAAGTTTCTACCTGATTTAAAATGAAGATGATGACATATACAGCCATTTTGAACAGTCAACTATTTCTGGAATTTAAAATCCTTCAATTACCAAATAATAATCAAAATTGACCCAAAACTTTCTGAAAACACTTTTTTGTACCTGATTCATCAGAGCATGTTATTCCAAAAAAAGAGAAGGTTTCTCTTCATATTTTTTTCCCCCACCATTAAACCAATTTACATTTTTTGCATATGTCACAAATTTCTCTAATTTTTCAAAAGTTATAGATAAATCACCTAATCCTGCATTGTTTTATTTTTGAATATCCTATTTTATTTGGAAATATGCCTCACAAATGTTTTACTTTTAGAGAAAAGTAAAATTACTTGATGATTTTCAGAGACTTGCTCAAATACCCAATAATGATTCATGGGGATCAAATCCACAGATTTATGATTACCAGTTTTCAGCTTTAATCGCTATACCTCAATACACAAGAACTAAAAATCAAAGGTCAAGTAGTAATTGAACTAAAATTCAACCTCAATACAATCTAAGGGTCCACTAAGTCTGTCTTCTGGCCCAGATTTACTGACAGTAGGCTATCGTGTGAGATGTTTAATTCATGCATCTGCACTTAGATTCAAAGGAGGTCAAAAGTCCTAAAATATGATGCATTATAAAACACTAGTACACTGTGAAGAGAGAAACACAACTGATGTCAGCAGTCGATCCCAATGCCAAAGTCGTAGTGTTTACATTAACTCTTTCCCCGACAGGATTTGTTTTTAAAGTTGCGAGCCACCACCAGCGTTTTGATAATTTTCACAAAAATGTAATGGCCTTGAAATTTAATTCCTTGAAATCCTTGAAAATGCTTGAATTTTGATGTTGTGTTTTCAAGGTTTAAAAAGTGCTTACATTTTGGATAAAATGCTTGAAAATGTAACTGTATTTCTTTCACGACAAATACCTATCTGACTGAATAGTTAGTTTATTAAATGGAGAAATAAAATGTAGCCCTTTCAGATACAGAGCTATTTGCGCTACGCTACGAAGTTTTCAATTTGATTTCCGCGCTTGTTTGGATGCCCAGTTTTTATTGGCCGCGGGTAATCGTCACAGAGCGCGGCGGCAAAGGGTGAACTATTTTTAACTTTGACCGCGGCGTGCGCGCGAGCTCGCCAATGCTGCGCTTTGGTCGACGCAGCAACAAAACGTCCTCACGCGGCACAAGCCATTTAAATAAATGGGTTTCATAGCGCAGCGCATTCTGCGTCCTGTCTGAAAGGGCCATTAGGGACTGAGAGTACTTGGTGTGATAATGTAATGTTAGTATTGCATGTCCGTTATGGCACGTTCATTCGTGGAATATGCAGTGAACATAGCCAAAGTTACAGCACAGTAACTGTAACGTTAACTACCCGCAAATTAAAACATGCAAACGTTAGCCCAGTGCATAACAACAATCGTTAATTGCTGAACAGAAATCGTGTCAGATGGAGTGTCATACAAGTAGCCTACTGTAAGGTTGAGGATGGCCTTATGCAATATTTACACTGCTCTATTCCAGTAGATAAATGTATATATCTTGGCAATGAAATACATTTTTATACATTTTACATTTAATTTTTTTTACATTTTTAATAGATTTTACTTTTTTTTTTTTTTTTTATGAATATAGGCAATTTATCAGGCAGGTGCCTATGCACTGTCATGCACTGTCAGAGTCTTCTGGGTTCAAATGGAATTACAGGTTGTTGTTGCACTGTCTCAGATTTTGTTCAAACCTTGTCTATATCAAGAATGTGTCCCAAAACCAAGGCCTGTAAAATATTTCTGTTCAAATCCTGTGTCTTCATATTTTCAGCCCTTGAAATTACTTCAGTTTTACAGCCTGAAAATCACATTATCTGGGAAGTAATATTTGGACATTAATATAATGAAAGAATTATTCATGGACATTATCTACTTAGTGATACATTTTGAAAAATAAAACTTGTGAATTGCTTAAATATCTGATCCTTCTGCTATATTACGAAACACAATTTTGGCTGTGTATGGCATTATCTCTTTTAATGTGATAAAAACACTAAATAATAATTTTGACTATGTATTGGTATGTAATTTACAGCGGTGTAAGGTGCTGGATAAAGCTTTAAAATGGACCTTGAAAGTGCTTGAATTGGACCTTGGAAAAGGTGTATAAACACTGCTAATTGTTATCTAGCTCCTCTACTCCTTCGATAGCAAAGTCAACCCTTCCAAAAACAACACAGTTTTCACGAATGAGAGAGAAAGTGCAGCTGGTATTGTGTGTCTATTCTGTGAAAAATGAGTGTTAGAAGCTTTTCAGATATTTCAGTATTGATATGTATCGAAAAAGCTATATTTTTGACAACACATTGCGCTTAGTTTATTATTCCAAATGCCTTTTTAAAAGACAACAATTGAAAAATGTATATTAAATATAAAATTCAACCAGCCAAAGTGGCTAAAAGGAGTGACTGCAGAGTGACACGCCACCGCTGAAATACACCCACATTTGGCTGGTTGGCAGGTGTTAATGTCAAGCCCTGATTATAATATAATAAAAGTATTAACGGTGCTGTAGGACATCTGGGAAAATGCTAACTTTAGCCTGATAGCAGTAAAAGTGTACATCCCACCCTCCCTGCAAATCACAGTCCAAAGCCACGCCTCCTGAAAGCATGAAGACACAAGAAGACCGGAGACGTTACTGCAATAAATCATGTCATTCACCGGTGAGAAAACTTTACAGTACAGTTAGTAACACTACAATACCAAACGTAAACAAATTCTTAAAAACAGAATAAGATGCAGCAAGTTTTCGGTTTGTTTAGCTAGCAAAACTTGTCAGTGTGTAATAATATTTCTTGCATGGCAGGGTTTCCACGATGAGAGTCTGCTTGGCTCTGATGAAGATATATAGATGGCAGATCCTTTGCTAGTGCCACTTGTTGTCGGTTCAGAAGGAAAGTTAGGTTTTTGCTTCTTGCCTGCCATTCTCGGTCTGTCTACAGTGTGGGTGAACGCGCTGATGACTTATGTCTGCGGGAACAGCCTATACGCAGTGGTATGCAAACACACATTGACTGACAGGGAACGCATGCTATAGGACTGTTCGGACCGAACGCAATGATTGAACCAACATTTTATGGTTCTATGCCTTCCACAGACGACTTATATTTATAAAAAAATACATTTAGATCGCTTAAGGGGAGACACGGCAGGCAAAAACATCGTTAGATGACATTTACAGAGGGATTTGTAAATATTCCTAGCCTGATTTATATAACATTTTATTCCAAAAAACATGGCGAAAATAATTTTTTTAAGGCTATTGACAGTATATTCTGATTTACAGGATAACAAAAGTATAGATATCCATAAATCCCTCTGTAATTTTTTTCCCATCTAATATGTGAACACAATGACATTTTTTTTTTAACCTTGCTTTATCCAATACTCAGATTTCATTTGTTAAAATATATGGGGGGGGGGGGGGGGGGGGGGATACAACGATATTCGTTTATATATATTATATAAATGCTCGAGCTCTTCAAAACAAGATGGATTCTGATTGGCTATCGATGTTTTTATCATTCATCAGCTGAAAAAAAAAAAAAAACACTCTAAAAAGTGATTCCAATAATATTGTTCCTCTGTGTCGTTATCATTAGCTGTGCTGTGGACTTTCCTATTCTCATAAAATGAAAACTTCATATAGTTATCATCATTGGTGTGGACAGTCTTTAATGTTAACTTTTGAGGTGACGTGACCCATCAACACTGTGTTGCCATGGAAACAGGTGGCCACTGGTATACAAACGAGTGGACAGGTGGTTTAGGTCACCTCCTGTGTTCACCTGTAGTGACATCTTTTCTCTCCTCTTTGGAAAAACAACCCAGGACTGTAACAAGAGTCTGTTGGCCCCTTGACTCATTCGGTGGTCCTGCTGTCTCTGAGTGCGGCTCTTGACATGGTTCAGCTCATTCCACATTGTTGGCTGGAAGATTGTTCATTAGGAGCCCATCTGTTGCTGAAGGGATGCAGCCTCAAGTCCGCCACACATTTCTTTCACACATTTTAGTTGGCTTCTCTAATCCCTTCTGTCACTCGCTCCCTCGGGAAGAGAAAGAGAGAGAAAAACACCATCACAGCCCTGATGGCAGGAGAGTCCGGCCAGACGCCTTGGAGGTAATTTTCCCTGGTTCTACAGGTCTCAGACTCCCACTGGTCATTATTAGCACACGCATGCACACACACACACACACACACACACACACACACACACACACACACACACACACACACACACACACACACACACACACACACACACACACACACACACACACACACAGACGCACACATCTTTGTGGGGACTCTCCATAGACGTAATGGTTTTTATACAGTACAAACTGTATATTCTGTCCCCTTACACTAACCCTACCCCTAAACCTACCCATCACAGAAAACTTTCTGCATTTTTACATTTTCAAAAATATATAATTTAGTATGTTTATTAACCCATTTCCCTCGTGGGGACCGCTGGCTGGTCCCCACAATGGAGGTGATCTCATGTTTTACTATCCTTGTGGGGACATTTGGTTCCCACAATGTAATATAAACAAAAACACACACACACACACACGTCTGGTTCGCTATATTTGTGGGGACTCTCATAGGCATAATGATTTTTATACCGTACAAACTGTATATTCTGTCCCCTTACAGTAACCTTACCCCTAAACCTACCCATCAACTTTCAGAATTTTTACATTTTCAAAAAAATATAATTTAGTATGTTTATTAACCCTTTTCCCTCGTGGGGACTGCTGGCTGGTCACCACAATGTAGGTGATCTCAGGTTTTACTATTCTTGTGCTGACGTTTGGTTCCCACAATGTAATATAAACCTGCACATACACACACACACACACACACAATGCCCTAGAATCTAAATTGTTCCCTCCAAATCAAGGTCATCTTAAGAAATCTCTCTTAAAATTCCTCCACCATGCATGAACCCTCTATATCTAAATATGTAAAACATAATCAATTATATAGTGTATATTGTGGTTGGTAATACTTTTAATTTTTTTTTGAAAGAAGTCTTTCACAAAACAAATTTTGTGAAATGTTATTATTTAAATAACTTTTTTCTATTTGAATATATTTTAAAATGTAATTTATTCCTGTGATCAAAGCTGAATTTTCACCAAAAATTCCAACCGTTTAAATTCCTGTAAATTTCCTACCGTAAATATATAAAACATTTATTTTTGTGAGTGAATTCAGCACTTTCGCTTCAGCAGGCGATTTTCTCAATGTTTCGATTTCTTTGCACCCTCAGATTCCAGATTTTCAAATAGGTGCATCTCAGCCAAATACATCAATGGAAAGCATATTTATTCAGCTTTCATGTGATGTTTA
The DNA here is from genome assembly GCF_951802725.1 of Rutilus rutilus. Taxonomy (NCBI): domain Eukaryota; kingdom Metazoa; phylum Chordata; class Actinopteri; order Cypriniformes; family Leuciscidae; genus Rutilus; species Rutilus rutilus. The sequence goes on along the minus strand of NC_140218.1, from coordinate 10,632,375 downwards.
AATCTTAATTTAAAAAAATTGACCCATGTGACTGGTTTTGTAGTCCAGGGTCACATATGCCATTAAACTGCATTTTCAGGTCACATCTCCGATAACATGAAACATTACATTTTGTTCTGACAGGGTTCAGCAGACCGAATAGCTGCACAGCTAGTGTTATTTTCACCTGCGTGTCAATAGTCGCTCTGAATTATTTGATGTATTTATGCACGCTATGAATATTTTTATAAAAGGAAAAAGAGATGAAATGTTGGCTTGGATATTACGTCAGAGAGTAAACATTTACCTTTGATGTGAGACGGAGCTCAGCTTGGTATCGGCCCCGTGTGAAAAGCATCTAACCAAGACGTTCAATCAATCAGACAAACGCTGTGTTCTCCAGAGAAAGATGCAGGATGGAAGAAATGGGGTGATAAATAATATTTGTGGTGGAATACAGAGTGCCCTCAAAAAAAGAAACATTTGATAGTTATTTCAGCCATGTGTGGCAAACTTTGACACATTTGAAGCACGTGAAACTTCAGATTGTGAAATTGCTTGATGTTTATTAAATTACTAAATTACTAGATATTTATCTTTAGGATTTTTTTTGCTAAAGTTACATTTGCTACACTCTTAAAAATAAAAGTTCTGACCAAAAACCAAAAGATGGTTCCATAGAGAACCTTTAACATCCAAAGAATTTTTACATTGCACAAAAGGTTCTCTATAGAGAAAAAAGGTTCTTTAGATTTTTCCTCACACGCTTCTTTTAGAACTCTTCACTGAAAGGTTCTTTGGGGAACCAAACATGGTTAGTTATTAATGGTAAGTTATTATAAGTCAAGCATGTATAGGCTCAAAATATAGCCTAATAAATAAAAATTGAGTTTGCAAAAGAACAAAAACTAAAAGTACATTAAATACGAAACACACACTCTTTCCCCGCCAGTATTATTTTTTTATTTTTTTCACCAAGATTTCATGGCCCCCAGAATATTTTTTTAAACAAACAAACAAAAAGGATTTATTTTACTTTCATACACTCTTTTTTATTTTTTTTTAACACTTGAATGTGGGTTTAATAAATAAAAAAAGCAACATTTTGAACAAAAAGCTGAGAAAATAGCATTTTTTTTTTTAAAGACTACACTGCGCATAAGCAATGCTGGAAAATTCCGTCAATGGCGGGGAAAGAGTTAATAAAAGAGTAAAAAAAACATAGGCTTTGTATTGTTAATCAAGAATGAAATATGAAATATTTTCAGCTCTGGTCCCATAGTAAGCTGCCAAAATAATGGCACAGACAATCCCACTCGCCTCAGCAGCAATGCATGAATGCATGCAAGTTGTTTTCCATATTTTTCCGAATTCCGAACATGGCACTCATAGCGTGAGGCGACAAAAAAACAGCAAGATGTGCCGAAACAGCCAAAGACATCCATGTAGTGCACGTGTACTTACATTCACATGGGTGAACGTGATTTCACCAAGTAGAACATGTTCCTTGGACATGAACAACATTATTCCAATCAACCAATCAGATTTGAGGAATAGGTTTACAGTCAATGTCAAGTTTAGGGTTTAAACAAGGGTTAGTATGCCATTTGTATTCACCTATCATTTGCCTCTGATTTTAGGGATAAGTTATGGGTATGGATAGAGTTAGGACTATGTTTTTGGAAAGGAATGTTGTTCCAGCATCAACAAAAGATGTGGATCCAAGAACACGTCTTAATTTGCAAAAATCACAGCGACCGATTAGCATGATAGAAGACATGCATCCTATGTGAACGGATTCTAGAGAGTGCAAATGAACGCAGTACCAATATAACAACATGAGCATCAAGCATTCAAATCAAACTCTTCACACTGGTACAGTTCTAGTTCAATGGCACTGCCATTATACCCAACATTTACATTTAATTGAGTGCATGGCTTATTCACACAGCATACAGTCAGAATCTTGATTACTATTAATATAGATATCCATTTTTTTTGTATTTATTTACACTAGGAAAATGCATGAGAACTCACACTTGAGAGCTTACTTTTCAATAATAACATTACATCTTGTCTCTATTAATGAAACACAAAGTCCTGATTTAAAAACCCTTCAGTGAAAGCATTAAACAGTGCATTTTCACTTGATAAGGGCTGCTGAAGTGCTGTCGTGCATATTAATTGGATATTAATTAGCCCTGGCTCTCTTGTCTCTAATGTGCTTATGAAGTGACGGGAGACGCAGGGTGGTCCTGTCCTCGTGCGCTCATTTAGTGCTCACTTAGGCTGCATTTACACTGCAGGTTTTGATGTCCAATTCCGACTTGTTGAATATATCTGATATTCTTGACAACCAGCTTACATCTTCTTTTAAAAGTGACCCCTATCCAATATCTGCATGTAAACTCACACTCGACCAGCACGGAAGGTCTTTTCTCGTGGCAAAGTATTTTTTTTATTAAATGCAATACATTTTCTCATATGTATTTTCTTGTTATTTCATCTGACTCCATAAATGAAAAGGTTTTAATGATATCTGTGCATCATTAAATGTGAGCGAATGTTTGACTATTCTTTTTAACTCTTTAATGAAAATAATGTCAGTTAGAATAATCAAATGTAACAATTTATTATGTCAGGTAAATGTATCATGCCAATTACATAATCAATTCAAAGATAATCAATACAAAACATCAAAAGCTCTGGATTAAAGAGAAGAGATGCGAACCCGACATTTAAGAAATACATGAGGCTGAGAGTCTCGGCCGCTCTCAGCCCCACGGGCTAATCTGAAGTACAGAAAGGCCCCGATCTTCTTGTTACATTTCATTATATGTTTATGAGCATTGAGAATAGCTGGATGGCTGAAACGTCTGCTCTTGCTCTATTAAAATAATTGATTCTTTTTGTTAAAGACTTTGTCTAGTTTTTTCAGAGTGCGAACCATCTACTGTCTCTTCTACATTGCATTATATAGACAGAACCTCTTTCACATGGCTATCAATGGGAATTTGCATTCAGAGTTGACACCTTTTGGGGGTGTGAGACCATTTGTCTTGAGACCACCTTCCTTTGTCTGCCATTTATCTCTAAACTCTTAAAAACCTTATTACCTTTTGTTTTACTTATTTGGAAATGAGACATTTGTACCAGTCGCACTGAGACATTTCAAATGATACTAAACATGTGTAATACTGTATGATAATTGTTAACATTTAAACCATTTAGATTTTGTGTAAATCTCAGGTGATCTCAGCATGTGAGAGACAGGGTGAGGGAAGAGGGGAAGAGATGTATTCTGAGGTGAGGCTTTTGTCTCAAATGGTAATTTCCAGCAAGATTCTGTCTTCTCAGCGTCTGGTCGCTCCTCAACCAGACTGTCCGGCATTTTCTAATTTCTCAATTCTTACATGCATTTACCCAATACACTTGGCGAAACAACCTAAGGTAGAAGTACTGACCTGGAAAAGCTTAGGCCGAAAAGGAAGCAAAAATGGCACGATTTGCAAGTGACGCAGATGAAATGGATAATACAAGCTTTTGCTTTCCGCACTATCTTTAAAGGTCAGCAAAACATTGGGTTGAGCCTTCGTCCTCCATTGAGCAATGGAAAAGAGTCGTGTGATCACGGTTGGTGTTGGAGTTGATGTCATTCGCCACTGCAGCTTTTTCAATGATGTACGACTCGCATTCAATATCCGATCTGTGCACATACATGGCAGATGCAAATGCACATATCTGATATATATCTGATATATTTCCACAAATGAATGAGGCCTGAAACCGATCGGAGAGAATTTGCTTTTTTTCTGCTTGCATGTTCATGGGTCATATCCGATCTGTGCCAACTGGGAGGAAAACATCAGAAAAAAGTAATGTAAATGCGGCCTTAGTATACGGTTGTGTTTTAAATTAAGCTGTAATTGCAACTTTGTTGTACACTGTTAACAATAAATGCTGGATAGTTGTTGGTCAAGCTGTCGGACCAGTTTTGCCATGCTGTTCATTAGCAAAACTGTGTGTAACATGACCAACATGATTCTTCTGGTTATGCTGGTTGACCAAGGAGAGCAAAGTTGTTATCGTTTATTAAAATATTAAGAAGATTTATACTTATTGGAGCAGCTGGGACGTGCACGAGTCTCCCATCAGGCCTGGATGTGTTGGCTTTCACTTCTCAAGGGGACTCTATTAAGAAGAACTCTTCAAAAATAAAAAATAACAAGTGAGCTTGTCAAAGAATGAAAATAAACTAAAACTAAATATGCTCTAAAATACTAACAAAAATGATGAAACTAATTAATAAGGCCATGATATTTTTTTGCCCTACATGTCAGGTATGCAATATTTAGCTTTTTAATTTTGCTATTTTCATTATTTTGCTTTGATCTCTGTTTCAAAATTGAGTAAGATGCCTACCTAGACACTTCATCATAAGCATTGCTGATGCAAACTCTGTTCCAAAAGTCTGTCTGTCAACATCATTTGCTGCCTTTTACTCCTTTTGAATCATTTCAAAGGCGTAAACGCATGTAAACGCATCCTTTACAGAGAATGCAGTGAAAATACATTCAAGATAGCCGATTGAAATGTTGACTACAAATACATTTACATTTACATTTATTCATTTCGCAGACGCTTTTATCCAAAGCAACTTACAAATGAGAACAATAGAAGCAGTTAAACTAACATTAGGACAACGATATGCAAGTGCTATGACCCTTCTCAGTACAGAATAGAATAGAATAGTAGAGAAAGTGTTAGTATTACTGGATCAAGTGCTGTCGAAAAAGAAGCGTCTTCAGCCGTTTCTTGAAAGTGGCTATGGACTCAGCAGCTCTGGTTGAGTTAGGCAGATCATTCCACCAGCAGGGAAAGGTCAGAGAAAGAGATTTTGTGCTTCTTTGAGATGGCACCACAAGACGTCGTTCACTTGCAGAGCGCAAGTTCCTGGATGGCACGTAAGTCCAAAGTAAAGAGTTAAAGTAAAAGGGAGCAGAACCAGTGGTTGTTCTGTAGGCAAACGTCAGTGACTTGAATTTGATGCGAGCAGCAACTGGCAACCAGTGCAATTTTGTGAGGAGAGGAGTGACGCGCTCTTTTCGGCTCGTTAAAGACCACTCTAGCTGCGGCATTCTGGATCAGTTGCAGAGGTTTGACAGTGCAAGCTGGAAGACCAGCCAGGAGAGCATTACAATAGTCCAGTCTGGATAAAACTAGCGCTTGGACAAGGAGTTGTGTAGCATGTTCTGATAGGAAGGGCCTGATCCTCCTAATGTTGTACAAGGCAAATCTACATGACCGGGCAGTTCTAACAATGTGGTCTGTGAAGTTCAATTGATCATCAATTACCACACCAACGTTCCTGGCTGACCTTGATGGAGTTATGGATGACGAGTCTAGCTGAATGGTGAAGTTGTGATGAAGTGTTGGGTTGGCCGGGACCACGAGTAGCTCTGTCTTCGCAAGGTTTAGTTGAAGATGATGGTCCTTCATCCAGCCAGAAATGTCTGTCAGGCAGGCTGAGATACGATTGGCTACCGTCGGATCGTCGGGCTGGAAGGAGAGGTAGAGTTGTGTGTCATCAGCGTAGCAGTGATAGGAAATGCCATGTTTCTGAATCACAGATCCTAGTGATGTCATGCAGATGGAGCAGAGAAGTGGTCCAAGCACTGAGCCCTGAGGCACTCCAGTAGAGGTAAGACTTGAACCACTGGAGTGCGGTTCCCGAGATGCCCTTCATCTTTAGGATTGACAGGAGGATCTGGTGGTTAACTGTGTCAAAGGCAGCAGACAGATCCAGCAGGATGAGAACTGAGGATTTGGAAGCTGCTCTTGCCAGTCTCAGAGCCTCAATTACTGAGAGCAGGGCAGTCTCAGTTGAGTGTCCGCTTTTGAAATCAGACTGATTGTTGTCCAAGAGGTTGTTCTGTGTAAGGAAGGAAGAAATCTGGTTGAAAACAACTCGTTCAAGTGTTTTCGCGACGAATGGAAGGAGAGATACCGGTCTGTAATTTTCCAGATGTGCTGGATTTAGAGTGGGTTTCTTAAGCAGTGGGGTTACACGAGCCTGCTTAAATGCTGTGGGAAAGGTACCAGTGTGAAGAAAGGTGTTTATGATGTGTGTGAGTGTGGGTACAACCGAGGATGAAATGGCTTGAAGTAGGTTAGTGGGAATAGGATCAAGCGGACAGGTGGTAGGGCGATTGGAAAGGAGGAGATTGGAGACTTCTGCCTCTGAAAGTAGAGAGAAGGAGGGTAGAAAGTGTGTGTTAGCTGGTAAAATGTGTGTGTCAGTTTGTGGATTGGTAAACTGGCCGCTGATGGTGGTTGTTTTATTTATAAAGAATGTAGCAAAATCATCAGCTGTTAGTGTTGATGAAGGAGGAGGAGGAGGAGGGTTGAGAAAAGAGGAGAAGGTTTTGAAAAGCATGCGAGAGTCTGAAGAATTGTTAATTTTGTTGTGATAGTAAGTCATTTTAGCAGTAGAGATATTAGCAGAGAAGGAAGAGAGGAGGGACTGATAAAGACCAAGGTCAGTAGGATCTTTCGATTTGCGCCACTTCCTCTCTGCACCCCTGAGTTTAGAACGATGTTCACGGAGAACATCAGATAACCAGGGGGCAGAGGGTGTGGTGCGGGCTGGCCTGGAGGAAAGGGGGCAGATACAAATGTAAATACTTACATTTCATTCAATACAAAAAAAGCATTGATAAAAATTATTTCAAATGGTCTATTTTACCCAATATTTTTGTGTGATATCAGATTATCAAACAATGCTGCCTTAGAACGCAACAGATTTCCTGACTATTTTTGGGACAGAGCTCAAGAATGTGATTTATTATGTGGAGATGAAAATGGCTTATTGTTGGTAGTTTTCTTTCATTCTTCTATGGATGATGTCAAGAACATGAAGAGAGTTTATGGAACCCTTCCAGGAAATAAATTGGAAGAGAAAATCCTTCACATACTACCAGAGTGACAGTCGACGTTTGAGACACAAAGCATCAGTGCGTGAGAGAGACTGCAGTGATGCTGCAGAACTGTGGATCCGTCCCAGCCTGCATGACTCAGAGTCGCGTGTCTCGCTGACGTGAGGGGGAATCCAAACAGCATGGAGATCTGATGGAGGCCGTTTCTCTTCAGACGCGATGAAAATCTGCTGCACACCAACCAGATTTCACTCACACACACACACACACACACACACACACACACACACACACACACACACACACACAGAGAGAGAGAGATAGAAAGAGAGTATGCATAGCACAGAATAGTTTATCCAAAAATGACAATAGAGTGCTGAAGGGATGACATATTTTTATATGCCAAAACACAGAAATGAGTTTAGCTTTTTAGCACTATCAGTTCCGACATCATGAAGTCAATGGGTTTTTTGAATGTGTTTTACATTTTTCAAAGTTTTGATTTTGTTTTGGGGGATGTACTAGAAAAGGTTTTCATGCTTGATTGTTCAAAAATCTCATTATTTTCCACATATTTTACATTATTGCAGCTCCTCTCTTCCCAGTCTATGTAAAACTCTTACAAAAGCAAGAGCCACTACATTGACACTGTAATGTTAGCTAGCAAGCTAGCAAGCTAGCGAAGCCAACCCTTAGTTTACAACATAGCAAAAACATAAAACATATAATTGGAACAGTCAATAGGAAACACAACAACAAACATTTTTGTTTCCTACTGACCGTTCCAATTATATGGTTTATGTTTTTGCTATGATGTAAACTAAGGTTTGGCTTCGCTAGCTTGCTAGCTAACATTACAGTGTCAATGTAGTGGCTCTTGCTTTTGTAAGAGTTTTAGGAAGAGAGGAGCTGCGATAATGTAAAATATGTGGAAAATAATGAGATCCATATTGTACCGACCAAATGGGAATTGCTCCGTGTTTCAAGAGAAGCTTTTGTGCGTAGCCGACATTGTACTCTCATAGGTTTTGGAAGCTGTCCTTCGTAAAATGTGCAGCACACAGATAAAATAATACCACCTGTTTTCTACCTCGTCCACCTTAGGAAGGCCAAACAAAGGGGTTTTGTAACTGGGGTGGAAAAAAACTGCATCTTTTTCATTAAATGAAAAAAAAAACAGCTTCTTCTTTAGTGTAGCTCAACCAGGCCTCGTCCTAAATTTTCCTGATTCTGTAGGCGGAGATTATTTAAATGAGTGAGATTGTGACTTCACAAGATCCGGAAGAAGTAGTAGTCCCAACGAGCCGTTTGGTGTAGTTCTTGAAAAGTGTTTAGTGAATATCTCGCTTTTGAAGTGGACTTTGAGCTTTGTGACCTTGCAGATACGTTTAATGCTCAAACAGCAACATCACACGCTAACAAAAGCTGAAAAAGCATAATAGGACCCCTTTAAATAAAGAGTTGTCTAAGAGTTGTAGCTTTTTGCTTCTTGTATTTAGGCTTCAAAATTAATAAAAGTTGTGTTCATTTGTGAAGATTTTCATGATGAACTAAATGTGTAAGAATCATAAACTTTAGTTGGTCACAGAGCTTATTTTCTGCAACAATACAAAAGCCAATGGAAAAATCCAATTGTTTTTTTTGTCAAGGGAACCAGAGTGACGAAACACGTCATCACTGCAGCACTCTGTCATCTTTTACTCTTCCTCATGTCTGTTTTGCACACAAATCTATCATATGGCTTCAGAAGAGTTGGAAAACCGTGCACAAAAATATGCAGTACTTTTATAATAGATTTTTGGAGTTGGACCGCGAACATATGAGGGTATGGGTTTGACTCTTACTTCATTTCACTGCAGAACAATCCAGTCCCCTTGAGAAGTGAAACCCAACACATCCAGGCCTGACGGGAGACTCGTGCACGTCCCAGCTGCTCCGATAAGGCTTCACCAATCCCGTCATGAATAGCAGATTCATCAGTTTTACGAGACACTTCACGCCCAGCGGGTTTCAGAGATTTAAACTGCACTACATAAACCAGAGGACAAAGATTTACAGGAAAGTGAGATGAGTCACGATTACGGTGAATGAGGGGACTGTAATAGGTGCAGGCATTGCTGTCTGCTTTGATTTGTAACATTGTGATCACAGAGGAATTTTCGAGGTGAAAACCTCATTCGTGCACATACGCACATCCACGCACTCTCACAGGAAATTAGAGTCAGAACGCTGACTCGCATAAGGATCGGGCGCTGGTGCACAGTTTTACTAGAAACATCTTCGGTTGAAGACTTGCACCATGCTTTCTTAAAAAGCTAAATGTTGGAGCGCTACCCATAAGGCTGTTGGTTCAGACCATGCAACATTGTTTTACAGGAACAGTTCAGCCAAAAAGGAAAGTTATGTCATAATTTATTAATCATCATGTCATTCCAAAACTGTATGATCTTCTTCTGTGGAATGCAGGAGATGTTTAGCTAAATGTTTTTCCATATGTGACCCTGGACCACAAAACCAGTCACATAGGTCAATTTTTGGAAATTGAGCTTTATACATCATCTGAAAGTTGAATAAATAAGCTTTCCATTGATGTGTGGTTTGTTAGGACAGGACAAATGTACAGAGATACAACTATTTGAACGTCTGAGGGTGCAAAAAAATCGAAACATTGAGAAAATCGCCTTTAAAGTTGTCCACTTATGTTTGCGATTGTGCTGCATTCACTCACAAAAATAAATGTTTTATGTATTTACGGTAGGAAATTTACATCTTTACTTACTGTGGATCTTTACTTTATATCCTAACGATTTTTGGCATAAAAGAAAAATCGATAATTTTGACCCATACAATGTATTGTTGGCTATTGCCACAAATAAACCTGTGCAACTTCTGACTGGTTTTGTGATCCAGGGTCACATATAATGAATGGGGATGGATTTTGTTGAACTTCAAAAATGAACAAAAAATACGTAATACGTCAAATTTGTGTCATTTTGGAGCTTGATATTCTCCTTCGGGGTTACTGTATTGTTTCATTATAAGGAAAGGAGCTGTCTGAACAGGCAACATATCTAATTTTGTGTTCCATGGAAGAAAAGAAAAGTCATACAGGTTTGAATGACATGATCTTAAATAACTGAACATTTTGTCATCATTTACTCACCAATGATGAAACAAAAAAGGTTCAATTATTCGATATGAACAAACATTGTTTTCTGAATGTCTCAGTCTCCCTCAGTCCTTGTCTTTTTCTCTCGTTTTCTCTCAGAATCTGGGAGACGGGTGTGACCTTTTCCGTGGAAGTCAAAGCTGATAGACATGTCACTGTGATCAATACCTCTGTAATGCATTTCCCACGCTTCTCTCTCTCCGAAGGCTCTTTGTTTCTGTTTCCATCTGCAGAGGTTTCCTCCTGGCTCCGACACAACTCTAATAATGAAGCATTTCATCTGTTGTCGCTTTAAATATTGCAGTAACTCCATGTGTTCATGTGAGAGGACGGCTGTCATGGTCACTTAAGGCTGATTTGTGAAAACACCTAGATCCCTGAAAATGGAGAAGAAAATGGTAATTATTAAATGGTAATACACATTTCTTGTGGATTAAATTCAAATTATACAATTGAATTCAACCTAAAGAAAGAAAGAAAAAACAACCACAGTGCACGTAAAATGTATTATGAGGAAAATACCAACAATTTTATTTCGTAAAATATATTTAAAATATATATTTGATATTTATATAATTTTAGGTTAAATCAATTTAAAATGAATTCACTGTTAAAGCTGCAGTCCGTAACATTTCTGGGTTAAAAATTATCCCCAAATTATTATTTTTTTTGAGCAAGTACATGACCAGCCAGTGTTCAAAACTCTCTGCTTGCCGTAGCTCGATTCAAAACGGTAAGCTTGTAATAATGTTTTTAATTCCAGCGGTACTGGTGAATTCCAGCATGTCTTTGCGTCATTACGTCACATCTGTACACATAAAGAAGAGTCTCGGCTAGTCGGCTATGAGTGTAAGGATGTTGGAGGTGGAGATTTATAGCCTTTTCTCACAGCACTTGATATTATTAAACGTATTAATTTGATGGCGGATCCAGAAAAGTTCAAACGACAATCACCAGTGACAACTGGAGATTCACCCGTTGTAAAACGCAAAAGACTTCAGACTTCGGAGTGGCTACAGAAAAAGAGAGACTGCAATCGGCCCATGAAAAAACAAGGATAAATATCGGAAGGGCATTAAATGTAGTCACGTTATGCTGATGTTGTTAACATTAACAATTTCAGAACAAAGTATAATTTGCACGGTTTGACGTGATATGATAAGTGATCGTTATCTACATATATCCATAATTCCGCGAATAACTGTGCAATTGCAGATTTCGAACATAGATGGCGACAAAGAGGAAAAACTACGGACTGCAGCTTTAAATAATCTTCCATGCATTTAGCAATATTAACATTTATATTAATGACAATGACAATCAACCATAAAGGCACATTTGTTTAATTTTTTAAAATAAATAAATTCCTAAATAAATAAACACACACACTGAGAGCTGAATGATAATTCAGAGCCCTGCAGTCAAAATATGGTAAAAGGGTAGAAATGTGAACAATAATTGCTTGCAATTTTCCACAAAAATATAACAACTCTGTACTGAAATGAGAATTTTCAAAGTCAAAGCCACTTGCACAAATAAAAAGTTATGTCGTGAAACTCTAGATGGTGCAGGCTGATAGGTCTTTAACTCAACCTGCTTGCAATCACATCATTCTCTATAGGGCACAGCTGATTTGTTCCTGCTGCATCAGTAGCCAATGAACTGCTCAGCCCTCAAATACTGGTCAGCATTTGCTGTAGCAGTTGCAGTGTGCTTTCAGAAACCCTCCACCTTCCCCAGCTCCACCTGTATAGATCTGCTACGGGTTATTCATGTATACTGCAGCATGTCTTACTTGCTCACAGCAGCGTGGCGTGTGTGTAACAAATAACCAACAGCATCAGCAGTGTATAGCAGATCTATTCGGCCAAGACCAAACATATCAATATTGTCACATCCATTGGTGCCAAACACTCTGCGAGTTGTCTTACTCTTAACAGAAATCTTTTAATTAAATTCTGAACAATATTAAAATAAACAGTCTGTGATAGGACACAAAATAGGCTTTATCTGTCAGAGTGCTGTTAACTACACATATTTTAATTCATGTCAGTCAAAACAGACTGTTACCAGTGTTTACAAATCTGGTTATTCCCATTTGTTTTGTGCAGATAGAAACTGCTGAACAGAAGCTGATAAAATCAGTACAACAAACAGAAGAAGGTCCTCAGTTACTGACTGAGCAGATTTCAGCTAAGCTGCTTGATGTGAATTGCTTAACAACCGTCACATGAACGATTCCTGCTTCGATCTTATCATAAATCACAGACAAAGCAACAGTTGGTTCATATGCAGAATATATTCAGTTTTTGACAGAGATATGCTTGTTGACTCGTCAAGCAACTCTTATACTATTGCTCATAGAACCCCAATGACACCCCAAATTGTGTGGTTTATTGAGGAGAGATTTTTTCACCACAGAATGTAAAAATAAAACAATTCTTGATATATTTAAATGCACTCAAAAGAACATTATGAACATATTGTCAAGGTGACCTCATAAGTTGAGTTTGAATAAATACATTTGTCTAAATCTATCAGCTACGAAATATAGCACAGATTGTGAACATAATCCTAAAACATTCAGCTGATAAATACAATACACACAGTCATTGAGGGTCGCCATTCAGGCTGTCAATCACAGGCATGTCAAACACACTCAGCTTTGTGTGAAATAATCAGGTGTGTGATAGCGTGACGGCCGAACACCCGCCACGCTACGTGAGACGGGAAATAATAGCATAAGAATGAAGATTAACAATCTTTGATTTAGCCGTTCCCCATCCACCCACCTCGAGAAAACTTTAATCATGAAAGGTTAAAGAATATTAAAGTTGTGCAGCAGTAATTAGCAGGAGAAAATTGAATCAACCGCATGGATTTTAATACGGAGAGATGAGGAGCGAAAGAGCTCACAGGGAATCATTTCAGTCACGACAATTTACTGAAGAAGAAAAAAAGAAAAGAAAAAAGAAATATTGGATAAAATCTTTCTCTGCAGTATCTGCCTAAAAGCAGATCTCGCCTCCCCTTCATGGACAGGATTCATTAGGTCATTTCACGACCTTCCAGTGCCGCCCATATCTCAGCGCTGATAAAGAGCAACTCGGAACAAATAGGATTTTTTTTTTTTTTTTTGTGGCATGCGGTCCCCTGATGAAACACATTTGTTTCACCCTGTCTCTATCTGTTCCTCCAGAGATGGATTGAAGGAGAGAGAGAGGGATATTCTAGGTGTTACCCCTGTGTCACAGTGGCAGTGCTCATTCTGGGAAATTTAATTATCGCCACCAAAAGTCTGAGGATCCGCAGCCACATGAACTGTGTGTGTGTCACGAACATCGGCTAATGCAACACTCCTCGTCCGCCCCCTCCCTCAGTCTGTGGCCTACTTCCATAATTAAAACATGTGTGATTTACATGGCATCCACTGATTTATTTGATAAGTGCATAATCATTTTAGCAAACATCTGCAAAAGCATTTGCCACAGTCTGAAGATGTAAGCGGTGTGAAATATTGGGCCTGTTTACACCTGGTCACTTCGTGCGGTTTCTCATGATCGATATCTATCTGATTGTGAAAAGACCAGGGGCCAGATTTACAAACAGCTTATGTCAGTGCAAACCCTCTTTCGGCATTAAAAAACTACTGTCAGGATTTAGTAAAGACAGTGAAGATTTAGCGCTGAAAAGGCGTGTACAGGGTTATTATTGCATATGCATTTGTAGGAGTTTCCCTTTCAGATGCAAAAGTTATGGGAGGAGAGTATTCAAATTAATCATGTAGTGTGATTTACTAAGGTTTTCACTAGTCAATTTACTGGTATTTGCGCCATTATTTACCTCCCAAAAAAAGCATTTCTTAAACTAGACTCTAATTTGCGCGGCTCTTGATAGATTGTGTTGGTCATTCTGGAAATGATCCGGCTGCGTCTGTGTTCTTTCATTTGTGCGTCGTCATCAGTAATAACACGCAGAACTTTACACTCACATCAGCACTTTAATGAGATAAAAATCTGGCCCCAGGTGTAAATGCCCTCCGAAATTCTTTCGGCATAAAACCACATAGGGCCTTCATGTAAATGTAGTATTGGTAATAACAAAATAAAATAAATATCAACTAAATATTACCTATCCCAATTCTGGGACTCATTGCAAATCTGGCCCTTCAAACCAACCTTCAACAACCTGAAGACCTCTGCCGAACGCGAGACACCGTTCCCACATATAGGCCACACTTGAGCAGGCCTGCGTTATCGTGATCCCCACGGACGAAGCGGAGACCACTATTATTAATTAATTGTCAGGCGAAGTAATGAGCTCTGAATGAGAAATCCTTGGCAAGCTTGTGAAGACATGTGAAATATGTGCTGGCTGAAGAAAAGTGACTGTCAGCAACACTGCAGGGACGCAGAGTAGAACGACCTCTCTACACGCTCTTACAAACGCCTTCTCTTTAACCTGGGCCAATTTGTTTCAGGCACAGCGACAATTTATCTATGTCTGACGGTATGGACGGACAGTGCTTGTGTATGTGCGTACCATGTTGTATGGTCAGCCATAAAAAGATAGGTAGGAGACATAGAGAGTGAAATATGCAATATATCTTCTATTTTTCTCAGTTTCTCTATGTCTCTCATCTTTTCATTATCAACCATTAATAATATATATAATAAATATAATATATTTGAATATAATAGTAATAGTAATTAAATGCAATTAACCATTTCACTCACAGAGGTCACTAAAAGCTGTAACATCAAGTAACATCTGAGTCATATTGTTAAATTTTCCAAGTATTGATTTTAGATTGGGAGGAAATTCTTGATTAATCATCTGTCCACTAAATTGGGTATCATGCATCACTAGCTATATTTCAGCTACAATTCTATTACTGTGACTGTTGCTCTTAAAAATACTTAATCTGCAGAACTTTTTTGGCTGTAAATAAATGTATTTGTGTTATTGGAATGTAATTTGCCGTTACATCAAAAAAAGTAATGTGATTACGTAATGCATGTTACTTGTAATACATTACTAGATGCATTTAAAAAGTAATCTGATTATGTAATGCATGTTACTTTTAATGCTTTACTCGTTACTTCAAAAAAGTAATCTGATTACGTAATGCATGTTACTTGTAATGCATTACTTTACTCGTTACATTAAAATGGTAATCTGATTATGTAATGCACGTTACTTGTAATACATTACTTGTTACATCAAAAAAATAATCTGATTATGTAATGCACATTACTTGTAATGCATTACTTGACTTGTTACATTAAAAAAGTAATCTGATTACGTAATGCACGTTACTTGTAATACATTACTCATTACATCAAAAAAGTAATCTGATTACGTAATGCATGTTACTTGTAATACATTACTCGTTACATCAAAAAAGTAATCTGATTACGTAATGCATGTTACTTGTAATACATTACTTGTTACATTAAAAAAGTAATCTGATTATGTAATGCACGTTACTTGTAATACATTACTCGTTACATCAAAAAGTAATCTGATTACGTAATGCATGTTACTTGTAATGCATTACTTTACTCGTTACATAAAAAGTAATTGATTATGTAATGCATGTTACTTGTAATACATTACTCGTCACATCAAAAAAGTAATCTGATTACATAATGCATGTTACTTGTAATACATTACTTGTTACATTAAAAAAGTAATCTGATTACGTAATGCACATTACTTGTAATACATTACTCGTTACATTAAAAAAGTAATCTGATTACGTAATGCACGTTACTTGTAATACATTACTCATTACATCAAAAAAGTAATCTGATTACGTAATGCATGTTACTTGTAGGGCTGCAACAAACGATTATTTTGATAATCGATTAATCTAACGATTATTAGAACGATTAATCGACTATTCATCGATTATTTCGCCGACTAATCAGTACGTTTGGAACGATTATTCAGCCTTTTCAATTAGTTAAAACACGGAGTTATACATATTCTAACTATAATATAAAAAAAGAAAATCACTTCAGCTTTTGAAATGGTTGTTTTAATGAACTTCGAGCAACTAAACAGGTCATTCTCTTTAAGTTTTCAGATTTCTGTCCAACTCAAATCACACACAAATGCTCTCTAAGCATTGTTTAAATATTCTGTTCTCTTTCAATAGAAAAAAATAAACAAAAAAATGTATCAGCTGCATTACAGACACACTTAAACTGCAAACAATTATTATAAGAATCTTTTTTTTTTTAATTGATATGACAATTGAGCTGAGCTGACAGAGACATTCTCATTCACCTTTTAATTTACAGTATAAAAAATTAACTGACATGATATTCTTCATAACATCTCCTTTTGTAAGTCTTCATGAATATGTAACAAAATACAGGCAAGGGATAAGACTGTAATAACGTTACCTAATAGAGCTACAATAATAAAAACAGCCCCGACTCCTAAGCTCGATCAAGCTTTATTCTATGCAAAAATGAATCATCACATTACTGTAATTATATTATTATTGTTAATATTATTGCTATTATTAGTAGTATTGCATTCTCTAAAAAGAGATTTACTGCTAGTTATTTAGCTTCAGCTGGAGAATATTCACCTCTCACCGGCTCGTCTCGTGCCGGGTTTTTCCTCTTTAAGTGTTTTAACATGCATGTTGTGCTCCCGTGAAAAGCAAGTTCCGCCTTGCGTGTATTGCATACGACAGCATTCTTGGTTTGCAGTTTTGTGAAACTTTACACACCTTACTAGTTCGGATTCGTTTGCACTCCGTCATAATTCGCGCTGTGTTTTCTTCTACCGCAATAGCATTTGTAACGGCTGCATTACACTCTAGCGCTACAGCGCCGTAGCGGTCAAATCGCGATATTGCAGGCCCTTACATTAGGTCACGTGGGATCAGACGACTACTCGACAACAAAGATATTTGTCGTCGACGTTGTCAACAATGTCGACTAATCGTTTCAGCCCTAGTTACTTGTAATATATTACTCGTTACATCAAAAAAGTAATCTGATTACGTAATGCACGTTACTTGTAATACATTACTCGTTACATTAAAAAAGTAATCTGATTACGTAATGCACGTTACTTGTAATACATTACTCGTTACATCAAAAAAGTAATCTGATTACGTAATGCATGTTACTTGTAATGCATTACTTTACTCGTTACATCAAAAAGTAATCTGATTATGTAATGCATGTTACTTGTAATACATTACTCATTACATCAAAAAAGTAATCTGATTACGTAATGCACATTACTTGTAATACATTACTCGTTACATCAAAAAAGTAATCTGATTATGTAATGCACATTACTTGTAATGCATTACTTTACTCGTTACATCAAAAAAGTAATCTGATTGTGATGCGTGTTACTTGTAATGCTTTACTTGTACATCAAAAAAGTAATCTGATTACATAATGCACATTTACTTGCAATGCATTACTTTACTCATTACATCAAAACAGTAATCTGTAATGCATGCATGTTACTTGTAATGTGTTCCTCCCAACACTGCTCATTTGAGATGAGACTGAAAACACCTGATCACTAGTTTTTCCACAGTCTAAAAACATAATTAGATCAATATAGATTATGTAATAACTTCTAGTTCAACATTTTCATGAATACAGCAGTCTAACAAAAAGCGCAGGTTTCGTATAACGTAGTGTCCTTGTGACCAGGGTCCATCCTCATGCGTCTCACAACCAAAGCCTTGTGGCATCGAACAACATAATTACAAATCAGGCCTCTCCAAGCCAGTGCCAGCGAAATGACACACGCTGATAAAGATGGCACAATGATGGGCCACTGGCTGACAGATAGTATAAGCTCATGAATATTCATGACATAGGGTCAGACACCTCATAGTAATACCAGGCTTCTTTCTGAAATGAGAGACACAAGCACACACAAATTAATACAAATCTCTCTTGAGAGATCAGGAGAGAGGACGCACAAATTGAGATAGCGAGAACGCGTTAAATTCCATGTCCTCATTCAGCGTTTCGATTGGTTGTTGTTTAATTCGACGGCTGAGTTATAATGACCCTCGTTATCAGTCCATCAGGCGTGCGCTTCCAAAAGGAAGCAATGATTACACAAACACAAACAGGGGCTGAATGAAATGGCTTTCGCTCCCCAATCACAACTGCTTGATGATATTACATAAATACATATGCAAGGAATCCAGTCAATGCATTTAAATCGCAAGCAATTTTACACACACTCTTTATAACACTACTCCTGCTGAATGGAAAGAGACATTCCTGTTATTAAAGCAGCTGGTCTGGGAGCACATGCAGGATATAAATGAATAATTCACCCAAAAATACAAATTCTGTCATATATACTCACCCTCATGTCGTTTAAACCCATGAGCTGTTACTCTTTCTGTGGAAGAGAAATAAAGATGATACATGATAATCTTCATAAACAAGTTTAATTAATGTCGAAGCCTAGGAACGAAGCCTGTAGTGACGAAGGAACGTCACTACAGTCACATGACTGCCATGACCATAAGCTTCAACCATTTTTTTTTGTCTTTATTTAAAAACATTTTCCCTGAAAGTTTGAGTTATTATAATTTGCAAGAGCGCTATTATAAACACAACGAGGCTGTGAATGCGACTGGTGAATAGATGAGTTCATCTGTTCGACTGATGATGTTTAATGTTTGACAACCTCTGTAGTCTAATTTAGCCCATCTTCACAAGACAAACAAAAGCTTTGAAAAAAATCACAAGGGTTATTACTGATTTTATGTCATAGAATAACACGTAAAAAATGTCTTGAGCTTGTATTCCCCACAGACCTTAATTCATTAAAAAACCCACTGACTTTAGGACGATGGAACTGTAAGTTCTAAAATGCGAATT
This sequence comes from Rutilus rutilus, assembly GCF_951802725.1. Classification (NCBI taxonomy): domain Eukaryota; kingdom Metazoa; phylum Chordata; class Actinopteri; order Cypriniformes; family Leuciscidae; genus Rutilus; species Rutilus rutilus. The sequence continues at coordinate 10,613,401 of NC_140218.1, read as the reverse complement.
CATGGCTGCATTTCAAAGTCTTACTGTAATACTGGATTTCAATTACAACAAACGAACAAATCTCTAGTGATTCAAGTACTTGGGGACTGACAGTGAATATCCAGCTTAAATATAACAGAATTATTGCACATAAAAAAAAACAAGGGCCGTCTGACTGATTTTATAGGAGTCAACCATTAAAAAAAAAAAAAAATGTATGGCAACAAAATCCTTTATAGTTTCAGAGAAGGAATCATCAGTCCTGGCCTAAACAATTTCCTTATTGCAGAACCAGTTTCATGTGAACATACTTGTGCACTGCAAAAAATACATATTTTTAATTATTCACTTTGACATGATTTACAGTAGAACATATATAAAATGTGTGTGTGTGTGTGTGTGTGTGTGTGTGTGTGTGTGTGTGTGTGTGTGTGTGTGTGTGTGTGTGTGTGTGTGTGTGTGTGTGTGTGTGTGTGTGTGTGTGTGTGTGTAGGTTTGACTATACTTGTGAGGGCCAAATGTCCTCACTTATATAGTGAAATATTATGGCAACCGACTAGTGAGGACATTTCACTAGTCCTCTCTAGTTAAAACGGGTAATAAATCGGCCAAACCATGTTTTTCTTGAAATCTAGTGTTTTGCTCATGTTTCTGTGATGGTAGGTTTAGGTGTAGAAATCGGGATAGGCCACAGAAAATATTAACCTGATATAAAATCAGTGGAAGTCTATGCAATGTCCTGTAGTGAAACAAACGTGTGTGTGTGTGTGTGTGTGTGTGTGTGTGTGTTGAATACAGATGAGGGGACTGATCATTTGCGTGGTGCAGATAAAGCGCTCAGTGACTGTGGCATTTAAGCAGGTCAAGAGCACTGACCTCAGCTGCCGAGAGGAGACAAGAGGAGAGCGGAAACACACACACACAGTCACACACACACACACACACACACACACACACACGCTCACAATTTCTCGCACTGCTTCTGTTTCCCTCGAATAGATGGTGTGCACACACTAGGGCTTGCATAGACTAGTCGAGTAGTCGATAGATCAACTACTTCAACCACTAGTCGACGCTGTCGGAAACAATCGACTACTCGAGCGTCCATTAACCATAAATTAATTAAAAATGGCGAACGTCACCAATAGACACCACACGTCAGATGTGTGGAAGTATTTCATCAAGCATGACAAAAATATAGTAATTGGCCAACTCTGCAAGAGGCCGTTCACATATTGCGTCTAAAAACGTGCGGAAAGCGCGGCCGTGCCGCTGTCTCCTACAAGCGCTTGCGCTCCCATGGCGTCTGTCGTTGCTATGCAACCAACCATGAACTGCGCTCTCCATGATGACAACGAAGAAGTATCAGCAAAGGATTAATTGATTTCTAGCCCTTGCATTAGCTTTACTACTAGATATATTTCTGGAGATGAGAAGGAAAAACCCGCCTGGAAAAACTAGCGCACCACGTTGCTTCCATTATGAGCGCGCTTGCCGCTCGCCTACATTTGAAATGTTGACCTTGAGCGCGAAAAAGACGCGATATGTGAACGGCCCCGTCTGAAATGAAAGGCAAGAACGGCTATTTATTTGGCTTTAGACTGTTACATGAAAAATTTAAAATGAAATGTCATAATTATAATGTTTTGAGAGTTTACTTATGTAATTGTTGCATTAGGCTATGAATTAATAATGTTTATTGATAAGATCTAGCTATTTCATGTCTTTTCATTTACAGTAGCATGAACCACGAGTAGTCGAGTAACTCGAGTATTGTTTTGATAAGAAATCGACTAGCAGAAATCAGTAGTCGTGCAACCCCTAGCACACACACACATCACAACACACACACACACTCTCTGTCGTCTTGATTTATTGAGCATGTTCAGTGTCATGAGTCACTGTATCCCCTTTTAAGATGTTCTCTCTCTGTCTCGTTCATCACTACCATTAGCATATACATATTTCCTAGACTTGGAAATGAAAGGACCAGTTGGCACTAGAAAGGGTTGTAGCCTAGTACAGTCTGATGCCTCTGGGAAAACTTCAAATATTGGGCAGACTGTATTAATATAAATCTCACGACGATGGACGATGGTCCACATACAACTGATACAGGTCACTTTCTATTAAGTGAACAAACCAACATTTCAGAAGTCAGCCTTCATCTGTGTGTCGTAAATCAATGTACCCGCACTTTCTTGTATCATTAACATTACCATAACGTCATCACATCATGTTCATTAACGCAAAATTAAATCAAATACTAAAACCAAAATCAACAATAATATATAACTATATTATAAACAATCCACACACCAAATCACAGTATCATTTACAAGTATATACTATTTCAACCACTGTAAACCTTTCAAACCAAACTAAAACTTTTGTGAAAAGTCTTTCACAAATGACAGAATTTATTGTTAATATTAATTACCTGTATGTATGTTCAGTCACGTGAAATAAAGTCTCAAAGTCAACATGAAACACCATTTGGAACCAAATTTTGTGTCATAATTTCGATATATATTTAAAATTTGATATACAAGTGAAAACAGGATACATGTAATATTTTTACTGTGTATATATATATATAATTAAACTATTATTATAACTTAGATAGGAATTTAATATATACAGATATTTCAATAAAATATAAAATTATATATTATATATATATATATATATATATATATATATATATATATATATATATATATATATATATATATACACACACACTCACCTAAAGGATTAATCTCCTGAACTCCAAACTGAATGTCAGAATGGGAAAGAAAGGTGATTTAAGCAATTTTGAGCGTGGCATGGTTGTTGGTGCCAGACGGGCCGGTCTGAGTATTTCACAATCTGCTCAGTTACTGGGATTTTCACGCACAACCATTTCTAGGGTTTACAAAGAATGGTGTGAAAAGGGAAAAACATCCAGTATGCGGCAGTCCTGTGGGCGAAAATGCCTTGTTGATGCTAGAGGTCAGAGGAGAATGGGCCGACTGATTCAAGCTGATAGAAGAGCAACTTTGACTGAAATAACCACTCGTTACAACCGAGGTATGCAGCAAAGCATTTGTGAAGCCACAACACGCACAACCTTGAGGCGGATGGGCTACAACAGCAGAAGACCCCACCGGGTACCACTCATCTCCACTACAAATAGGAAAAAGAGGCTACAATTTGCACGAGCTCACCAAAATTGGACAGTTGAAGACTGGAAAAATGTTGCCTGGTCTGATGAGTCTCGATTTCTGTTGAGACATTCAGATGGTAGAGTCAGAATTTGGCGTAAACAGAATGAGAACATGGATCCATCATGCCTTGTTACCACTGTGCAGGCTGGTGGTGGTGGTGTAATGGTGTGGGGGATGTTTTCTTGGCACACTTTAGGCCCCTTAGTGCCAAATGGGCATCGTTTAAATGCCACGGCCTATCTGAGCATTGTTTCTGACCATGTCCATCCCTTTATGACCACCATGTACCCATCCTCTGATGGCTACTTCCAGCAGGATAATGCACCATGTCACAAAGCTCGAATCATTTCAAATTGGTTTCTTGAACATGACAATGAGTTCACTGTACTAAAATGGCCCCCACAGTCACCAGATCTCAACCCAATAGAGCATCTTTGGGATGTGGTGGAACGGGAGCTTCGTGCCCTGGATGTGCATCCCACAAATCTCCATCAACTGCAAGATGCTATCCTATCAATATGGGCCAACATTTCTAAAGAATGCTTTCAGCACCTTGTTGAATCAATGCCACGTAGAATTAAGGCAGTTCTGAAGGCGAAAGGGGGTCAGACACAGTATTAGTATGGTGTTCCTAATAATCCTTTAGGTGAGTGTATGTATATATATATATATATATATATATATCATATTATATTATACATAATTATCATTATAACATATGTTTCAAGTGTTATTCTTGTTGTTATTATATACTTATTGTTCACATTGTTATATGATTAATATAATAGTATAATACAATTTTAACATATTGTATATCTCCAGTTTTGAAATCGAAATTTTGACTGTAAATTTGGTTCCAAAAGGTGTTTCGTGTTGAGTTTGAGACCTTGTTTCATGTGTCTGAACATGTAAAGCATCATGAGAAGTTTTTAACCAGCATCTCTGTCCTTATTAAGCTCACTCATATCTTCCACACAGGCTCAGTTTATGAACCTATCCGTGTTCATCATCTCATTTACAGTATGAACAGGAGACACTGCTGATCTGACACTACACACTCCACACATTGCAGAACTCCCCCAGTGAGAGACGTTTGAGCTACATCTGGTGGTCTCGCCTCATTGGCTTGATAGAATACTAATAAAAGCCATATGACAACAGCATACCAAGTATGCAATTAATATTCTAAAATATTCTACCTCGGCATGTGGCGGAGACCTGTTGCAGTCGCGATCCACACCGGACTGGCAGCTCTGTCTGTGTGGCAGTGAAAAGATGTCCTTATTAACCTTTATTACAGCAGACACACATCCACATACATACATTAATTTACTCAAGGCTTTAAAGGGTAACTCTCACCAAAATGCAACCTAGGGTATTTTTGTTAATCTACCCGAGGCAAACTTTCGTTTAAAAGCATAATTAGGATGGAAACGGCACTTTTAAGTTTGACCGTATTTTAGTTTTCGGTCAAATTGCCTTTTGAATGGGAGTGCTTGGGGTACTTCTATGATAGCATCAAAAATCGCTATTTTTAAAACACTAACCCCTGGTTTCACAGACAGGGCTTAAGACTAGTCCTAGACTAAAATGTAAGTCTGAGCTGTTTCCACTGAAATAAACTTGCACTGACTGATCTTAAAAATATATCAGTGCCTTTTTAGTTTTAAGATGCACATCGGTAATGTTTTTTTCTAAGCATGTTTATAAAAATTACTTAAATGTCCTAATTGATCTATGGTCTAATCCTGGCTTAGTCTAAGCCCTGTCTGTGAAACCGGGCCTAAGAAGGCTCGACACAACATGAAACTGTGCTCGAAGTATCACCAGGGGCTCTACACATTGAAAACATTGAGTTTACTAAACTAAACATGAGTTTACTAAAGAGAAAGATTTTGAACAACTCACTGTAAAGGTGTCCGCCGGCATTTTGACAGTCAAAAATAGTCGATCTCTGAATGCAACGTCACAGGGAGGAGAGTAAAAGAGGAAAGCTCCTAAAGCTTAGTTTCATATAAATTCACGGATAATTTGTTGTTTTGTCGTTAGTGAAAATCAATATTGACCTTGTATTTGAAAAAGGATGCTCATATAAGAAGCAATACTAAAATTCAGAATGAGTCAGTTCATTCGCATTCAGAGATCGACTATTTTTGACTGACAAAATGCCGGCGGACGGAAACAACAACAGCTACAGTGAGTTGTTCAAAATCTTTCTTTTTAGTAAACTCTGTGTACACAAACAATGTTCTCAATGCTCGAGTTCATGTGTAGAGCCCCTGGTGATACTTTGAGCAAAGTTTCATGTTGTGTCGAGCCTTCTTAGTGTTTTAAAAATAGCGATTTTTGATGCTATCATAAAAGTGCCCCATTCACTCCCATTCAAAAGGCAATTTGACCGAAAACGAAAATACGGTCAAACTTAAAAGTGGCGTTTCCATCCTAATTATGCTTTTAAACGAAAGTTTGCCTCGGGTAGATTAACAAAAAGACCCTAGGTTGCATTTTCGCGAGAGTGACCCTTTAATGCAAACAAGAATGTTCGGAATAGCATACTACCAATCTACTCTGAATTGATATTTATGAATTACACGCAATATCCAAATTTTACTGTGCACAAAATTCAACTGCTGCAACTATTGCTATTCATAGTTTCAGTTATGTGACAGAGCCCTGGAGGGCAAAATATCTATAGAACTGCAGCACAGGCCTGTCAATCTCAAGCCACGGATATTTAGATCAACTATCAAAGGAAGAAAACAAAGATTTGTGAACAAACTGCAAGTCTGGGACACTTGCACTGCGCTCCATATACAGCACCAGCCACAGTATTTCAGTCACATAAAACAGCAGGATATTCTAAAACATTTAACATGCCCTAATGTACTCGATATACACCCTATATTACATACAGTGCAGGCAAGCAGATGAGCTCTGCTAATAAAAACAATGGTTTGAGAAGGTTTTCCATTGTATTCATTAAGTTCCTCATGTTCTCTGAACATTCAAAATGGCACATTTTTGAATGGTTTAAAAACATTTTTCAAACATCATGGGAACGTTACTTTTTAAATGTTCTTTGAAACAAGAAGTAACATTTAATTTTTTTTTATCATTTTAAAAATCTTGTGCCATGTAATCTATGTAATCTTGAATTAAAATAACTTCACCTCTTGCAGCATCTCTTCTCTTCTCTGATGATGAGGGCGGGGCAAACTGTCACTCACATGAGATCCACCAATAGCAAATCACAACCATCTAATCAATTCCCCAAGCCCCGCCCTACATTTGTTCTTGTTCGAGACGCCGTTTCACTCGGATATACATCACAAAATAGAGAAGAATATTGCAACTTGCGTTTCATGACGACTTCAAACAGAGTTGCTGCATATATGTGATACGTGATAGTGATACGAGGTTACGTGATAGTGAGGAATTATGAACACCTAAATTATTAAATTATTAATAATTTAGTCATAAATTATTAATATATTATTTCCTCTATGCAAATTTGTTCCAAAATCTTTGAGTTATGAAAAGTTACCAGTATAAATGTGTCCTATAAAATCATTGTCTTAAACATCCAGGAAGTTTCTTTTCAAGCACAATGAGTGCAGACACTTCATGCCAAGAGAGTTGACCTACATATGAGCCTAATTAACTATTTGGATGGCTTTTCATTTGCATAACCTTCTATTTTCCATAAAATACGATCTGTATGTACGTTTGTCATTTTCATGTCATTAAAGGTGCACTAAGGACGTTTTTGTTTGTTTTGCTGGTCGATTCGATTTTACTGGAAAACAGGACAAAAATACTGAGGAAGAAAATAATTTTTTGCAGTAAAGGTAATGGTTTCGATTCCCAGGGAATGCATGCATTGAAAAAAAAAAGTATAGCTTGAATGCAATGCAAGTCGCTTTGGATAAAAATGTCTGCCAAATGCATAATTGAAAATGTTTAAAGGGGCTATATGTAAGGATTATCATGTATTAATTGCTTTTTTATTAATGTGAGCAGGCATTTACTCACCTCACGTGCCCATTCAGTATTCCTCAAAATGAATAAAAACAATGTGAAATGTAAACTCAAACCTGCAATTATTAAATGTTAGATAACACAAGTATACTTTATGTAGTTAATCTCACTTTATTAACCAATGTCTTTGCTGCTGAACTTTGAGGATCCAATTCTAGCATACGAACACGCAATTTGTTTATTTTTTAATATTAAGAACGTTGGGCTGCACCCGAATTCGCATACTTCCCTACTACATAGTAGTCGAAAAACAGTATGTGACAAAAGAAGTATGTCCGAATTCATAGTACACATAATAATGACAACATGGTGAATGTAGTCCATCCAGATTACATTCCTACACATTCATACTATATAGAACATTCTTTTTTTAGCAGTCTTGAAGTAATTATTCAAAATAAGTACCTACTCAAGAGAGTATGAGATTGTGGACGTAGCCTTGAACTTTTTCTATTCTTCTGTGATCCAGAATGGCAGCACAGCTGAAAGGTTTGTTTGAGCTGCGCCCTCTACTGTACAGCCGTGAATTTGCATTTCCTTCAGCCTGAGGCTTATTCATTCCACTTTTGATGTGAAAGGGCCTTCCCTTTACATTTGCCAAAAATATAACTTTTTGTTGTTGTTGTTGTTGCTGGTAAAAAACAAGCAAGCCCAGCCCAGGTAAGAAAAAGTAACGCAAAAGTAATGGACGGCATCGGGATGTTCGTTAACAGTATATTGCTGCAAAGGTATTTCCGACTTATTTTTTTACTTCTAAGCGAATAACAAAAGACAATTTTGCTGTGAGTTTATCAATGCATTGAATCACGTTCAGTCTCTTGTACGTTACATGTGCATGAGTGCGAACACTGGCTGCAGTTCACTTAACGGCCACCGGTGTCACTAATAACAAGGGTTTCGGAAATCTACGTATAGCCCCTTTAATACTTGATATTGCATTTAATACTTGATATTGATACTACTAAATCACAGAGCATGAGCAATAGCAATAGTGTTACTTGAATTAACAAACACCACTAATAAAAATCATAATGTGAAGTTTATAAATCAGAAGTTAGCTTGCTGAACAGAAAAACTAAGCACATTTAGGCAAGTCACATCAAAGCATTTAAAAAAAATAAACATTTTCAATTTAATTGTATGCCTTTTCAGTGCCGTTTGAATGGCTCCTTCAGGTTCTCTTCAGGTGGATCCAGAGGGAAAAGGCACATGGTGTTCCCAGCAAACCCTTAAGTATTTCGGCTCTGAACTTCCATTATCCGTCCTTGTCCCCTGGGTAAGCTGAAGCACTATTGCAGAGAGAAACCATCAATACTTAAGACCAAACAGGCTTTGTCCGAGTCTGAAGAACAGCTGGCATCCGTCATCCCCGCCACACATTACGGATCTAAAGTATTGTTGGATTGAAATAATTTGGCATAATTGAGATATAACAGTGAGGCTATTTGCATTTGTTAGCATTTAAAGAAACGCATGAGCACCTGGGATAAATCCAGCGCTGACCCCTTTTAGTAGTGGGTTAAACCGTCTTTTCCCAATGTGCAATGAGCATGACAGACCGTCAATCTCTCTGTCAGTAAAGCTTCCTTATCAATGGCGGATTCACACACTGCCATATGACACAGAGGTGGGAAGGCAATCATCCGTGAGCGGCGGCTCTTTGAAAATCCAACATTTACTCTTCAAAATTTCAAGAAAAAAAAAAAGGTTTCATTCAAGTTTCATTCAGCTCAATATCAAACTTAATATCTACCTTTGAATTGTGGTTAATATAGTCTCATCCTTAGATGGCATACCTTCAGATAGTTCACATTCATATATTCATAACTATTTTAATCAAAACATTTTTGTATCAAAATATTAGGAACAATTTTCATCAGCATTACCCCAGCATGCCACATGATCCTTCAGAAATCATTCTAATATGCTGAATTGCTGCTTAAGAAACATTTCTGATTATTATCAATGTCGAAACCAGTTGTGCTCTTTCATATTTTTGTGGAAACCGCACTACAACATAAACGTATAATATAATCTGCAGACAGTGCCAATACTGTAGTAATGCTGCATTCAAATCACATGAGAATGATCGTCAGAGATATGTCAATTACAGATTTATGATGAAAGAAAATGTATAATGATCATAAAAGAATGTTGGCAGTACACATTTTGTGTAATGTTACCAGAAAACATTTATGTTTAATGATTAATGAGGAGACAGACTACATCAGACTACATTTCCCATCATTCTCTGTGACACCAAGAATGACAAAATACATAGAGGAAACATCAATTACTCAACTAATGCACATCCTTTGCTCTTCATGATGTTGCATTAGAGCTACAATGTTTCCTGCATGCCTTGAGAAGTACATAATCGAGCAAAAGCATGCAAAAATCATTTTAACACACATGTAATTATGATTTCTAGAGGACTGGAAAGAAGCATTAGTCACTTTACATGTCAATCAGTCAGTCTAAGTGGGTGGAAGATTTAGCTTGTATATTATTGTATATTTATGTTTTGGTGCAAGTAAAGGATATGGTCTTATGACTTTAACATGGTGTCGGGCTGAAGATAAAGCAACTGAACTGACTGAGTGTGACCCTTTGTCTTTTTTCCTTCTGTGTTTTTACTGTCTTTCTAGGTCAGCTGCATCTGCAGGACTCATGTGAACCGACGTGTGAGTGCTCTCCTATATTATTTATCAACTAAAATATCTCGGCAATACCGTAAAATGTTCAGAAGCATGAAACGTCATTCGCACATGTTATACAACGATTCAAACCAAAATCATTGAAAAAAATGCCATTTAGAGACAGAGTAGCTGAAAAAAGACGCACAGAAACACCATGAACATATCTAAGTAAAGTCAGTTTTGATTTCATGCCATGGATAAGCCTTACAACACATCCCTGATAATGTCTGAATATTTGTTATTAGGAACAAGATTTGTGCATTTACTTAAGGAGTGACACTGATAAAGCTGTACAAACAGGCAGACAGAAAAAATGTATCTGACTTCCTGCAACACATGTAGGTCAAGTGACCTTCAGAAAGATGGAAACGTATTGCTTCATCGCCTCATGAGGTCCCATACTGAACCCTGGTCCTGCTACATTTCTCACCCAAACGCCAGGCTCTGAATGGATGAACGGCGCCGTTTGTGAAGGTTAGACCAAATGCTCCTTGAGTAATTATGTCACAGCGGACCTGCTCCAGATCTTTCCAGCAACAATCCTCTATTGCATGACAAAAAACAACTCATGTCCAGACAATTTCAGGTAATTTTCAAATCAGGTCAGCGTGATTCTTTTTTCTGTGAAGACTTACCGGAGGGGCTGAAATCTCAAACTGAAAGCAGAGGAAAGTTTTTCAAGGTGACATTACAGGGATAATTTACCCCAAAATGAAACTTCTGTCATCATTTACTCAACCTTGTGTCGTTCCAACCTGTTGACTTTCTTTTTTTCTGTGTGGAATAAAAGAGAAGTTTAGAAGAATGTTCACGCAGCTCTTTTCCATACAGTGACATTTTATATTGACTATGGCTGTCAAGCTCCAAAAAGGACGGAAAAACACCATTAAAGCCTCATAAATGTTCTGCATATGGCACTATTAAATCTTCAGAAACCATATAGATTTCAGAGGAGACAACCTACATTTAAGACATATGTTTCCATTCAAGTTGCAAAATTTATTTATGTTAAAAAATTGGAAAATAAAATATAAATAAAATAAAACAATTTGAAATAATAAAATTGAATATTAAAACAATTTGCAAATAAAGAAGCACTGCGTGCATCCCATGTGCTCACTTGCAGGGAAATGTCAGTGTATTGCCATCTTAGTTTATCTTCATGCCTTATAAATGAACAAAAATGTATCAACCGCAAGCAATCATGTACGTATATTTTTATGCACATCTTGGTGTTTTTCCATGCACCACTTTTATGTGAAATCCCAACATTTGCATAAAAGTATGAGGATAGAAAACCAGCTACTGATAATCTTCGCCTCCACCGAAGCCCTGAAATCTCATTCATGTTCATTGTCGTAAACAAATGCGACCCACCAGTTCGAATATGCACTTATAAAAATTAAAAAAGGTTCTTGCATTAATGGTTCCATGGAGAACTTTTAGCATCTTTTACATTGCACAAATGGTTCTTTATAGTGAAAAAATATTTTCTTTAGAATATTTAAATGTTCTTTACACTTATTTTTAAGAAAGTGGAGAATGATTTTTTTAAAAAAAATGCTAAAAAGATGAGATTTGAGAGCTTTAGTCTCTAAATTTGGGTCCTTTTTTGTTTTTATTGGGGCCATGTTGTTCTATATACTTTAAAAATCAAGTTTATTTTTTTCAGCGATGCCATAGAACCACCATTTTGGTTCCTCAAAGAACCTTTCAGTGATAAAATAACCTTTTTTTTTTAGAACATTTTAAAAGAACATTTTACTAATATAAATATTATTTTGTGGAATGGAAAGGTTCCGTGTATGTTAAAGGTTCTATATGGAAACATAGATGCAAATTAAGAAGCTTTTTTAAGTGTAGGAAAGAACAGCATGAAATGTATTTGAAAATAACACAATAGACGATTGAAACAACATAAGAGGGAAGTGATGACCAAGTATTCATTAATTGGTGAATTGTCCCTTTAAAGGCCCATTGGAAAACTTTCAGCTCCAGACTGGCAGCTTCCCTAAAACTCCCGCAGACCTTGAGGAAGTATGAAGGATGTGCGGACGAGGGAGGTGCTGACATTCATAGAGGACATTAATAAGGCTGGAGTGATGAATGAACGGAGCGCTGAGAGACTCCTGCACATTTAGACTGATGGAGCTTTAGATCAATGCTCCTCCACAGCAGATTCACAATCGGCCCAGCCGGACAACCCCATTGTTTAAATGGAGTGACGCGTCATTTGCGCTGCGGTAAAGGTTAACGACGAGAGAATCACCAAATTATCAATTCATCTCCAAGCACATTTATTCTCTCACCTGTGTTCTCTCTTTCTTTACATCCTTGCCACCTTTATCTCCCTCTGTCTCCTGGCGTGTTTGGCTTCAGAGTTGTGTTTTTTCCAGGTGGCGTAATTTGTCGGCTTTATCTTGTTGGAGGGATTGAGCTGGCTTTGGGGAGCATGCTTAGATACCGGCTACATCCATTATCTGTCAGAGGATAACCTGATTCAGAGCGGCTGCTGCCAGACAGAGAGAGAGAGAGAGAGAGAGAGAGAGAGAGAGAGAGAGAAACAGAGAGACAGGCCTTGTTCTGTGTTTAATTGTCAAGCTGATCAATTAGAGGACGACTCGCAGATCGCCGCAACATATCTCTTCAACAAGAGTGGCAAAAACAAGATTATGGCTGTAAAAATCCACGGGACTGGATACAATAACACTGATAGAAACGATAGGAAACACATCCGCTCACAATCATTCATTATCCGTGTGTAATGATGAGCAAAACAGAGAGTTATGATCCTGGATGCTGATTGGTCAGAATTTCAACTATGCTAAAATACACAGTAAAGTAACAAACACTGGGTTCACTAGATACAGAGCATCACACAATGGCAATTTTGCACTATAACTTTGTACTAACACTTTACAATGGAGTTCGATTTGTTAACATTAACGCTTTAAGGCCTGGTTTCACAGACAGGGTTTAGATTAAGCCAGGATTAGACTTTAGTTCAATTAAGGCATTTAATTAGCTTTTATAAACGAGCCTTAGAAAAAAATATGACTGGTGTGAATCTCGAGACAAAACAATGGCACTGACATATTTATAGATATGTCAGTGCAAGTTACTTTCAGTTAAAACAGCTCAAACATGCATTTTAGTCTGGGTCTAGCTTAAGCCTTGTCTGTAGGCTTATCATGAAATAATAAATAGGTTGCACTTTGTTTTACAGTACGTGCACTTTCAATGTACTGTACTTTCAGTGCACTTACCAAGAAAGTATAGTAATATAAGGAAACTACATGGGTTCAGATTAGGTTCAGGACTAGTGCCTATAGTTATTGTAGTAATTGCAATAACTGGGTAATAAGTATATATTATGTACATGTGAAACAGGACTGTAAAATAAAGTGATACTAATAAAATTAAAACCGTAGGTATCATAAACTAATAAAGAAAAATACTTTACAGCAGTTGTTAATCAAATGTGTGACGTTAATGTTAGTTTGGTAAAATTTCAAGCTAATAAATGAGCATTGATAAAATGACATGGATTAACAAAATTAAAAATAGTATAAATTACACATTAAGAAAATTTCACATCAATAAAGGCTGTATCATGTATACATGTATCTAATGCATTATGTTTTTTTTTGCAGAATTTTTTGTTTCTTCTAAACTTTATTATAAAGTATTGCTGAAAATTTCTGTGATTAATATTTGTATTATATGGTCATTTTTTTATAAAAGCAATAAGGTACTTAATGTCATTAGACAACAATGAAAAAACATTTATCCTGAATATAAAATAATAAAATAAAATATAGACATGTTATTTAATAAAATTGGAATAAAATAAAATAATGAGTAAATAATGCAGCGTGTCCATTCCATGTGTTCAGGAGAAATATGTCATTTAAAGAAAAAAGAGTCATTTAAGAGTCAAAAAGAGTCATTTAAAGCCATCGTATTTCCATCTTAGTTTATACTCTAATAATATTATTATTATTTTTATGTGCATTTAGGAACTTTTATTCACATCTTGAGATTTTCATCCACCACTTTATGTGATATCTCAAAATGTGCACATGATAAAAACAATTGGATGGAAACCTGAATATTTATAACATTTCCTGTAAAGCTCTGAATTCTCATTTATGTTCAGATATTATTCAGGTTATGTGTCATAAATTCAACCCAAAAAGAATGAGGGAGGAATGGGAGAAAGAATGAGCTTTGAGAACCTCAGACAAGGAGAAGAAACGACCTAAATTTGGGAAAATTAGATTTAGCCACGTTTTTTTTTTTTTGGGAAACAGTGTCATGAGAATTCTTTAAAAATAATATTTTAGAATGTACAATAATAATCATAATTGTCCTTTAAGGATGAATTCATGGCACTTATACGACCTGTTCCTATAAATCAAAATCATATTATAGAGTTAGTCTCATTCATATTAACCAATAATTTCTATCAGATTTTAGGTGCATTAAGTTTGTTTGATTGACCATCAGCACACAAGACCTCTCACAAAAATGAACTCCACAAATGAGGCTGTCGTCACAAATGTTTTGAATAATGAACACTGGTCGTCTTTAGAGCTAAACAGACACAAAAGACTCAAGTAAGACTATACGACAGCAGAGCAGCTTGTGTCTGGTTTTGAAATGAGAAGACATGAAATCTTGATATGAGATTACAGCACAGGAAAGCGTCAAACAGAGACAAATCCCGTCCTCACTAACGCTCACCCGACCTTATCAGTGCTCCGTTAAACATTTCATTAGATTTCAGCCGGATATAAACACAGTAACCAGAAGTTTTATCATTCAATAAGACTGAAAACTATCCTCTTTATATTTGCTAGGCCTACAAGCATGAATAGAACAACTATTGATAATGAGAAAGTAAAAAACTATTTAAACAAAACGTCCTGAGATATATGTTGAAATACATCACCCGTGAGCCTCATGGTTTTCATTCATCTTCATTTCAGCCCTATCAGCCCGTCTCAACTCACATGATTCATGTCATGAATAGAGACGCCTTTCAGTAAAACGCTGAATCCTGGCGTGCTGCGGGCAGATTGTCAGATTCATTTTCTCTTATGTCCCTACCACATTATACAAAGACAAACATGTTGCTGTTTGAGCATGAAAAAAGGTCTCCAAAGTCCCTCCGAAGGGAGTTATTCTCTATATTAGTGTCATTGTTTCTGAACTCCCTGAAACGCCTCTATTGTAGTCACAATACTCCTCATTTAAATAATTAATACGCAGAATAAAGGGGCGGGGCCTGGTTGAGTTAG
This sequence comes from Rutilus rutilus, assembly GCF_951802725.1. Classification (NCBI taxonomy): domain Eukaryota; kingdom Metazoa; phylum Chordata; class Actinopteri; order Cypriniformes; family Leuciscidae; genus Rutilus; species Rutilus rutilus. Next base: position 10,598,173 of record NC_140218.1, on the reverse strand, counting down.
TTAGTAGTGTGTTGAAACTGGCGGTTATGGAAAGGGGCGGGACATTTCCCAAACACGCTCGAAGTGCTCGACCAATCACAACACACCGGTCCAGCCGCCCAATCAGAGCACAGTGTGCTTTTCAGAAGGAGGGGCTTCATAGAGACAGGAACTGAACAGGGGTTCGTTTCCCAAAAGCATCGTTAGCCAACTTGAATCTGGAAATAAAGCAAAATAATCCTCAGATGCCATGTCTGTAATTTATAGCAAAACATCTATCATTAATTCGATCTCACACAGATTCATTAAAATAAGTTATTACTCCACCACGTGCATGACATCATTAACCAACGTGGTTGAACGACCAATTTGCGACAATACGGTTTCAGGAAACAGTCGTGACTAGCTAGTTGATTTCTTCAACGATGCGTTGTACTATGGTAGTTATGCAGCGATTACATCATTGTACGGGAAACACACACCAGAGCGTTACTGACAGACCGGGAAGAGAGGAGCTGCAACAATGGAGAATATGGGGGAAATAATAATGTTTTGTTGAACATTCAAGCATGAAACCCTATTCTAGTAGACCCGCAAAAACACAATCAAGACTTTGTAAAAGGCCTTATAGTGTGAGGCTTTGAAAGGTAATAGGATGTCGTCGGATGAAATAAAAAGGATGAAAGTGGTGATTCATCACCTTGTCAGACTCCAGCACCTTTCTCTTATACATCACTCTCTTACACACTCTTCTCACGCTGCTTCTGTCATGACCTCCATCAACCTCATCTTACACTCAGATGCACATGTTCAAACACTCATTCTTATCATTAATTTGACATTTATTTGACACTTTTATCTACAGTGGCTTACAGTAATAACACAAAGAAAGTCCTTTTGGAGTAACATTTAGCAGATGCTCTTTTCCAAAGCGACTTACAAAAACAGCAACTACAAATTCAAGATCTGTATGGCATGTTCACAGGTCTAAGTTAAAGGAACACGCCGACTTTTTGGGACTTAAGCTTATTCACCGTATTCTCCAGAGTTAGATAAGTCCATACATAACCCTTCTCATCTCCGTGCGTGCTGTAACTCTGTCTGACGCACTCACCGCTAGCCTAGCTTAGCACAAAGACTGGAGGTAAACGGCTCCAGCTAGCATACTGCTCCCAATAAGTGACAAAATTACACCAACGTTTTCCTATTTACATGTTGTGATTTGTATAGTCACAGCGTGTACAAATAACAAGGTCACATGAGACACAACCATCTTCTAACCGTACACATACTGGGAACTATATTCTCAGAAGGCGAAGCACTGCTAATTGGGCGGAGTGATTTGCTCGCAGCACCTGAGAAGCCCCGTGGTGTGGAGCAGAGAGTTCGCTCAGAGTAAATCACTCCGCAGAAGTAGCAGTGCTTCGCCTCCTGAGAATATAGTTCCCAGTATGTTATTTTGTCACTTATTGGGAGCAGTATGCTAGCTGGAGCCATTCACCTCCAGTATTTGTGCTAAGCTAGGCTAGCGGTGGGTGCGTCAGAGTTACGGCATGCATGGAGATGAGAAGGGTATGTATGGACTTATCTAACTCTGGGGGATACGGTGAATAAGCCAAAGTCCCCAAAAGTCTCCTTTAATGTTCAAATCAAGTCAATTCAAGGCCAAGCCTAAGTCAAGTTTTAGTATTTTTTCACCAGACCATGTCAAGTCTCTAATTCCCTTTGATAACAGTTTTAATTTTTGTTAGTTTTATAAACCCTGTTGCAGGACAATAATAAGATAAAATAAAAAATTGATTTTGTATGAAATAATACATTTATTGTATTATTATTAATTTATTAATATAGTTTTCTATGTTTTAGGTTGGTTTTATAAACCGTGTTGCATGACAATAAAATAAAATGAAATAAATAGATTTTATATGAAATAATATATTTATTTTATTAATATTTATTTATTAATATAGTTTTGTATATGTTGCAGGTTGGTTTTATGAACCCTGTTGCATGACAATAATAATAAAAAAAAATAAAAAAAAGATTTTATATGAAATAATATATTTATTGTATTATTTATTTATTTATTAATATAGTTTTTGATGTTGCAGGTTGGTTGTATAAACTTTGTTGCAATAAAATAAAATAAAATGAGATTTTATATAATAAATAAATTATATGAAATAGTATATTTTTACAAATGCATTATTATAGGGATAAAATAGGGATCTTCTAGATCTCCAAACACATTTTCACAGATGAAGAGAGTGACAGAGATTGCACAAGAGGCTTCCTTGTATCTAACTAATACAATCAAATTCAAAGAAAATATTCCCTGTCAATACAATGACATGAGTTGTCCCTATTAGGAGTTTCTAAGTCTCAAGACATTTTTTTTTTTTTTTTTTTTTTGCAACTTAAGTGTGAATTGATCATGCAATTTAGAGAATTAGTATCTGCTTCAAAAAGTACTTGATCTACGTTTTCTCTATTTTCTGAATGCCTGTGTAAATCTCACGCAACAATGGTAAAGGATTTTTTACACAATGAGCGATAGTGAGACACCACTTCCAGAAATTTGGAATCCTACTGGATTTTTTCCACAGTAATTAGGAACCAATCCAGACCCAAACAGCAACATAGTGTCGGCCCAGATCCGGCCCACATCTGGTACGCGTTGAATCCACATGTGATCTGGGCCGACACTATGTTGATGTCTGTTCATTTAGAGCATTCCAACACAACAAAAGAACATTATTCCAATACAGCAAGCAAGGCTCTGATAAAGATGGTTCACTAGAAAAATCCTGTAGTAATTTCAGTTTATCCAGTTGGATTTTGTTCATTCTAAGAGGATTTATTATTTGATCCCATCTCGATTCTAAATTATGACAGAATTCCAATCGGAATCTTTGCACATTCATTCAGGATCTTAACCGTAGATGAAATATCTCGATCAGAGCCTTAGTGGAGCTCATGAACCTACAGCCTTTCAGATGCCATCTCAGATCTCCAACCACACCCCCACAAACTTTCTCTCTTTCATCTTTCTGTTGGCGTTCTCGCTATCTTTGCCTGTCTCTGAAGTTGGAGTGATCCGTGCGTGTTAGCGCTGTGATTTAATGCTCCTTTGAGGTTTCAGGGCTGTGCAATCTTCCTCGAGGAGGGAGTCCGAGTCTCCGTCGGCTGGATTTCATTTTGATCATTAAGATCAGAATTAGCCGTCTGACTTTCACACTTCAACCGTGTTAAGCTGTTTAGAAAGGCAGAAACACTGGGATGTGCCGTGACTACTGATGCTCCCCAAAATCAGCAATTTCCACAACCATTAAGAGTCACTTTCACGCCTTAATTTACACAAATCAAACAAATTAGGGAACCGAAGCGCTTATTAGACTTGTGTTCTTCATCCACCACGTGCCGGCCTTTCATTTGAAAGTTCAATCAGAGCCACATTCTGTGCACAAGTTTCAGTCCAAGATGAACCGCTCTGAGGTCTTCCATGGGTAATTAACCCAGTTCTACCTGTCTGCATCTCTCTGGCTTATCAATAATTGAGCTCAAATTAAAACACAGATTCTACTGCCATCAAATAAACTACAGCACACAAGACTAGTAATTTATCCTGATAGATAAAACAATTACATCCTGATGGAATGGATCTGATAGGATCAGCATGATGGGAACGGTGGCTTGAAGACGTTCATGTACTATGAAACTGAAAAACAATAACAATCTAAAGTATGAGCTATGTGCTGTTAATAACTAATATCATCTTGCCCTGAATGGTGCTGTCAGACTCAGTGCTCACTCGGAGAATGAGCCGTTTACTTCCTGTGATCGTTCGCCTCCTAGAGGCGGTAGTTCTCATCACTGGCCTTGGCATCCAAACAACTGAATCATAAATGCCTATAGATATGTGAAATTTATGTGTGTGTGTGTGTTAAATGTTCGCCTCCTAGAGGCGGTAGTTCACATCACTGGCCTTGGCATCCAAATAACTGAATCATAAATATGTGTGTGTGTGTGTGTGTGTGTGTGTGTGTGTGTGTGCGTGTGTGTGTGTGTGTGTGTGTGTGTGTGTGAAATGTATTTAACATGTTTAATTTCTCATTTCAAATAGTTCACTAGGTCAGAGTTTGCATATTGGCAGACTATTTAATAGTAATAAACTTGTATTATAAACTAGTAGTAAACATTTATTATAATGAAATTTACAACTTATGGAAAATATGAATATTATACAAATATTTTTTATTGTTACTTAATTATGATTTATTATATTGTTCTCCACAGCACAAATGGTGCACGGCAAACAAACAATAAATAAATAAATAAATAAATAAATAAAACAAATTAAATTAAATTAAATTAAATTAAATTAAATTAAATTAAATTAAATTAAATTAAATTAAATTAAATTAAATGTACAGCTAATTCAAAATAAAGAATATTAAAAAAATAAAACTTATTTTTATATTTTTATTATAGTGTACAGCACAAATGCTGCAGGACAAATGAAATGAAATAAAAAATATTTAAAAATGTGTTTATTAACTGTTCTCTGCACAAATGGTGCAGGACTAACTAACTTACTAAATAAATTAATTAATTAAAATTATAAAATAAATAACGGAAAATTGAGCAATTTACCATTGTCATTTAGATAGCCAAAAGACCATTTTTATGCTTTTAAACCCCATTCACCTTATCATTGTGTAGTCAGGCAGATTTGCCTCTCCTTCTGAGGCTGGCTGTAATAAATCACTCTTATCTGTGTGTGTACTGGAAGCGTCTGTGGCGATCGGGTAGCCATGACACTGAGATTACCTCTGGAGTCCAGAGAACCCTGGAGAGAACAGGCTGTGCTCTTATGTGTGGATATTGCTGCTCCTAACCGCACCTGTGCTTGTATCTTAGACACATATCAGCTTGAGACGAGGGCGCTGGTCTGTTTTATAGACCTAAAAGACACCAAAAGCAGAGATTCAGGAATTGTGGGTAAGTAAATGTTTTCCTTTAAGCATTCAAACACAAACAAGACTCACAACATTGGAGTATTTGATAGATTCATAATGTTTAAAGGCACTGACACACTGCCTCAGGAAAGTGACGGCAGTTCTGAGGTTTGATATCTTGTCATGTAATGCAGTGATATTTAGACATTTCTAAGCGTGCTATGTGTCATTATCTTCTCTGTAGGAGCTTCCCACATCATGGATGGATGGAAAACCACAGGGAAGACCAGCATGCCACAGCTGGTGGTGAAGATTGTTGGTGGGAAACAAATTAAGTATTTTATTGAAGGGACCAAAAGGTAAATTTGTTCTTTATTCTTTAAAGAATTTCCCCACATAATTAAAAAGTATAAAATGAAATACATGTATATACACGTTAAGTAAATACATTTTTACATGATGTATATTATTGTTGTAAAATAATTATTGTATACTATTATTATAGTAATGTATAATATATTATTATTGTATAAAAATATAACAATATATACATAACTATATTATTACATATTATTACATATATTACATAACTAATTTATTATTAATATTAATTTATTATATTGTTATATAATAATTATTACCATTAGTTTTGATAATAATAATAATATAATATTAATAATACTAATAAACAACAGTTTAATTAATATGTATAATTTATTATTATTTAATTATTAGTAGTATTAATATTAATAATAACAATAAATTACATTCAATTATTTAAATTTTTTATTATTATTATTATTATTATTATTATTATTATGAAGTAATAATCTCTGACAATTAATGCAAGATAAAAGCTCAAACTGTTATATAGTCCTACAGATCATCTTGAGGTAACAAACAGCTCTGAGGACAGATGCAGTCCACCTAACAGAGTCACAGATGGAGATTTAAGCAGAAAATCACCGTCTCATGACCTGGAGCCTCTGGGACCGTTCGAGCAGACAGAGAGCCTGTTAGATGCCCTCAGACAGGTACTGAGAAAAATCAGCCAAAGCATAAATACAATGAAATATAAATATAATATCTACTCATAAACAACAATAACAAAAATTAACAGCGACTTGCATTTCTGTGTGGTTGCAACTGGCCAGTTTTTTAGATGACTTGAGATCAGTTCAGGCTGATGTATGATTGCACTGTCCATGGTACTGAAAATACTTACCCATCAAAATAATAGCACTGTCCGGGGTCCTGACATCCACTTCCCATTGTTCACTAGAAGAAAAGTCCTCTAGAATAAAAGCTTTCTGAAGCTCCTGCTGAAGATGGCTGGATACTAATGGTATTGTAATGATCCAGGTTCCAGATAGACAGTGTGTGACGGCACCATGTGGAGATCGCTCGCGCTCCTACATACATCTGAAGTCCACAACCAACCGGGCTTATTCAAAACAACTCATGCAAACTCCTCATATTACAGGGGCAGAGGTGAGATATCATGTGCATGCTGTCTTTAATGGTACATTTTTTTTATGTTTTTAAAAGAAGGATCTTCTGCTCATCACGGCTGCATTTATTTGATCAAAAATACAGTAAAAACAATAATATTGTGAAATATTATTACAATTGAATGTTTTCTATGTGAATATATTGTAAAATGTAATTTATTCCTGTGATCAAAGCTGTAATTTCAGCATCATTAGTCCAGTCTTCAGTGTCACATGACCCTTCAAAATTAATTTTTATATACGGATTTGGAAACTGTGATACTTCAGGATTCTTTGATACATAGAAATTTGAAAAGAACAGCATTTATTTGAAACAGAAATCTTTTGCTACATTATAAAAGTCTTTACTGTCACTTTTGGTCAATTTAATGCATCCTTGCTGAATGAAGGTATAAAAAAAAAAAAAAAAAAGTAGTGTATTCAAATTTAAAAACCCAAAATCATTGACCTTTTTCATCATGTCCAGAGAGAGGAGCCAGTTAAATCAGGTCCGGAGCGCTGCCTTCTCTCCTCTGTCTCTGAGGAACTGCAGGACTGGGAACCACAAACATTCCAGAGCATTGAGGAGGAAGTGACATCACTCGACCCGTCCCAATCAGGAATCCTCCATCAGTCAGTCCTTACATACCTCTTCCTCAGAATGAAGATCCCTCTGAAGCTCAGCACACTGGCCTGTATGTTCAAATCCTTCAGGAACACTAGCGACCCGGAGCAGGTACATCAATTATCATCATTTACAGCAAATATTATTATTCAACTAATCACTGTACAGTTTCAGGGGCATTTGCATTTAACAAAATGAAACCCATTCCCAGGCCAGCCGAGAGACATAATCCCTCCAGCGTGTCCTAGGTCTTCCCCGGGGTCTCCTCCCGGTGGGACATGCCCAGAACACCTTCCCGGGAAGGCGTCCAGGAGGCATTCGGAACAGATGACCAAGCCACCTTAGCTGGCCCCTCTCAGTGAGGAGGAGCACCGGCTCTACTCTGAGCTTCTCCCGGGTGACCGAGCTCATCACCCTATCTCTAAGGGATCGCTCAGCCACCCTGCGGAGAAAGCTAATTTTTGCCACCTGTATCTGGGATCTTGTCCTTTTGGTCATGGCCCACAGCTCATGATCATATGTCGAATGCCTTCTCCAAATCCACAAAGCACATGTGGATTGGTTGGGCAAACTCCCATGAACCGTCCAGCACCCTGGAGAGGGTATAGAGCTGGTCCAGTGCTCCACGACCGGGACGGAAACCGCACTGTTCCTCCTGAATCCGAGGTTCTACTATCGGCTGTATTCTCCTCTCCAGTACCCTGGCATAGCCTTTCCCGGGGAGGCTGAGAAGTGTGATCCCCTTGGACCTCCAGTCCCCCTTCTTAAAAAGAGGGATCACCACCCCGGTCTGCCAGCCCAAAGGTACTATCCCCGACCGCCACGCGATGTTGCAGAGATGTCAGCCAAGACAGCCCCACAACATCCAGAGACTTGAGGTACTCAGGGTGGATCTCATCCACCCCCGGTTCCATTGCCCCCAAGGAACTTCTTGACTACCTCAGTGACTTCAGCTTGGGTGATGGACAAGTCCACCTTTGAGCCCTCAGCCTCTGCTTCCTCAATGGAAGACGTGTTGGTGGGATTGAGAAGATCCTCAAAGTATTCCTTCCACCGTCAGACAACATCCCTAGTTGAGGTCGACAGCTGCCCACCTCCACTGTAAACATTGTTGGTAGAGCACTGCTTCCCCCTCCTGAGGCAGCGGAAGGTTTGCCAGAATCTCTTCGAGGCCAACCGGTGGTCCTTCTCCATGGCCTCACTGAACTCCTCCCAGGCCCGATTTTTTTGCCTCAACAACTACCTTGGCCTTCCGGTACCCGTCAGCTTCCTCAGGAGTCCCACAAGCCAGCCAGGCCCGATAGGACTCCTTCAGCTTGATGGCATCCCTTACTTGCGGTGTCCACCACCGGTTTCGGGGATTGCCACCTCGACAGGCACTGGAGACCTTACAAGCACAGCTCCGAGTGGCCGCGTCGACAATGGAGGTGGAGAACATGGTCCACTCGGACTCAATATCTCCAGACTCCCTCTGGATCCGGTCGAAGCTCCGCCGGAGGTGGAAGTTGAAGATCTCTCTGACAGGGGACTCGACCAAACTTTCCCAACATAAGTTCATTATGGACAAGCTGTAACTAGCACAGAAGTCCAATAACTGAACACCTCTCGGGTTCAGATCAGGGGGGCCATTCCTCCCAATCACGCCCCTCCAGGTACCACTGTCGCTGCCCACGTGGGCGTTGAAGTCCCCCAGTAGAACGACGGAGTCCCCAGTCGGAGCACTTTCCAGCACCCCTCCCAGAGACTCCAAGAGGGCCGGGTACTCTGCACTCCCGTTCGGCCTGTAGGAGCACAAGACAGTGAGAGACCTATCCCCGACCCGAAGGCGCAGGGAAGCGACCCTCTCGTTCACCGGGGTGAACTCCAACATGTGGCGGCTGAGCTGGGGGGCTATAAGCAAACCCACACCAGCCCGCCGCCTCTCACCATGGGCAACTCCACAGTGGTAAAGAGTCCATCCTCTCTCAAGGAGTGTGGTTCCAGAGCACAAGCCGTGCGTGAAGGTGATACCAACTAGTCGGTACCTCTCAACCTCATGCACTATCTCAGACTCCTTCCCCGCCAGCGAGTTTCCGTGTCCAGGGATCGGGTTGTCGAGGCCCCCGCCTTCGACTGCCGGCCGATCCACTTTGCACCTCTTGTAGGTGGTGAGCCCACGGGAGGCCGGCCCCACGTCACTCCTTCGGGCTGAGCCTGGCCCGAAGTCTGACCTGTCACCTAGGACCTGCTTTCATAGACTTTCAAAATTAATTATAAATTGATTATACTTTATAAATATTAATTATAAGATCATTTATAAAATTAAGCTATAGTTAAAGTGTTTTTAAGCATATATGGTATTCTACAGGAATTATTTGCACTGAAGTTTGTCTTTTTTCATGTGAAAGTGATGATAAAAATGTTTTATGATGTTCAGCGCATTGTACTCACCATCACACTCTGCAGGTGCAATATAAAGAATTGCTGCAGTTCATACAGAGAGCTGTGCAAGATGAGAAAGAGCAAAGTGTTGAGGTCTGTAAATGAGTCTGATAAAAGTATCCCAGAGAATTATCTTTTTGGCGGTTTTCTGAAATAAAAAAGATACATTTGAACATGATCCCCTTTAGGCTGAGATCTGGGATGGTTCAGTGGCCAGTACTGACCTGGAATCAGTGATCAGTGTGACTGCAGACCAAAGAGAAACGTGGCTTCAGAGGTTCCAGAAGATGGAGATGGCCTTAAAAATGAGTGACACCAAAAACACAGGTATACAGCCTATCATGAAAATACAGTCTATCTGGTCCCAAGATGCTCATTTTAAAGAGGACCTGTTATGTTTTTTTTTACATGTTCATCTCTCTTTAGTGTGTAATGTTGCAGTTTGAGCATGAAAAAGCTCTGCAAAGTTACAAAGTGCCTCAAATGGGAGTTATTCTCTATGTCAGTGTCACTGTTTCTAAACTCCCTGAAATTGTGGTCTTGAGTTTTCTTCCGGGAACAAACATGTCACAATATTCCTCGTTTAAATAATTAATATCCAGATTAAACGGGCGGGGCCTGGTTGAGTTAGCTAGTAGTGTGTTGAAACTGGGGGATATGGAAAGGGGCGGGACATTTCCTAAACACGCTCAACGCGGTTGACCAGTCACAACACACTGATCCAGCTGACCAATCAGAGCACATTGTGCTTTTCAGAAGGAGGGGCTTCATAGAGACAGGAACTAAACAGAGCGTTACTGAAAGACTGGGAAGAGTGGACCTGCAACTATTGAGAATATGTGAAAAATAGAGCCCAAAAACAAAATCAAGACTTTGTGAAAGGATATGATATTGCCTCTTTAAAGCTATTTAAAACTGTGATGGACTAAGAGGCAATAGTATTTTCTAAGCAGAGATTATGTTTTCAACACTGTTTTTCAGGTTATGTGGACAGAGATCAAGCCAAACGTCTGATACTGAACTACAGCCTCATCTTTGATCTGAATCTGAGTCCACTGAAGATCAATGAAATCACACATAACACTCAGCAAGAGGGCAAAGTTCACCTCGCCTCAGCTCTGCAGCGGCTGAAGGAACTATAAACCTCTTTAACCTTTTCTTAAATCTATGCACATACTACAGCATAACAGTCATCCTTAACCACTCTGGAAAATATCATTTTTGACCCTGTAAAAAGGGCTTTTAAATGAAAGCAGAGTAAACTGCATATAAACAGACAACATTTTTTACCCAAAAAATCTATAAAAAAAAAGGAACTATATTTTGTATGAAGAAAATGAATCCTATTTTTATTACTAATATGCTTAATTGTCATGAAAACAAATGTTGCGACGGATGGACAGATAGATATAAAAAAAATTCTAAGCAAAATAAAATTTCTTGTTTTCGTGACATTAATGCCTCAGTTACGACTGTAACTTTGGTTCCTTGAAGAGGGAATGAGACGCACATTTTGACGCTGTAGGTTGACAATCTGCGTGATTGCGTCGTGAAGTGTGAAATCAGTCCAACATTGGAGCTCTGATTTGGAACATTGATTATTAAACAAAGATGCATTCGCTACCAATTTAGAATTAAACATTGCACATCCATTATTAAGTTTGTGCACCTTAGACTTAAACTGTGTGTTAATTAGGTACCACAAGGCCTGATGATTACAAATCAAACTCTGATGTAAGATTGTAGATATATCATGATTTAACATCTGTTCAGACTGTGGAGAATGACCATGTTGTTTTGGAGACTCATGTCACATGATCTAGTAAATCAACCAGTTCGACCACTTTAAACACAAGGACATAACTTGTACTTTAGACTTGAAAGGAATGCTTCATTCTCTCACATTCTCTCACTGAGGTGTCATTTTTTATTTGTCATTTTTTAAATCCTGTAAAACTACATGTGTATACATTTCATTATAAAATAAAATGCATGCATCCATTTTTATAGCTGTGCTTAAATAAATGTTTAAAACTTTTTGCCACCATGACACTAAAATTTACCATTCTTGTTTTTTTATGGAATATTTCATGATTACATGATGTCAGTCTGATACATTTCGGGTTACTGACGGTCACTCTTCAGTATCTCTGCTGCAGCAGATGATGTTGAAGGTCTGAGGAAGGCGGAAAACACCCATGATCCCATCCATGTCCAGAGGCTGTGGATCTGGTGGCCAGGAGAAATGAATCCGCTGTAGGAGAGACGTGATGTACAGGAAGAGCTCCGTCCTCGCCAGCGTCTCGCCGAGACAGACCCTCGGACCTGATAAACCAGCACACAAATATTTAGGCCTGAATTTAAGATTTATGTATTTGAGCTGCAAATAATACTTCCATCCATTTAGATTACAGAGATTTAACTAAACAAACTAAAATGTATTATACATATTTGTCAGTCATACATAAATTAAAGATGTCCACACTTTATATTTATTTATAAAGTATGAAAATGACTAGCTGTGGAACAAGCAATTTTCAGTTGTGTGAGACTCAAACAAATTGGATTAATTGATAAATATATAAACCTGGTTATTGTGCATTTAAAACACATTGAATTTATTAGTAACTATTACAGAAATCATACCCATTTCATTCATGTACTGTATGACTGACAAATATGCATCACATTATTTTGCTTGTATGCTAAAACTGCGTAATCCAAAATGGATGTATTTTATATGCAAAAATACATAAATCTTAAATTAAGGCCTAAATATTTATTTGCATGTAATATTAGTCCAGTAACCTTTGTGTTTAATAATGCCTGACTCACCCAGTGAGAACGGGATGAAACACTCCGGCTTGCTGAAGTGTCCGTTCTCATCCAGGAAATTCTCCGGGTTAAAGGAGTCGGGATGCTTCCAGTGCTCCTTATTGCTGAAAATTGCTGCTAAGTTTGTTAGGATCATAGTTCCCTGTATGAGGAAAGTTCAGCAGAGTTAAATAACGCTTTTCACAAAACCCTTTTAAATCATAATTTACACTGGCTTGTTGCTCTTACATGACAAAATTACATACATATTTATATAAGATTCATTTAATTGATTGGACATGTGATGGAAATGTTTTATGTAATTGCCTCAGAATTGGTCAAAAGGGCATTTTAACATGAAATGTGAAGAAAAGTGCAGACGAAGGAAGCTCAGGTCAAAGACCATGTACACATCACATGATCAAAGAATCTAGACTCACCGAAAAGTGCTTAACACAATAGAACTAACAGTCATATGACTAGCTAATCAATAGATTGTATTACAAGTATTTGGGAAGGGAATTACCATGAGATAACTGTACTATATAATTTTATTATATTAACATCTGGAAGTTTTTTGAATTGTCAGTGGTTAAGTCAGATTAGTAGGTTGTTTTCGTATAGAGAATTTCCACAACAGACAAGTACAGCACACAACTTTATATAATATTAATATAATATAATATCTAGTCTAGTTTCTTTATATTTACAGTTTAAATTATTAGTGAAAAAAAAAAAGTGATGTGAAGGAATAAAGAATATAAAAATCTAATCTCTTTGGCTAAGCTCTTCATAATTGGTTATGACTCAGGTAGCATCTTTATTGCGAGGTTAACTGTAAAGGCTGAGAAAATCCATAAAGCCTTGTCAACGAATAATTCAGATGGTTAGATTTTAACATATTGCCAAGGAAAAGCCAGGAAGGATGTCTATATTTTCTGTGCGTAATTACTTACTGTAGATAACTTCATTCATTCATCCAGGCTCCATTCATTACCTGAGGAATGTCGTATCCTCGTAGTTTTGTTGGACGAATCGTTTCATGAATCACCCCCAGTGGTACAAGGTTGGCAAAGCGCTGAATCTCGTGAACAGTGGCGTAGGTGTACGGTAGTTTGTCACGGTCATCCATGCTGGGAAAGCGGTCGTAACCCAACAACTGAAAAATCTCCTCATGACATCGCTCTGTGAGAGATAAAAGGGAAATTGCATTTCATGGCTCTTAAAGGTTAGAGTTAGAGTTAAAGCTTTAGGTTTTGATGCTTAGCTAATGCAAAGGCCACAGAGTGGAAAATGGTGAAAAGGCCAATAATAGACAGAGCATCAAAGGCTGCTCTATTAACAGTAGGTTATTACACTTATAGAAAAATATACCCAACCAAAGAGCACCTTCTGGAATTACTAAACAACCTTCCAGCAAGCAGTGCTCCAAAATGTTTTCATTGGAAAGTTAGTACACTAAATGGTTCTGAATTAACTGCAGAAAAGGCTCTGTTGTTCTGTAAAATTTTGCGAATAACTGATTCTGATAGGAATCGTTATGATCGGGAATTTCGTGTAAGGCTGATTTATACTTCTGCGTCAAACTTACGTCGTAGGCTGTGTATAGCACGTGTTGCCTATGATGTAGCCTGATGTGTACCTCTACAAAAATGTAACAACGTGTCAATAGGCTTGTTCGACTTGAACCGGCGCTGCACAGACCGATCGGTTTATGACAAAGTACCGCGAGAGTGGTACAGAGTACAGAGTACAGTACAGAGTAGACGGCTCCTTATGCTTATGAATCGCTCTGACGGTACTTTGATATCATAATCTGACCGGTCTGTGCAGCGCCGGTTCAAGTCGAACAAGCCTAAAGGCCTATTTATACTTCTGTGTCGGACCTATGCCGGAGCCTCTACGCTGTAGGCAACGCGTTGATTTTCATTTATACTTCTGCGTTGTTGTCCGCGTTGACGCGCAATTACACTTGAAGAGGGAGCATGTGAAACCGAAACACTTAAGGCCTCATTATACTTCTGCGTCGGACATACGCCGGAGCCTATACGCCGTAGGCAACGTGTTGGTTTTAATTGATACTTCTGTGTCGTTGTCCGCGTTGACGCGCACCTGGGGAGCATGAAAGCCCGAGGGAGGGGTTCTGGCAGACCAATCACAGTGCTTGTGTCCGCGTAGAATTGACGCGTTGTTATATTTTTGGAGAGGTGCACGTCAGGGTACGCCGAAGGGTACGCGCGCTACACACAGCCTACGACGTAGCTACGGCGGCAGTTCGACGCAGAAGTATAAAACAGGCTTTACACCTCCGAGGGAGCGGTCCTAGCAGACCAATCACAGCGCTTGCGTCCGTGTAGAGTTGACGCGTTGTTACATTTTTGGAGAGGTGCACGTCAGGGTACGCCGAAGGGTACACGCGCTACACACAGCCTACGACGTAGCTACGGCGTGAGTTCGACGCAGAAGTATAAATAGGCCTTAACTCTACACGGACCGCAAGCGCTGTGATTGGTCTGCAATAAGTGCCAATCTGTCCGCATGTGTAGGCTAATTGTGCATCAATGCGGACAATAAGGCAGAAATATAAATGAAAACCGATGCATTCAAGAAAGCTGCTTGTTTCGAAAGAAACTTCTGTGTGAGCAGCGCTTTATACTCCGTTATTGACAATGGAACGTTTATGGAATGCGACATTTTGCTAATGTGACCACAGTGGAATCTTGTTTTCACACAAAAAAAAGCTTGTTTCCAAAATATGAATGGTCATTTCGACGTATAATCTCACAATTCTGAAATTTTTCTTGCAAGGGAGAGAAAACAAGTTGGTTTTGTTGTACTTTCACACAAAAAAAATTCTTCAAATAGTGAGATGAAACCTCGCAATTGCCAGAAATAAAGTCAGAATTGCGTGCTATAACCGTGCAATTGTGTGGAAAAAATGTCGGTATATTTATAGATATTATTTCTTTATTCAATAATATTATTTGATTAATGTTTAGCTCTAGTACCTTGTACATCTGGGTTTTGAATCAAGAAGATGAGCCCCCATCTGATGGTGGTTGATGTGGTGTTTGTTCCAGCCTGGAACAAATCAGCTGCTGAAATAACCAGGTTCTCCTCATGAAACGTTGAGTCTTCGTTGGACTTTTGCTGCTCCAGATGAAACAAATTTCTCAGTTTACTACAGCTACAAAAAAAAGGTCTAGTTTTACATATGCATGAGGAAACCCTTCTTTCAGTAACTGATCTCACTTTCTCGATCTCCAGCAGATAGGCATCAATGAAGTCTCGCGGGCTGTCTGGAACCAGAGTTTCTTTGTGTTCTTTAACTTGTTTCCGGATGAAACCATCTAACTCACTGGCAATCTGCTTGACCTTCTGGTGTGGCCCAGGGAAATGCTTGATGAAGGGCACTAAGTTGAAAAACTAAGATAGGCAAAAAGATGATGGGTGCCTTATGTTTCAAATATTTTTCACATTTGAGACTTCTTTTCAGTTCATTTTATTCACGCCATACATAAATATTCATATCATCAGGTAAATATCTCAATATTAAGTAAATATTTTAACTTGCAGTTAAAAGTTGAGGAACATATGGAAGTTCATCCATCACTTCCACTACTTGTTTGTAAAAGTCATCAATATAAAATATTTTAAGGTGGAGTATAACTAAATGTTGATAGATAGAAGTCAAATAAAAGAATACATTTAAAATGCAAAAGTTATTCCAACTTTATACAAATGCATGATGTCATGCAATTTAGCAATGGGAATGCAGACAGTGCAGGTCACATGATTTGTCACCTGAAGTTAAATATGTGTGTCACAGAACAGAAGATGGCAAACACAGGTAACTTCCTAACAGAGTTAATATGGTGATACTGGCAGGAAAGTGACAGTTCTTATCTTTTGCAGGCAGTGATGAAGAATTAGAGGAAAACCGGAAGACGAGATGATCCCAGAAGATGGATGAACACTGGACAGTTCGAGACAGGATCGCACAGGTAAGTTTTACTTTCACAGACGACTGACGAAGACTGGACGGTCCGAGACAGGTGGGTAGTCAGGTAAGTGTTAAGTGTTGAATGACGAGACCAGACAAAGGTGATCTGAAGAGTGACTGCTTACTGTATATGGTGCATGGGTGATGAGTGATTTTCAGTGCCAGGTGTGATGGCTGACTGAGTGCAGGTGTGGACCAGAAGGGAAATGTAGTTCTGTGGTGACTGAGGATTATGACAGTACTCCTCTCCTCCCAGAAGGTTTGAACTCACGCCTAATAGAATCCATCCAAGGAGGGACGGAAGGAGGGCGCCCTGGTGCCGGCAGGATGGGAAGCCTTGAGTGTGGTACTGGCAAGCCATTGACGGAGCCATGGAGGCGCCAGTAGCTCAGGGAGCCAGGAAGGTATCTGCGGTGCAGGGAAAAGTTTGCAGTGTGGGCATCAAAAGGACAGTCATACTGAGTGAGGAGGATTAAACGGAAGCATGCTGTAGTTAAATCCTGAACTTGCTGGTTCACAGTGACTGGAGTGGACTCTGGACTGAGTCTCAGGGTAGGAACGGACATTTCTCTTACTGGAACAGACTGAGGAATTTCACTCGGGAAATAAACCCTGGACTTGGGGAAGATGACTCACTGGAATAGTATCTGGACATGAGGACCGAAGATTGAAAATCTTCTTAAGAGCTGTCTTGATGGCCATGATAATTGGTAGCGCTAGCTTTTCCATCAGGTCCACACTGTTTGAGACAGCTTTCTTTGCACGAAGAAAAACTGGAGCACTTGCCATGATGGTACTGAAAGCTGCCATTGCATAGTCGTGAGGAGGGAAGCTGGCGTTGGTTTCACCCACATGGAAGATGTTAACCTCTCCCACAGTGAAGGAGGAACCACTTTGCAACAGTGCATAATCAAGCTCAAAAATAAATCAACAAATTGCGCTCCAGGGAACAGGTAGTAGCTGACGTCAGAATCTGTTGATAAAGGTGCTCCTCTAATCCACCCCAGAAGATTATCTACAAGGTTCCATCATTCCATGGAACCAGTTTGGAAAGATTAAGAAATTCCTCAACATAATTTTCAATTGGATGACCATCTTGTGAAATGGAGAGGAGATGGTTCTCTGGGTCAAAAGATATGATGTCTGGTCTGGTCTGCTGTCACGGAACAGAAGATGGCAAAAACAGGTAACTTCCAGAGTTTGATTGACATAGGGGACTTGAGCAGGTGAGTAACTGGATTGCAGATTAATATAGTGGTACTAGCAGGAAAGTGACAGTTCTTATCTGTTGCAGGCGGTGATGAAGAATTAGAGGAAAACCTGAAGACGAGATGATACCAGAAGATAGATGAATACTGAAGAAAACTGGACAGTTCGAGACAGGATCGAAAAGGTAAGTTTCCTTTCACAGATGACTGAAGAAGACTGGACAGTTCTAGACAGGTGGGTAGTCAGGTAAGTGTTTAGTGTTGAACGACGAGACCAGACAAAGGTGATCTAAAGAGTGACTGCTTATATGGTGCATGGGTGATGAGTGATTATCAGTGGCAGGTGTGATGATGGCTGACTAAGTGCAGGTGGGGACCAGAAGGGATGCTGGGAAATGTAGTTCTGAGGTGACTGGACTGGTGACTTCGGATTGTGACAATATGGATGCACTAATGTTTAAATTCTGCCATTATTTATTTACTCAAAGGGTGGCCATAGCCAATAATCAATAAATTAATAAAATAAAAATAATAATAAAGTAGTTTCTGAGGGAGATTGAGTACATGGAGGAGGATAATGCAGACATAATAAAGAGAAAGCCTGTGATGATTATTTTTCAGCAGTGTAAATCTTTTTTTCTTGTTTTAATTCAGTAAAAAAAAAAATGAAGAATGTGATCATACCTGTCCTGCAGCTGACCCTGCAAGCATTAAGTTATCATTCAGGAGTTTCAGAAGGTATGAGAAGTGTTTGTCATCATAATCGAAGCGATCTCCAAACACGATGGAACAGATAATGTTGGAAGCTGCATTCTGTAATGCATGCTGGGGGTTCATTGACTTGCCTACAAAGAAACATGCATCAGTATGAGTGAAAAAAGGCCAGTGCTTTTATATCCAATCCATTTTAAATAGAAACTTGAATTTAAAAGGCCCGCCCAATCAGCCTAACGGCGGTTTCCAGTAGAGCAGTTGAAGGTTTCCTGCGCGTTCTGTCTTTTTAGTGTGGCAAACTAATTTAATTCCAATGAAACTTATCTTACTCCATTTTATCACGACCGAGACAAATCAGACACAATTATTTGTTATATTTAAAGCTGCAGTCCATAACTTTGTGTTAAAAATTATCCAAAATAATAAGAATAAAAAAAACATAACCAGCCAGTGTTCGAAACTATCTATTAATAATGATTTTAACTCCAGTGGTAGTGGTTGATTTCCGCGGGAAATTCGAGCATGTCTTTGCGTCATTACGTCACATCTGACGGATCCAGAATGTTTCAAATGACAATCACCAGTGACAACTGGAGATTAACCAGTTGTAAAACCCAAAAGACTTCGGACTTCGGAGTGGCTAGAGAAAAAAAAAAAAAAAAAAACTGCAACCGGGCCCATGCGAAAACAAGGATAAACATCGGCAGGGCTTTTGAAAGATGGCGTGAACTCAAAACGGAGGCAGAGACGGCTTTTTAGCGCAATTTTCCACCGGACAAAATTGCGCTTGTTAACTCATGATTTCTGTTCTGTGCGTCTGTGCGCACCAATCTTGCACTTCTATCTACTCCTCAACCAGACCACCTAGAGACTTCGGGTTTTCGGCATTATGTTAAGGAAGGTCTAATCTCGGGAACGCACAAAAAAAAATCCAGGAAAAGATTTACTATCTCTTAGTGTTGTGATCCCATGAGGTGAGAAAATTGCGCTAAAACACTCACTGAGTTTTTATTACTTGTTTTTTTGCTAGACATAAGACATTTCAATAGTTTAATTACGTAACAGTAGCGCACTTGTTTGCTTAATTTACACAGTTTCCTTTGTTGTGTCCTTCTCGTTTTGCTTGAATTATTTTGTGCTAGCTATGAGAGGGAGCAATTCACCTCTACTCCAAGAAAATCAAACCCGCCTCCTCCATTCAGGTATTCTGAATCAGATCGGTAAAGTGAAAATTTTCCTGACGTAAGATGTTTATATTATAACACGTTTATGCATAACAGGGATTCCGTTCATACACCATTTATTTCATAGCACTATGATTGTTATTTGTTTGTACAAAATAAACTGCTCTTCTATGATTTGCATGGTTTGACATGATATGATAAGCGATCGTTAGATTTAATCAGCGCAATTTACTGCAATGCTTTTTTCCCCTAACAAAAGTAGATGTTACTTACTTGTTAAGACGTCATTTTCCGTTGAAAATTCTAATATTGGTCATACTTTCAAAAAGTATGTTCTGTGATTCTGAATGCCCGTATCCACACCGGTGCGGTGATTGACAGCCGCACACTCACCTCAAAACATTGGATTCATCCGCGCGGTTTCATGCAAATGTACAACCCACGTAAAGTTGATAATTCCGCAAATAACTGCAATTGCAGATTTCGAACAGAGATGGTGACAAAGAGGAAAAGCTACAGACTGCAGCTTTAACAAATAATCTTTAAAACTCAATCTTGGATCTATGGTCCCATCCCCCCAACAAGGGCAAGAAGGGTCTTGGTTACCATGACTACGATCAGATAAGTTGATCAGATAAAAATATGGTCACATGGAAAGAGCAGAGTCTATAGGAAAGACCCACAGCCCTTAAAACAGACTTTCTTGCATTCATTTATGGACGAACTGATCTGTAAATGAACATGCACCCCAGAACACTGTGTGAATGATTTACTGTCTTGTGTAGTGTCTTTTGATACTATTATGTCTTTGATACTATGTATTTTATGATAGAACCAACGGTCAATGTAAACTCACCTATATCGTGTCTCCTATTTAATTAATCCTCATTTAATGACTCACACTTTAGTGTACATCACCTTCTCATAGAATGCAGTGCGTGTTTGTTATATCTATCTGAGTATAAATGGACACAAACAGCAAGGCCTATGTCTAACCACACTTAAGACAGAGCCATAAATCCTCCCAACAGAGGAATTTCCCGCTTGGAAATTCCCCCCTTTTATTGGTCGAGCCAATCCTGAGAGGTGGGACCTTTCTCAGACTTTAAATGGCCTCTGCACAAGCCCTTCCCTCTCTTGGCCTTCTCGGTACGTTCACATAGCTGTCCTGCATGGCCACACTAGGCCCCAGGGCAGTGGGCCTTGGCCCACAACTAGCCATGTGCTCATTTAGGGGAGTGACAATGACTCTCTCAACCAGAACAGAATCAAAGGACTACATCAGGAGTGTGGCACAATGTCTTCATTCAATGCAGAAGAAGTCCATCGCAACTCCAACCATCAACTCTTCCGACTCCCTTCTCCTGTTTGCTCTGCGTGTCCTCTCCGGCCCAGGGCCGGCAGGCCACAATCTGCACTCCAGCCATGGGAAAAGAGTCAAACGAACCACACAAGTTCATCACCAACTCTTCAGCCAACACCGAAGAAATCGATTGAGACTCATGGGACCATCAAAATCCTTCTTCAGGAACTTCACGAAATGTTTCACTGCAAAGGCCATGCAAGTTTACATTTAATGAGATGCTCTGAAAATGATAAGCTGATGGTTCTTTTCATAGATAAATGGATCTTTTCCATAGTTCCATTTCCTGCTTCCGGTTTCATTCTGTCACTCACCATTTTACCTATGCATGCATGTATGTGTTTAGTCTAGTTATGTTTGTGATTTAGTTAATAAAACTTGGGCACAATAAGTATTTGGTTCTGATTCCCTGCTTGCAACAAAGTTTATTTTACGATTTAGATTTTGACTACAGGCTCTTAGTACTGTACAGTAAGAAATACATTTCCCTTCCCCAGAATTGAATATTTCTTAGAATTAATACACAATTAACACTGAGTGTTCACGGGACGAACAGGTGGATTGATTATAATATTAATTTGACTACATTAAGTTAATTCTATTAACTGATCCAAATATTCATAATCAGTTATAACAAGTTATAATTGATTATTAATATTTCTATAGAGCTAATTTGCTACACAACCTTAAATTTACGTCAGAATGTCAATTGTTTATTTATTATTTCTATAATAATTTATCTAGGCACTTGATTATTCTAACTCTTTATGGAAATTACACTCGTTCATTCAGATTCCAATAACATTTTGAGTCTCGCACCGGCCAGGTATACAGATCTCAATCACAAACTCGTCAGTATTGGTCATTAGACAGAGGCAATTGACTGATACCTTTAGATGCCGCACCATGCTTATTTCTAAAAGTATGCCATTTTGTCGCCATCTGGAACTGTACACACAAGGTAAGACTATATCTAACCAAAGGTCATGACCATTACCATAGAAATAAGCGGACCAATTTAACTTCCTCTAATGGTAACTTTATATAATAATGTTGCATATACACAATGTTTAAGAAAGAGTCCTTTGGGTGCTTTTTGACACAGATGAGCTAGTTTGAGAGTTCTAATAAAGGATGAACATTTCATACCTTCTGCTTTAAGAATTTCAGAAATCAGATATCGGCTTTCCTCTATCACCAGATCTTCTACGGATTTCTTCCCCAGGCCAAAATTCCTGAGCGTGTGCAGAGCAAACCTTCTCTGCTGCCTCCAGGAGTGACCAAACGTGACCATTATTATACCTGAGAAAAAGAGAGAACCAAAGTTCTAATCTCAAATCTGATCTGTTGCTAAATTTATAGCCTACACATTTTTGAAGCAAAGTGACTCAAGATCGATCGTACACCATTAAAAATGAAGGTTCTTTATCGGCATCTATGATTCCATGAAGAATCTTTAATGTCTATAGAACCTTTTTATTGCACAAAAGATTATATGGTAAAATATTTTCAAATGTTCCTTACACTATTCCTTACTCAGGTTAATTACCTTATTCACTGAGGATCTTTAGGATCCCCAAAATGGTTCTTCTACAGCGTCGCTGTGCACCCTTTTGGGACCTTTGATATTAAAGGGTTAGTTCACCCAAAAATTTTATTCTGACATTAATTACTCACCCTCATGTCGTTCCAAACCCGCAAGACTTTCATTCATCTTCGAGCATAAACGAAGATCTTTTTGATGAAATCTAAGAGCTTTCTGTCCCTTCATTGACAGCTACACAACTACCACTTTGATGCTTCAAAAAGTTCATAAAGGGATCGTAAAACTAATCCATATGAATTGAGCGATTTAGTCCAGAATTTCTAAAGAGACGCTTTATATGATGAACAGATTGAATTTAGGCTTTGATTCACTTTTAAATACTGATCAGCGAACATAAACGCACACTTGACGTGCGAGAACAAACCTCATTGATTCTAGCAGAAGCTCAAACGTGCTGCATAACACGAGAAGAAAACTCATTGTTCTCGTACGTCAAGCGAACATGCTTAAGCTTCCGTTTATCAGAACTGATGTGGGCATTGATGAATGTTCATATGTGAATAAAAGCCTAAATTCAATCTGTTCATCATATAAAGCAAAGTCTCTTCAGAAAATCTGGACTAAACCGCTCAATTTATATGGATTAGTCTTACGATCTCGAACTTTCTGAAGCGTCAACATGGTAGTTGCGTAGACTGTCAGCAGAGGGACAGAAAGCTCTCAGATTTCATCAAAAAGATCTTCATTTGTGTTCTGAAGATGATGGAACGTCTTACAGGTTTGGAACGATTGGAACGGGTGAGTAAATAATGACAGAATTTTAATATTTAAGTGAACTAACCCTTTAAGAGTGACTCTAAAGTTTAGAATGAAATAGTACAAAATCCACATTTCAAGCATCATAATACCATGTTACTCACCAAGTCCATTAGTTGTCCATTCTATAAGAGGCATAGCTGGTCTTCCAGAAAAAGCTTCCTGAACCAGGGCTTCCTTCGTGACCTGGGCTGTGTTGAGGATTATTATCGGCTTCCTCCCAAGATACACAGTGGACATTTCTCCATACTGAGGCATCTACTCGGAGAACATGTTAGTGCATAAGTGCATTTTAACTAAGAAAATGTTTCTGAACATATGTTTTGTTAACTAAACATCTAATTTCAAAATAGGTCAGAGTTCAATGATAAGCCCATACCAAGAAAACAGCAAAAACTCACTGATCTAACGAACTCCTTTGGCTTCTTTATAAAATATGGTAATGATCCCACAAAAGGTAGAGGTCTGGGACCAGGAGGAGTTTGACCTCTGTAGGAATTAATCCTGATGATCTCGAACAGAACCAGAAAGATCAAGCCCAGAAACAGAGTCAGGCCTACAAACGCCAGGTCTAACTTCATGAGAGGCGCCCACATGATGACAGATTCCAAAGACAAACTCAAAAGCAGTGGACCACCGGTGAGCTTTATAAAAGCAAAGCAGAAGAGGGAGGAGACAGTGGGAGAGATTGACATGCTGTGAACCCTTTCAGCTGTGTTAATCGATGTGTTAATCAGCAAAAATGATGAATGCAGCTGTTTTACCTGCATACCAATTTATCAAGCATATAATAATTAACAGAAATTATTATAACACACCAATGCTCGAAGTGGGATGGTAAGCACCAGTACGTAGTACCGGCAGTTGTATAATTTTAATCTGTGGCGTACACAACTTTTTCTTGCTTACCCGCACTTCTCACATGTTCCCGGTACCACCCACACCAAACGTAGAATCAGACTAATTAATTGTATACATTGCGCGTTCTGGGCTTTTATAAGTTGTACGGACTGCACGGATCAATTATCTGCCAGTATGACTGTAACTGAAGCCCAATTGTTTAATTTTGCATGAATGGCGTGCGAAATTGTGAGATATTTGTGCGAGCTGTTCCTATCGGATAAAATGTGTGACTCTATTGAGTTCTGTTGTGGCTGGTGTCTCTTCAAGATCTCTGATATCCTTTGGTCCTCAAGCCCAAAACCAGGTGAAAACCTTTGGGGCACATGAATAGGCCCAAAATATTCCTAAATATTTACAGCTCTTTTGTTCTGGTCTGGATTTTGAAGGGAATCATTGGGATTCTGTAACCAGAAAACCACACGCTAAGGAAACTCACTCACTGCTGTGTATCTCTAGATCTGTCAATGAGCAATTGATGTTGTGTGTTTTATTATTTCTGAAATGGCATTTTTCTATTTAATTATTTAAATGGCACTGTAACGCAGTTTGTTGTCGCAGGAAGGAGGAGGCGGGAACCAGCGATAAGTATAGTATAAGATATAATACTTTAATATCAAAATAAATAAACAAAAACAAAATAAAAGTAAAAGACAGCAGCCCCTCACGGACGACTGCTGTCACATATACCGTAACAAAATGAAACAACATAAATCCAGGCCTGAATCCAGGTCGTCGCTCCTCCTTTCATGCTTCGTGAGAGATACGAGACCGGTGCGTCGCGCAGATGTCGCTCATTAGTAATCACGCCACCGGCCTCGTCCTGCTCGCCACAGGCATGATACATTTTTACCTGACGAATTAAAGGCTTTCTGTCATGGCAACTCTGAGTGTTTGGCATGGTAATGAATATGACATTGTTGATATGCTTGGTCTTGGTGGAATTGACTTGCTATGATGCTGCTGCTACAAATGCTGAGACTCGCTAGGCTACTGCAAATACATTGAAGACAGACTGTTGTGAGCAAGTAAGACCTGCTGCTATTTATACTGATAAAAATGATTCTGTTGTTAACTAAATACTACAAAACAAATGTAATTTCTACATGAAAAAGTTAGTTTGGGCAAAATAAAATAAAAAACGTTGTAAATTGTATATTAGTACTCAATTCACACTTGTAGAACTTAAAGCGTAAGTATCAACGTTATAAAATTAAGTAAACCCTACTCAACTTTTCTGATACTGGTGTTCCCATTATGCACTGGGGAATGAATAATTAATAAGGTTGATTTTTCAATGTTTTCCAGCTCTATTTACACTGTTATCATTGCTTTTGTTGCTGGTTTAGTAACTTTGTGACATCTGGAGTTAATTTTCTACTCAAAATGGCGCAATCATACTTAAAAACGATCCATAATTAAGTTTACTTCATGAGCAAATTTTCTTTCAACACAGCAAAATTTAGTAGTTTGTACAAAGACTAGCCTTGTTTGATATACGTAATAAAATTATGCAAAAAAAATCTTAAGTTAATCAAGCTGAATTCTTTTTTTTCTTTCTTTTTTTTAGTGTAGGGCTTCACGATTATGATAAATCACAATTGTCTATTATTCCCTTGAAATTGATCAATCACAACACACTGGTCCAGCCAACCAATCAGAGCACATTGTGCTTTTCAGAAGGAGGGGCTTCATAGACAGGAATTAAACAGAGCATTACTGACAGACTGCGAAGAGAGGACCTGCAACAATGGAGAATATGAGAAAAATAATGTGTTTTAAACATTCAAGAATTAAAACCTGTTTTAGAGCCCAAAAACAAAATCAAGACTTTGTGAAAGGATATGATATTGCCCCTTTAAAGCCATTTACAAATGTGATGGACTAAGAAGCAATAGTATTTTCTAAGCAGAGATTATGTTTTCAACACTGTTTTTCAGGTTATGTGGACAGAGATCAAGATACTGACCTACAGCCTCATCTTTGATCTGAATCGGAGTCCACTGAAGGTCAATGTAATCACACATAACACTCAGCAAGAGGGCAAAGTTCACCTCGCCTCAGCTCTGCAGCGGCTGAAGGAACTATAAACCTCTTTAACCTTTTCTTAAATCTATGGAGCATGTGTGAAATCAGTCCAACATTGGAGCTCTGATTTGGAACATTGATTATTAACAAAGGCGCATTCGCTACTAATTTACTATTAAACATTGCACATCCATTAAGTTTGTGCACCTTAGACTTAAACTCAGTTTGTTAATTAGGTAGGGTAGACTGTGTACAGTTGAGACACCTTAAAGGGATACTCCACTTTTTTTGGAAATAGGCTCATTTTACAACTCCCCCAGAGTTAAACAGTTGAGTTTTACCGTTTTCGAATCCATTCAGCCGATCTCCGGGTCTGGGGGTCCCACTTTTAGCATAGCTTAGCATAATGAATTGAACCGGACAAGACCATTAGCATCTCTCTCAAAAAACTGAACAAAGAGTTTCGATATTTTTCCTATTTAAAACTTGACTCTTCTGTAGTTACATCGTGTACTAAGACCGACAGAAAAGGAAAAGTTGCGATTTTCTAGGCTGATATGGTTAGGAACTATACTCTCATTCCTGCGTAATAATCAAGAAACTTTGCTGCAGTACCATGAGTGAAGCAGGCGTAATGATATGACTCAACCCGGAAATCGGCTGAATGGATTCGAAAATGGTAAAACTCAACTGTTTAACTCTGGGGGAGTTGTAAAATGAGCCTATTTCCAAAAAAAGTGGAGTATCCCTTTAAATAACTTGCGTGTGCAGCAAGCACAATTTGTGATTTTTGCTGTGCACATGCGTATTAGTGTCCTCTTTGATCGTGGGAAATTTGAACAACGGACGCATCTCCGATCCGAAGATATCGGCAAAAGTTTTGTTTGTTTTTTCTTATGCAAGACGTTCACTTCACCATGCACTTTCCACAATGAATAGCTTATTATCCCTATATGACTGTTAAACGTAACTTGTATCATCACAAACATTCTGTGCCCTAAAAACTGGCACATTTCATGGTATTGTATTGTGTCATGCAAGGTCATTGTGAAATCTAAAGAAATGTGCAAGGTGACACGCGGAGGACAGTTGAGACACGTATCAACTGTACCCCACGATAGAGCTCTATTATGAAACACGCTGTTTAGTTGTTCAGTGTTATGATAACAGGTTAAACGTCGTAATTAGCCAGCATTGGACACAAATGAAAATAAAATTATGTGACATTTCCTGATTTATACATTTTAACCAGTGCCAATTAACATAAAATTAAAGAATTAAAATGAATAAAACAAACAAACATACATGTTGCCCAATTGTTATTTTATTTATTTGTCTATTATATTTGCAATGAACGGTTAGTTACCTTTACATCATTAAAAATTGGGTATCTCAACTGTACCATGGTACTGTCTCAACTGTACCACATATGGGTACAGTTGAGACAAAGTTAGCACCTTATTTTTATGAGCTAATGTCAGACTCATGTCACATGATCTAGTGAATCAACCAGTTTGACCACTTTAAACACATGGACATAAATACACATGTGAGTTTTGTCTCCACCCACTCTGTTGCACTCTGGTACAGAGTTTTAAAGTACATTTACACATTAATGTTCACTGTTACTGGGAGAAAAAGTGAAAAGATACTTACTTTAGACTTGAAAGGAATGCTTCATTCTCTCACTGAGGTGTCTTTTTATTTGTAGTAAAAGCATTTCACTATACAATTCATATAAAACTACATGTGGATATATTTCATTACAAAATAAAATGCATGCATCCATAATACAATTTATAATATTTATTATAAATTTATATAATTGTTTATAGCTGCGCTTAAATGTTTAAAACTTTTTGCCACCATGAAACAAAAATTGACCATTCTTGTTTTTTTATGGAATATTTCATGATGTCAGTCTGATACATTTCGGGTTACTGACGGTCACTCTTCAGTATCTCTGCTGCAGCAGATGATGTTGAAGGTCTGAGGAAGGCGGACGATACCCATGATCCCATCCATGTCCAGAGGCTGTGGATCTGGTGGCCAGGAGAAATGAATCCGCTGTAGGAGAGACGTGATGTACAGGAAGAGCTCCGTCCTCGCCAGCGTCTCGCCGAGACAGACCCTCGGACCTGATAAACCAGCACACATAAATATTTAGGCCTAAATTTAAGATTTATGTATTTGAGTTGCATATAGAATTTCCATTCATTCAGATATCAGAGATTTAAAATAAACAAGCCAGTAAATTTAATGTGATGCATGTATGTCATTCATAAATGACGATGATTTCTGCAAAAAAAAAAAAAAAAATCATGGCATAGTTTATTTGCAAGTATTTTATTTTATTTAAATAATCCTATTTTCAAATCAGTATAAATCATTGTGAAAATTTAAATTCGAATTAAATCTATTCAGTTAAAAAGTATGCATATGAATAGCCGTGGAACAAGCATTATTCAGTTGTATGAGACAAATTGGATTATTGATGACAAATATATAAACTTGTTTATTGTGCATTTAAAACACATTCAGTTAATCAGTACTATTACAGAAATCATACCCGTTTAATTAAAGTATGACTGACAAATAGGCATAACATTGCGTTTATAAGTTTGCTTATGTTAAAACTGTGTAATCCACATGGATGAATATTTTATATGCAAAACAAAAATTCATAAATCTTCAATTTTGGCCTAAATATTTATTTGCGTGTAATATTAGTCCAGTAACCTTAATAATATCACAAATTCCTGACTCACCCAGTGAGAACGGGATGAAACACTCCGGCTTGCTGAAGTGTCCGTTCTCATCCAGGAAATTCTCCGGGTTAAAGGCGTTGGGATGCTTCCAGTGCTCCTTATTGCTGAAAATTGCTGTCACGTTTGTTAGGATCATAGTTCCCTGTATGAGGAAAGTTAGAGTTAAATAAAGCTTTTCACAAAACCCAGGGTCAATATAAGGGTTAATGTTTTACATGATAATATTACATATATATTTATAAAAGATTCATTTAATTGATAGTACAAGTACAGCACATAACTTTTTTATATTTAATCTTATTATAATATGTAGACTAGCTTCCTTATCCTTACAGTTTAAATTAGGACTCGTCAAGAATATTTATTGCGGCAAGAATTTTCTATTTATGACTGGGAAACATTATTCTTTTATATCATATATATTTGTATAATATAAAAAAATATATATATATTATATATATATATGTTTTTTTTTTGTTTTTTTTTATACCAATGTGCTTAATTGTCACTAAAACAAGGTCACAATGCAAATGCATGAAAACAAATCTTAATGGCCCTTAAAAAAATAGGCCAATTTTTAATAATTTTTTTGTCAGGTTTTTGACAGGTTTCATGACAACGCAATTACTGGCTCACTACAATATGTAGACAGTAAATATCAGATGTGATTTACGAAGGATTAAATAATGTAAAATATAATCTCTGTCTAGTCTCTTCATAATTGGTTATTTATGACTCTGGTAGCATCTTTAATGCAAGGTTAACTGTATGAAAAGGCTGTGAAAATCCTTAAGGCCTCATGTACATCATGTCGACGAATAATTCTGGCTCAGCCAATTCATCAAAAAGATCTGACTCAATATGAATAATTCAAACATATTGCCAATGAAAAGCCGGGTGGATGTCTATATTTTTAGTGCGTAATCACTTAGATAACTTAATTCATCCAGGCTCCAATCATTACCTGAGGAATGTCGTATCCTCGTAGTTTTGTTGGACGAATCGTTTCATGAGTCACCCCAAGTGGTACAATATTGGCATAGCGCTGAATCTCGTGAACAGTGGCGTTGGTGTACGGTAGTTTGTCACGGTCATCCATGCTGGGCAAGCGGTCATAACCCAACACACGAACAATCTCCTCATGACATCGCTCTGTGTGAGAGATAAAAGGGAAATTGCATTTCCTGGCGCTTGAAGGTTAGTAGGAGTTAAAGATTTACGTCTTGTTTCTTTCAAGGCTGTTGGTGTTGAAAACGGCAAAAAGGCCAATAATAGACAGAGCATCTAAATGACCTATTAACAGTAAGTCACTCGTTACAGTAAATGGTTCTGAATTAACTGCAGAAAAAGGCATGGACACATTTACTGTTGCTCTGCAAAATTTCTCTAGTGAATTTCTGTGATTCCGGAAACATTGCGATCGGGAATTTCGCAAAAACAAAAAAAAAGTTCGATCCTGATCGATGTACTGCGTCAAAGACAACACTTTGGGGAATGCCCCTTAGTGTAATGCATCTGAAGTATCAATGAAACTACCTGAGGTTCGCTTTCAGGGGGGAATCGTTCCAATATCGGGTTCTTCCAATCGGCTTAGCTCTCTCCCCTCGCACCTTCACCAAGTGCATGGAAGGCTACAGGGCATCCGTGTGCTGAACTACATTGACGACTGGCTCATTATAGCCTAGTCTCAGGAGCTGGCAGTTTGGCATGGAGATGTTGTCCTTGGCCACATTCAGAGCTTGGGGTTGAGACTGAACACGAAGAAAAATGTGTTTACGCCCACCCAGCAAATGGTGTACCTAGGGGGTGGTTTGGGACTCAATTACGATGCAGGCACAGATGTTTCCTGCACGTATCGAGTCCATCCTGGCCATGGTGACCAGTTTCAGAGGCTGATAGGGCTCATGGCAGCTGCATCCAATGTCATACCTTTTGGCCTGCTGCACATAACATCGCCGAAAAACCGCTTTGACAGACACATCCATCACAGGCTGGGGCGCGGTCATGGACGGCCGCTTTATGCTTTACACATAAACTGCCTAGAAATATTGGCGGTCTTCCGGGCTCAGAGGAGCTTCCTCCCAGACCTCAAGGGTCACCATGTTCTCATGCGAACAGACAATATGTTGGTGGTGTCCCATCTGAATCATCAGGGGGGTCTGAGATCGTGCCCTCTATCCAGACTGACGCATCAAATCCTCCTGTGGTCCCAAGATAAACTGTTGTCTCTCAGAGCAATGTACGTCCCAGGAGACCAGAATCGGGGGGCAGACATTCTGTCGAGGCAGGGGCTGAGGCCCGGGGAATGGAAACTTCACCCCGACTTGAAGTCAATATGCGAAAGGTTCGGCCCGGTGGATCTATTCACATCTCGAGAGATGACACACTGTCCACTGTCCACTGTTTCACCACTTGGTGTAGAGAGCGTTGCGTGGACCCAGTTAACTGCCTGGTGGCTTCAGTGCCGGAGTTCCTCTTTACTCTCTTCTTCGCTGGTCTTACCCCGTCCACACTTAAGGTGTATGTGGCTGCCATTACGGCTTTCCACACTCCTCTTGGTGATGGACCTTTGGGAGGGTTGGTTGTACCTCAGTAGTGCATGGATGATGAGGCCTGCGACTCAGACCAGAGTTCCCACATAAGGTCTGGCAGTGGTTCTTGAAGGGCTGGTTGCGGCCCCCTTCGAACCTCTTGAGTCGGCTGCAACCAAGAACCTCACTCTCAAGGTAGCCTTTCTCCTCGCCATCACTTCTTTTAAGAGAGTGTGAGATCTCCAGGCCCTCTCTACATCTCCTGAGTGCCTGGAGTTTGCTCCCAGTAGAGTTAAGACTATCTTGCACCCCAGACCGGGCTATGTGCCTAAGTTGCCCTCTAATATGGTAGACTCTATGGTTCTGCAGCCTTTTTAATCTTCTCCCTCATGTGATGGTGGATATTACATACAGAAGTCATCCTAGTGGAGGAAGTCCAGTTGCTGGTGTTTCGGGTCACCCAGGAAGGGGCTCCCCACTTCCAAGCAGACCATCAGCAACTGGATAGATCATGCTATTTCCTTGGCCTATCAGGTGCGCAGTTTGCCTTCACCTTGCCTTCGCCACTCAACTAGAGGCATGGCGTCCTCTACAGCCTTTCAGGGGCTACTATCAAAGAGGTAATGTGATGCGGCTGGCTGGGCCACTCCGCACACATTCACAAGAATTTTTGGTCTGGACCTCCCTTCTACGCCGGGCGCATGAGTGCTCTCGTCTTAAGCTCGGCTTAAGTTAAGCTGCTGAGACAGCTTTACACTAGGTACAGGCAGACGAGGGGTATTCCTTCCCCAAAGTGTCGTCATCAACGCAGTGCGAGTTCCCTCGAAAGGGAACGTCTCGGTTTACGACTGTAAAGTTTGTTCCCTGAGAAAGGAATGAGACACTGCATCCCTTTGCCACATCTCCGCCTGGGAGCGACTTGCTTCATCGCGAAGCTAACACTGTTGTGTGCCAGCGTCCCTTTGTACCTTCCATGTATGCAGTCACATGCTACATCATGACGCAGTGGCAATCAGGATTTTATTCGTTTCATTCATACGCCAGACGTGTTTCGCTAAGGGGCATTCCTCAAAGTGTTGTCATCGACGCAGTGTCTCGTTCCCTTCTCAGGGAACAAGGGTTACAATCGTAACCCGAGATGATTTCGCTCATATTCAGGTTCAAGAAAGCTGCTTGTTTTGAAAGTGATTTCTTTGTGAGAAGCACTTCATACATCTATGTCATTGACAATAGAATGCAAAATTTTGCTAATGTGACTGCTATGGAATCTTGTTTCCACCACAAAAAAAAAAAAAAAACTTTTTTCGAAAATAAAAATGGCCATTTTGGCATAATCAGAATCTCACAATTCTCAGAATCTCAAAATTCAGACTTTTTTTTTTCTTACAATGGCAAGTTTCTCACACTTTTTTTTTTTTTCAATTTGAAATTTAATTTAAATTCTCAAAAATTGTCTCGCATCCCACAGCGTTTACGGTCTCACATCAATACACATCCACATCAAATAATAAAACACAATAC
Organism: Rutilus rutilus; assembly: GCF_951802725.1. Taxonomy (NCBI): domain Eukaryota; kingdom Metazoa; phylum Chordata; class Actinopteri; order Cypriniformes; family Leuciscidae; genus Rutilus; species Rutilus rutilus. Next base: position 10,565,304 of record NC_140218.1, on the reverse strand, counting down.
AATAAACATCACTTGATACAAAAAACACATATGTAAATACCCAACCAGCTGCAGTCCATTGATTTAGTCCTTTCTATTTTTCAGAATCCTGAGGCCCACTTAGACCCCCAATTCTGATTAATTAATTTTACTGACTGATGAACAAAAGATTTCTGTAATCTGTTCACTAGCATATACTACTCTAATGCTACTTTATGCTACTAATTATTTCACAGAATTGCAAGTTAAATCCACAATTCTGAGAAAAAAATTATATTGAATTGTGAAAAAAAATTCTTGCAATTGCCAGTTTATATCTCAGAATTCTGTTATTTTTTTCTCAGAATTGAATGTTAAATTGCAATTCTGAGAAAAACGTCTGAAGTGTGAGTTATTATTTCTCTTTATTCAATTCTGCCTTCCACACCAAGATTCCTATAGTATTCGTATATACTGCTATGTTTAGCTTTAGTACCTTGTACATCTGGGTTTTGAATCAAGTAGATGAGCCCCCATCTGATCGTGGTCGATGTGGTATCCGTTCCAGCCAGGAACAAATCAGCTGTCGACATAACCAGGTTCTCCTCATGAAACGTGGAGTCTTTGTTGGACTTTTGCTGCTCCAGGTAAAACAAAACGATCAGTTTACTACAGCTAAAAATATCTAGTTTTACATATATGCATGTGATAACCCTTCTTTCAGTAACTGTGATCTCACTTTCTCGATCTCTAGCAGATAGGCATCAATGAAGTCTCGCGGGCTGTCTGGATCCAGAGATTCTTTGTGTTCTTTAACTTGTTCCCCGATGAAACCCACTAACTCACTGGCATTCTTCTTGATCTTCTGGTGTGGCCCAGGGAAATGCTTGATGAAGGGCACTAAGTTGAAAATCTGAGATAGACAATAAGATGATAGTTAAGTTTTAAATCTTGGTTTTAAATCTTTTTCACATTTGAGACTTCCTTTCAGTGCATCACGTTTGAGCTTCTGCAAGAACCAATGAGGTTCATTCTTGTGTTACGCATCACGTTTGAGCTTCTGGAAGAACCAATGAGGTTTGTTCTCATGCGTCAATCAGGTTCCATTGAGCTTCTCTTTATGTTCGTATTATATAATATGATATCATATATCATATGTATCATACAAAGTGATTTAAAAATGTTGACTAAACTGCTCAGTTCATATGGATTAGTTTAACGTTCTCTTTATTAACTTTTTGAAGCGTCAAAGTGGTAGTTGCGTAAAATCTCAATTTGTGTTCTGAAGATGAACGAAAGTCTTACGGGTTTGAAACGACATGAGGATGAGTAAATAATGACAGAATTTTTGTTTTTAGGTGAACTAACCCTTTAATCAATAAATTAAAGGGTAACTAAACCCCTGGTCAGAGCCTGACTCCACCCACTGGCAATTTTTGGAAAATGCTGGAAAAGTAGGCAGAGCCCAGTGGAGAGGGGGCATGCATCTGAGACATATCTCTCTGTAGGCAAGGGCGTGGTTAGCTGGTACCCTCTGAGGTCAGAGGGTACCACAACTTCCAATAGGAAAATTCAACTCCAGTAGCCACTGTTCAACCTGAAGAGGGCAGCACTCAGATGTTTTTACACCATATTTTGTAAAATTAAAACACTTTAAACACAAATGTCAAAAAAATTACTTTAATCAATGAACAGCACTAATAAAGCCCCATTCTTACAGATCATTAACTAAAAAAATTTGGTTTAGAGTTTAGTTACCCTTTAATGAAATGAAAATAATAATAATAAATGTGATGATCATACCTGTCCTGTAGCTGACGCTGCAAGAATGAAGTTTTCATTCAGGATTTTCAGAAGGTATGAGAAGCGTTTGTCATCATAATCAAAGCGATCTCCAAACACGATGGAACAGATAATGTTGGAAACTGCATTCTGTAATGCATGCTGGGGGTTCATTGACTTGCCTACAAATAAACATGCATTAGTATGAGTGGATATATGCCAGTGCTTTTATATCCAATCAATTTTAAATAGAAATTTGAATTGAACTCTTTACCCGCCATTGACGGATTTTTTCGCCCTTCATTTATGTGTTTACACAGCATGTCTGAGCTTCCGCAAGAACCAGTGAGGTTCATTCTTGTGTTATGCAGCACGTTTTAGCTTCTGCAAGAACCAATGAGGTTCATTCTCGTGTGTTACGCAACACATTTAATAATTTAATAATAATAATAATACCGACCATTGAAAGTGTTTTCACTGTTGTACGGTAGGGGGCGCTATTACACATGAATCTCCTGATCAAAACAAAGGCAAAAAGGAAGCAGAAACAAGCGATAGCATATAAGCAGATGTATGTGTAAAATAACGCGATTATCAACATATAAATCAAAACTGCCAAGGATGAGAGACTGTGAAGCTTTTTGACCATTGTTCTGAATCCGATCCAGGCGTAATCTTTGACAAAACTGCAATTTTCTAAATTGTTTGCTCAAAATGTTGCTTTTTTTAATGAAACTTACTCACATAAAAGGGTTGATAAAAAAATAATGCAAAAAAATAATAATTTTTTTGTCTAAAGCAGAGGCTTGTCCTTTTTTACATATATATTGCACGTTCAGATAGTCAAACAACCAAATATTCTGGGGGCCATGAAAATTTTGTAAAGATGATCAAAAAACCTGCCAGTCACCGGCAAAAAAAATAAAAAAATAAAAAAACGTGGCGAGGAAAGAGTTACATTTTGCAAGTATATGTAAAAAAAGTTGCTAAATATACATCCACATCATTTAAATACAAAAATGTTAATGTCACTGCAAGAAATGTTTAAGAAAGACTACTTTTGGTGATGTTTGACAAAGATAACACCATGGAATGAGTTCTAATAAAGGATGATCAATTCCTACCTTCTGCTTTAAGCATTTCAGAAATCAGATAGCGGCTTTCCTCTATCACACGATCTTCTACTGATTTCTTTCCCAGGCCAAAATTCCTGAGCGTGTGCAGAGCAAACCTTCTCTGCTGCCTCCAGGAGTGACCAAACGTGACCATTATTATACCTGAGAAAAAGAGAGAGCCAACGTTCTAATCTCAAATCTGCTCTTTTGCTAAATTTGTAGTCACATTTTTAAAGCAAAGTGACTCAAGATCGACCGTACACCATTAAAAATAAAGGTTCTTTATTGGCATCTATGATTCCATGAAGAATATTTAATGTCTAATGAACCTTTTTATTGCAAAAAATATTCAATATAGTGCCAAAAGATTTTTCAAATGTTCTGTATGCTATGTGAAAAAAAAAATATATGTGTGTATATATATATATATACATACATATACATGCATAAACATACATATACTTTAAAAGAACTATTCAGTGAGGTTATTTTATGGCATGCAAACAAAACCCCCTTTTGGGACCTTTATTATTAAGAGTGACTCTAAAGTTTAGAATGAAATAGTACAAAATCCACATTTCAAGCATCATAATATCATGTTACTCACCAAGTCCATTAGTTATCCATTCTATAAGAGGCATAGCCGGTCTTCCAGAAAAAGCTTCCTGAACCAGGGCTTCCTTCGTGACCTGGGCTGTGTTGAGGATTATCATCGGCTTCCTCCCAAGATACACAGTGGACATTTCTCCATACTGAGGAATCTACTTGGAGAACATTCACAAGTGTGTTTAAACTAAGAAAATGTTTCTGAACATATGTTTTGTAAGTTAAACATCTAATTTCAAACTAGGTCAGAGTTCAATGATAAGCCCATACCAAGCATACAGCAGACTCACTGATCTTATGAACTCCATTGGGTTCTTTAGCAAATGTGGTAATGATCCCACAAAAGGTAGAGGTCTGGGACCAGGAGGAGTTTGTCCTCTGTGGGAATTAATCCTGATGATCTCGAACAGAACCAGAAAGATCAAGCCCAGAAACAGAGCCAGGCCTACAGAGGCCAGGTCTAACTTCATGAGAGTCGCCCACATGATTGCTTTCAAGACAAACAGAAGAGCAGCGGACGACTGTGGGCTTTATAAACAGAGCGAAAGAGGGAGGAGACAGTGAGAGAGTTTGTAGGCTGTTAACCCTTTCAGCTGTGTTAGTATTACTGATTTGATGAATACAGCTATGATACCTGCGTCTTAACCATAGACTGTAAAAAATAAGGTCTTAACATATCAAACAAAATAAACAGAAAGTACATTTTGCCTATATAACACAGCCCTGCTGCATCTTGAAAAGTACAATTCTGCTGATTTGCAAAATGATCTAATATTAATTAATTTGATGATGCCGAGTGCATAAATATCAACAAAAACTCTACATCATGTACAGTTTTTATTCTCAATTTCACAGCAGTAGAAGAGATCATGACAAAACTTAAGAGAATGCTGTTCTGTTGTGGGTGGTGTCTCTTCAAGATCTCTGATAACCTTTGGTCCTCACGCCCGAAACCAGGTGAATACCTTTGGGTCACATGAATAGGCTCAACAACATTCCAAAATATTTGGAGCAGACAGTTGTTACCTGGCTCAGAGGAAGAGAGGAATCATGTCTTTGTAGCAGTTATTCTGATGATTAAGGGAAAATACAAGACGTCTTCACCTTATACATGGATGTCGAAAGCAAGAATACTAAGAAATGCATCACTTTGTGAGAAAGTGCCATGCTGGAGAGAAACAGGCACTATTTTTGGAATCAGTTCCCCAAAATTAGTAAGAAACAATTATTGGGTTTCATTTAGCAAATATGATGCAGGCCGGTGTAATCTATGAACATTCAAACAGAAGGTTTAGACTTTGCTGCCACCTATGAGAGAAGGAAAACACTCCCGTTTCCCATTTCCTTTCCTTTCCTTTCCTAGAGAGAAGGCTTTAAAGTTCACAGTGGTTTTCCAAGAACTGGTTTGTCAGACTATAGAAACTGGATGACTGCAGTAAGGCCTACCATGACATCTAATCAGAAAAGATAATTGTTCCTCATTAATGACACGCCTGCAAAAGACATGTAAAGGTGAGAAACACAGTACAACTAGGACAAAGGTGAAGCAAAATTCAGTTAAAATGATGAAATGAACGATGCAACCACAAGCAATACCTCATTTACACATTTGGTGGATTTTATGTTTGGCTGTACCTTGGTATTGCAAATTATAAAACGTGTAATAAAAAAGTGTGTATTTTAAAATACTGGCTCGGAACACCAATAAATACCATGGTGATGAATGCAATCATTCAGTTACATTTATCAGACATCTGTATCTGATGCAACCTCATGCAATAATTCATAGCATTTTATGATGTTCAATAAACGAGTAAATAGAACATGCAGAATACCATGGTGAATTTGGCTATTTCTACCACTTTGGAAGTAGACAGTCACTGCTCAAAATAAAAGGCATCAAATCAGCAAGTGTGCTTTTTCTTTTCTTTTTATATTTATTTATTTATTTATTTAAATTTACCTCATAGGAAGAAGTGAAAGTAGGCAACTTAGCCCAAAATATGTAAAGGAAAAAGTAAGTGAGCTTGTTTTTGATCATCGTCATGAGAACTGGCGTTTACTGCTTCTAGGCTACATCTCATGTCAAAGGACAGCATTGTCGAATTCTTATATCGTTTTAGATTAATTGTTGCCATACGTTTCCGTGTTGATAAAAGGCGTCGTCTGTCAGCAAAATAAGGAAGCCCGTACTATTAGCGTTCTTCTTTCTGGGGAAACGAATTAGAAACGAAAGCATAAGGTTTGGCTCGCGAATCATATTTTGGTATCGGTTCTTTGTAGTGAATCGATTGAACCGCAGTTCAGACGCAGGTTATGGCAATCAGGAAATGCAGGTTATAATCCAGGACCGCAAAACGGCAACAATACAACAATTTTCACAGTTGACTAATAAATGTTTCAAGTGCTGTAGCCTACAAAGGGTGTAAATAGTAGCCCTAATAATATGTGATAAAAAAGAATAACATGATTTTACCATAATATATGCCTCACACTTTGCTTTTTTGTAAGTGTGATATCAACAAACCGAGAAATCTACTTATGACTACCACTGAAATGGTTGTAAATCGCTTCATTATTAAAGTGATATTTCAAAAGAATAGCAGAATCATTTGAACAGATTCACTAAAGTTCAAACGTGTCAGTTCAGTACAATGATTCGTATCCAAATGAGTCATACATGTTAGTTTCGATACGTTTAAATGCCAGTGGCGGTGTTTAACTTCGTTCAAAGCAGGCTGATATATTTTGCTTGTATTTTACTGATCGATTCAATAGTCACGGGTCAGTGACTACTTCAAATGAACGGAATTTCGCTTTCATAATTAAAAAGATCGGTCACATCGCAGTCGTTAAAGATGACACAGAACGGTACCGGAGGTTCACTGTACAGTGCAGTGCTCGCTAAAGGAGCACCAGCATCATCCGATACAAGTGAGTAAATGACAGGTCATTTTACTACTTATGAAACTTTTATCCAAAGATCTCCTCGAGAAGTTAACTCGACAGTTTAGCTACACACTTAGTAAGTCTGTGAGGGTAGTTTATGAATCAAAATAGTTCCATGGTTACCTTTTTGTAAGGGGACATTTCAATCTACATGTAGACTGAAATGTCCCCTTTCAAAAAGGTAACTATCTTTACGTTAATATCCCATACCAACTTTTATTACAAAATTGCAATTATGCTGTTGTTGTGCATGTTATACTGTACATTTAATGTGGGAGAATAGTAACCATATCCATCCACCCATCAATCAGAACCAAGCACTGACCTGATGAAGCTGAAGAAAGCACTTCGGGATCTGATGGTCCAATATCCTGCAGGCGTCACTTTGAGTAAAGCACGCAGGTCCTGCCCGCTCCTCCTGGACTCAGTGGTGCTGAACGGCTACGCTTCTGTCCGCCAGCTCTTGGCATCTATGCCTGATGTGGTGATACTACAGGGATTAGGTGTCCAAACATTCCTTCTCCCCGCAGACACTAAACTACAGCACAGACTCTGGAGTGGTAGCAGTGTTTACGGATAAGTTATCCCTCAATACTCTGCTGTCTAAAACAGGACATTTGACCAGATGACCAAAGCAGCCGCTACAAATGTGAATATTTTCCTTCACTAAACTGTGACTTCTGCAACCTGGCCTGGATGACCACAGACAATAGCAGTAATAAGGATACATGGATTTTTTTTTTACCTTTTTTTTTTATTTTTTTTTTTACTTTTGACCAGATGTCTAAAATATATTATAGAAATCGCTGTGTTTACATCTTTGAAGACCACAAAAGCACTTCATTCTTGTATGTGGTCACACACAAATCAGGAAATATCTGCAAAATTCAGGAAGTTGTATGAACTAATTAGGCAAATCGTGGGTTGTTTTCCTTAGTCTTAGAGTATGAGATTTATATGATTGATTATAACTTTATATACTAATATTTACACATTTTAAATCTTCAAATGTTTTAAAAGAAATGTTCACAAGAATTTATTTTTTAATAAGATTTATTTTATTACATTTGCATACAATACAATACAATACATGCATCCTGCTAAAATGACACTGTAGGTTTGATAAAATATTGTCAAAAAGGATCTGCATTAAATGAAAACTTTGATTTTAAAGCATTTGTGTTTTTTCTCCACTCATATGAATAGATTTTTGGGGGCATATAGATATAGTACCATGACGTACATGATGCATGAACTCAACCAGTTTCAAACACGCACACTAATAGGGTGTGTTACAGCTCCACGTGAATAGCCATACATCTAGTTTAGACCTGTCCAGGCTTGTCTGTAGTAAGATATCACATGAGAGATTACATCATGAGAGAAACAAAGCTTTACAGTGGTATTACAGCACTGCAGTCATTTATTGTGATATTCAGGGATTACACTTTACAACAAATAGTACAGCATCCATAACTATTAATCTAATTCCTTAGCTAAAATACTAACATCAAGTTTTAAAGCTGTCTAAACCAGCTACGGAAGCTTTGGAAACTCCATTAATGCAGGAAAGGTTACTGATGGTCAATCTTAGGAACCTCGGCTGTGGCAGATGATGTTGTATGGCTTAGGAGAGCGCACCACACTAACAATCCCATTCATGTCTGGCTGCGGCTCACCAGGTGGCCAGGAGAAACGAATCCGCTGTAAGAGAGAAGTGACGAAGAGGAAGAGCTCCATCTTAGCTAGAGTCTCCCCGAGACATACCCTCGGACCTGATAAATAGAGATAAAACACAATGGGTTTTAACCTAGTTGGCTTTGCTCTTGGGTCTACTGGTATCGTCGTCACAGGTGACTCACCCAAGGAGAAAGGGAGGAAAGACTCTGGTTTGAAGAATTGTCCATTTTCATCTAAGAAATTCTCTGGGTTAAAAGTGTCTGGATACTTCCAGTGCTCCTTATCAGTAAAAATTGCTGTTAAGTTAGTCAGTATCTCGGTGCCCTAGAAAGATGATGCTTGTTAGTGGAACAATTTCAATCAAGAAAAACAACACATCCAGGCTCCATTCATTACCTTGGGAATGTCGTATCCTCGTAGTTTTGCGGGCTGAGTTGTTTCATGAATCAAGCCAGATGGTACAACGTTGCCAAAGCGTTGAAACTCATGAACAGTGGCATACGTGAACGGTAGTTTGTCACGGTCATCCATGCTGGGAGAGCGGTCGTAACCCAACACCCGAACAATCTCCTCATGACATCGCTCTGTAACGTCATTAATGTTCATGTGTGTACGTTTCTCAGTGTTAAAACACAACAAGTAAGCAACTGGAAGGTTGACTTAATGAAACACTATGGCGCTTTAAAAGCTTACTCTAACTCAAACAATGGTGTGTTCGGGATGGGGCTACCTGTGTGCTACAAGGAAAATCTCTATAGACGTAGATGCGTTTACAAATTATGCAATATTTTTTCCAATTCAGCATTTCCATTTGGCTACTTAAAGTGCAAAACTTGGACTCTAGAGCTTTGAAGGAAAATTAAAACAACAATATTAGAGAGCAGACCTCTTCAATGCGACAAAAAACCAACAGGGGAACCATGAACTTGCAACTGTTAAAATACACATTTGTGCATATGAATGTGCATCATTGCAAGATTGTTTTGCATAAGCAAGAAGGTTTTGGTGCATATCCAAACCAATCATGACATGCCAAGCCAAGTTTGAATATGCACAAATGAGATTCGAGAGCTGTGGAGGGGATTTTCAGTGAATAATGACTAAAATTTGGTCTGTTTCTTAAACAAAGCAATTGACTTTGATAGAAGAGACAGAATTAAAATGAAGAAAACCCTTAAAATGCATGCAAAAGAACAGAACACTTTACTTATCACCTTTATATCTCCATTTATGTACTTAGCAGATGCTTCTATCCAAAGCGAATTACAGAGCATGCAAGATATACATTTATCAGTTCATGCATTCCCGTTAACATGCAATGTTACTCCTAAGTACCTTGTACATCTGGGTTTTGTGCCAAGTAGATGAGCCCCCATCTGATGGTGGTCGATGTGGTGTCGGTTCCAGCAATGAACAAATCAGCTACTGACATAATCATGTTCTCCTCGTGAAACGTGGAGTCTTCGTTGGACTTTTGCTGCTCCAAGGAAAACAGAAAGCATTTCAATTGATCCATGCATATCTAGTTATCTAGCAGCCTACCGTGATTTCGCCTTGTAGGATATTGTTGGTCCTGGAACAAAATTCCTATAAGGGTTAGAAATGGAATTGGGGCTTGAAGCAGCTTCAAATTTAAGAGGTAGTTTGTAACAAAAGATGTTCATCCAAGAACATGTGTTACTTGGCAAAATCGCTGCCACCTTTCCAAATAGTAAATACCATCAAAGAGTGGATTAAACCGTTTCTAGAATGGTTGGTTGTGATGATCTCACTTTCTCAATCTCCAGCAGGTAGGCATCAATGAAGTCTCGTGGACTGTCTGGATTCAGAGTTTCTCTGTGTGCTTTGACTGATTCCCTGAAGAAAGCCTTCAACTCTTCGCCGTTCTGATAGATTTTCTGGTGTGGCCCTGGGAAATGTTTGATGATGGGAAGCAAGTTAAACACCTGGAAAAGAAAAAGGCTACAGATAACTATGCGGCATTAAAGGGATACTCCACTTTTTTCGGAAATATGCTCATTTTACATCTCCCCCAGAGTTAAACAGTTGAGTTTTACCGTTTTAGAATCCATTCAGCCGAACTCCGGGTCTGACGGTACCACTTTTAGCATAGCTTAGCACAGATCATTGATTCTGATGAGTCCAGTAGCATTTCTTTCAAAATGACCAAAGAGTTTCAATATTTTTCCTATTTAAAACTTGACTCTTCTGTAGTTAAACCGTGTACTAAGATCGACGGAAAATGAAAAGTTGCGATTTTCTAAGCCTATATGACTAGGAACTACTCTCATTCCAGCGTAATAATCAAGGAACTGTGCGGCTGTTCCATGAGTGCAGCAGGCGTAATGATATGACGCAGCGCCTGAAAATAGGTCTAATAGGTTAGACAAACTTAGTCCCGGTCACGTTGGAAGAAGTTACCGGGCTGGGGACTATTTTCAGGCGCTGCGTCATATCATTACGCCTGCTGCAATCATGGTACAGCCACACAGTTCCTTGATTATTACGCCGGAATGAGAGTAGTTCCTAGCCATATAGGCTTAGAAAATCGCAACTTTTCATTTTCCGTCGATCTTAGTACACGGTTTAACTACAGAAGAGTCAAGTTTTAAATAGGAAAAATATTGAAACTCTTTGGTCATTTTGAAAGAAATGCTACTGGACTCATCAGAATCAATGATCTGTGCTAAGCTATGCTAAAAGTGGTACCGTCAGACCCGGAGTTCGGCTGAATGGATTCTAAAACGGTAAAACTCAACTGTTTAACTCTGGGGGAGTTGTAAAATGAGCCTATTTCCAAAAAAAGTGGAGTATCCCTTTAACAGCAAAAGTTTAGTTTCAATCTGCTCCAAAACACCTGCCTAGAAGTTTCTTCCAATTCTGAAGACATTTTCTACATCCTAAATCACATACTCTCAGAGAGATACTTCTTATGGGTGTTAAACAAATACTCTCCAGTAGCCTTCTGGGATAGAAAAGTGTCTATTGGATGCACCCTTCAGAATCTAGCTGGAAATAGTACATCATCCTGGTACTTTTTGATTTATGAATACTGTGAATTTGACATGCTGTTTTTCACCTACTATATATTGGGAAGTATGCAATTTTGGATGCAGCCCTTCATAAGCTATGTGAGTTTAAGAAGTGTTTTGAGCTAAACTCTTGTAGGGCTGAGCAAATATGGGCAGAACTCTTTACTACTCTAGTACTTCAGAAATCCTTTTAAAGGTATAAATGTGAATTAAACGTGGCATAATGGCCTTCATCATCACAGTATGCTAAAGCCTATCTAGTGCAAGGGGATTTCATCAATATGCTGATGGAGGACTGTTGGGACACTCCAGGCACAGGAAGGTTCTTTCGGGAGAGACAGTCATTTGCACCTCAATGACACGTCTGTATCATTTGCTTCACAGGACATGTGCTTTCAACTACATACTGTTTATTTAATAGTGTGTTCTAATATGTAACTATGCCATGTTTGGTCTCATCTGACAGCTTATAAACTGAAATGAACGGTGGTGAACTTAAAAGAGATATTAAAGTATCCTAATGTACAATCTAGGTACTATTGCTTAAACATACATTGAGGAGATTGTTAATGTCCTTCTCCCCCTCTTAATCACCACCCATTTGCCTCATCTTTTGGTTTCCTGTCGGTCGGTTTTGGTGTTGGTATTCCACTCATGTTTAACAATGCTTTGCTCAGGGTATAAGAAGGAAAGGCAACTGCTGATCTAGGAGAAAGGCTTTAACCCCGCCACTCCCGCACACTGGTGCGTAACCTCATACTATGAGAAAGGCTTTTCCAGCCTCTTCTGCACAACAGTGCATTATTTGTTACAACTAAGTTTTCTATACAGTATGTTGTTTCATTCATTCATACATACATACATTAATTAATTCATTCATACATACATACATAAACATGTAACTTAATAAATAACTTTGCATGCTTTAAAGGCTTTGAGAATCTTTCCTTTTATCACTGATGATGTTGAAGCTAAAGTGATTATATCTTTTGTTACGTTCAGGTTAAATCCTATGTTTTCCTATCAGTTCTAAGAAAGACCTTCACCTTTAAAAAATAACAGGTTAAATAATAACAACAACTTTAATGGAGTCAGATTCATTATATTGGAGTCAGATAAATATTTGAATTATACACGTCATCCTTCAACTGCCTTTTGTTCTGATTATTGGTTCAAAATAGCAGCGTAAGCTTCCAGCCTTACGAAGGTGGACCTCCAGGATCAGGATTGGACTCTGGTCAAGTAGTTCCCTGTGAGAAAGTGAACCTCACTTCTCACTGTTACGCACTCCCTCATTGACTGTGAATGGCGTTACCAGCGAGAGCGGGAGAGACTCTGGACATTTGCACACGCACACGCACACACATACACCCGCACGCTCCTTTATAAAAATGATGCCTTGCTTAGGCCAATTGTGTTATTTTGTGAAGGTGTATAATGAACACAGGGGGGGGTTGTGTTTAAAGAGAAGGCTGGCGCGGGGCTATGCGCCATTAAAGCATTCGCGTTGATTTGTTTGTAGCACGGTTAGTCCGCGATTTCATTCACAACACTCAAAACTAATTTGTCACTGCTTATAACTTCCTACTTTACCACCTCCATGACATGTAGTGCGGTACCCACTAGTTCATGTCCCATTTACTCCCTGTTTCTGTCTAAAATCCTAGTTAATTCATACATATTACAACTCACGCATTTCCTGCATCCCGGTCCGGTTCGACTGCTCCGACGGCAGTATTTATCCCTGTCACAGGGCAGAGGGTGCAGAGCATTGATCACAGGGGTGTTTGTTTGTAATAATGTTTTGTATGTATATGTGTGGTGTGAATAGGTGGTGTAAATGTTGTATAAAATGGTTGTGATATGATGATAATATTTTGTTTTCATGTAATGTTTATTTTCTACTTATAGCTTATTTATGGCCTTAGGCTAAAGATAATACCCTGATTGTTGGTATGGTCCAATTGGCCCTGAATGGGCCAATTTGGCTTAATGCTTTGGCCTATTTAAGAGGGCCTCATTCTGCATTAGGGAGAGTGAGGGTGAGTACTAGCTTGCTGCGAGGCTATGTACAAAGTGTTTGCTACTATTGTTGAAAACTAGAAGCATTGTGCTATTTCGATTTATTTTTGATTATTTTGTTTTCTTGACTTCTGAGTTAAAATCTAAATAAACTATTATATTTTTGGAACAATTATATTTTTGGAAGTGAGCCTACACATCTCAATGCATGGGGTGACGCTCGGTGCCTCACATTTGGTGTCAGAAGTGGGATGGTACGCTGACCGACACTGGCTAATAGAGGAGGAAAACGGCGCCAGTCCCGGGGGAAAATGGCATATTGGAGGCTAGCCAAAGGTGACCCGAAGGAGGTTGAAAAGGAGACAGATGAACTCCCAGATGGCGATGCTGGGGCCCAAGCATTGGGCGGAGACCAGACAGAGGGGACTGACCTAGCAACTCTGCATCATCTCCTTGAGAAGACTCTGCAGACACATGAGAGGGAGGCGTATAAGCAGGAGCAGCGCTGGAGGAGTGTGCAGATACAGCTGAACCAGTTAAGGGATGATGTGGAGGCAGAGAGGAGGCATCCGCCTACAGCTCCACCAGGGCCTCAACCAGGAGTGCCAGTTCAGCCGGCACCACAAGCACCAGCGGCGCCGGTGGCACCAGCAGTACCTGCAGCTCCAGCGGCCTGGGCCAGATCGGCCATTCCAAGGTTCGAGGAAGGGGACGACATCGAACAGTACCTCACCACGTTCGAGCGGCTGGCCACAGCTTACCGCTGGCCTAAAGAGGACTGGGCAGTGTTTCTGGTGCCATACCTGGCAAGGCCCGCAGCGCCTATGTGGCCATGGGTATGGACCGGTCGATGGAGTACGACAGTGTGAAGGAGGCAATACTGCACAAGTATGAAATCAACGAGGAGGTGTACCGGAGGAGGTTCCGTGAACCGGATGTCAGGCCAGGAGAGACCCCCCGTGAGCTGTACAACCGCCTCAGGGATTTATTTCAGAAGTGGATTAGGCCGGCAAATAAGTCGGTTGAAGAGATCGCCGAGATGCTCATAATGGAACAGTACCTCCGCACTCTGACACCGGACATTCGAGTCTGGGTGAAGGAGCACAATCCCCAGAATGGTCAGAGGGCGGCGGAGCTGGTGGAGAACTTCATGGCGGCCCGACGGGGCCACAAACACTTCCGTCTGGAGTCACAGCCAAGACCAGCAGCCCGTGGTAGGTCTGAGGGCTTTGGTCAGGGGAGTGGTGCAAAGGCTAGTGAGCCCAGTAGAATGCCTGCCCGTAACTATTTTGTCCCAACCAAGCCCAGATATAGCCTAGAGCCAAGAACCGGAGGTCCGGTGGTATGCTATTTTTGTGGTCAGGAAGGACATATAAAGTCTGAATGCCCGAACAGGAAGCCCAAGCACTCCAGCCATAGCTGTATTCCCCGTCCAGAAGAGGGCGATATAGGTTTTATGGGAAGGCTACAGACAATGCCGGTCCTTGTTAATGGGAAAGATGGTACTGCCCTGCTAGACACAGGGAATACCCAAACACTGGTGCAGACCCATCTAGTGGAGAAGAGGGACTTTGTGCAGGGTAGGAAGCTGAAGGTTCTGTGTGTCAATGGAGATGAACATGAGTATCCGACAGCCGAAGTGTATATAGATATTAGAGGCCAGACATACCAGATGATGGTTGGTGTGGTGGAGAGACTAAGCCATCCTGTTGTAATAGGCCAAGACATCATTGTGCTACCGGAATTAGTGCAGTCCAGCAGGCCAGTGAGTATGGTCATTACTCGATACCAGAGCCAAGTGCAGGACCCTGAGAAAGAGGAGACAGATGAGTCGACTGAGCCAAATAGCCTGTCAGAGTTGCCTTTTTCAGAGGGGGAGAATACCCCTCCAGCCAAAACAAGGTTCCGGAAGACCAGAAGACAGCGGAGGCAGGCTAGGCTAGTGGGCGCCATGGAGAGAAATGAAGAGCTACAACTTACCCAGCCAGTGGATGATTGGGGTGAGGTCCCAGATAATTTTGAGCAGCTGCAGAGAGAGGACCCCACTTTGCAGAAAGCGTATGACAGGGTCACACAAGTAGATGGTATGTCCACTGAGATGCCTACTTCACTGTCTGGAGAAGGCTACGTAGTGAAGGAGGGATTGCTTTACCATGAGCCAGGAGAGGGCAGGGCAGAGCAGCTGGTGGTTCCTAGGCATTTGAGGGAAAGGGTGTTAGCCATGGGGCATACTATCCCTTGGGTAGGTCACTTGAGCAACACCAAAAGTTATAAGCGTATTGCAGCCAGGTTCTATTGGCCAGGGCTTTATAGTGAGGTGCAGCAATACTGTAAATCCTGTCCCGAGTGCCAGTTCACCAGCAAGAGGAAAACTAGCCCTTACCCCCTTCAGCCACTGCCGATCATAGAAGTTCCCTTCTCTCGCATAGCCATGGACATTGTAGGGCCCCTGGAAAGAACCCAAATAGGGTTCAAATACATTTTAGTCATTTGTGACTATGCCACCCGCTACCCTGAGGCGTTTCCTTTGCGCAAGGTTACGGCTGGTCCAATTGCACAGGCCCTGTTGCAGCTATTTTCTAGGGTAGGCATTCCCCAGGAAGTTCTAACCGATCAGGGCACTGCCTTCCTGTCAAAGACATTAAAACAGGTGTATAGCTTGCTAGGCATCAAGGACATTCGGACCACCCCGTACCACCCTCAGACAGACGGGCTGGTTGAACGCTATAACCAGACTTTCAAAGGGCATGTTGAGGAAGTTTGTTGCAGCTAATGGTAAGGACTGGGACCGCTGGCTGCCTTACTTGCTCTTTGCCTATAGGGAGGTCCCCCAGGCCTCCGCCAGCTTCTCGCCGTTTAAACTTCTGTATGGGAGACAGGTGAGGGGGCCTTTGGATGTCCCGAGAGAGGCCTGGGAGGGACCTCAGACCCCCAAGTCTCACAGCGTCCTCATGCATGTCCTCAAAATGAGGGACAAGATGGAGGAAATGACCGCGCTGGTGCGGGCTAACCTGGAGCAGGCCCAAACGCACCAGAAGGCCTGGTATGACAAGGCTGCCAGGCAGAGGCACCTCAACCCAGGGCAGAAAGTTTTGCTTCTTCTGCCCACCTCGGAAAACAAACTACTTGCCAGGTGGCAGGGTCCGTACAAGGTGGTGCGGAAAATGGGTGGATGCGGAGAATGGCATGAGAGGGCCGTACAGCCAGGATTACAACTCCGGGTTCAGGCTGTGGTGGAGGAGGAGGAGAGTCCAGAGCAATTCTTCCCCACCAGTCAGCCAGCATCTACCCTGGATGTATCCCACTTGACCTCCCACCAGAAGAGAGAGCTAGAGGGAATCATCCCTCCGGACCTGTTTCAGGAAAAGCCAGGATTTACTTCTGTGGCGGAACACTCCATTCCACTCAAAGACACTACCCCAATACGCCAAAGAACGTACCGGGTTCCTGAGCGTATTCTGCCATCTCTCAAAGCCGAGGTGGAGGAGATGCTGGCCTTGGGGGTGATTGAGCGCTCTTCCAGTGAGTGGAGTAATCCTGTGGTGCTAGTGCCCAAAAAGGATGGCACTATGCGCTTTTGTATTGACTTTCGGCGGGTGAATGCCCAGTCTCACTTTGATGCTTACCCCATGCCTAGGCTCGAGGACTTGATCGAGCGCCTCGGCAAGGCATCCTTCATCACTACCTTGGATTTATGCAAGGGATACTGACAGGTGCCTTTGGCCAGGACAGACAGGCCGTACACTGCATTCCGGAGCCCACAGGGTCTGTTTCAGTTTGTGGTAATGCCATTTGGCCTGCAGGGGGCCAGGCTGGCCAGGCTGGCCAGGCTGGCCTGCTGGCCAGCCACTTTTCAAAGACTTATGGATATTGTGTTGGCAGGTACAGACTCTTTTGCTGCTGCATACCTGGATGACATAGTGGTGTACAGCGCCACCTGGGGGGAGCATCAGCGTCATCTAGGTGAGATATTGCAGCGCATTCAGCGAGCGGGCCTGACCATCCACCCAAAAAAGTGTACCATAGCCCAAGAGGAGGTCAAATACCTTGGCCATGTTCTGGGTCGTGGTGTGATCCGGCCGCAAAAGGACAAAGTCGAGGGAGTACAGGACTGTCCAAGGCCCCAGACAAAGAAGGAGGTTAGATCATTTCTGGGGCTGGTGGGCTGGTATCGCCGATTTGTGCCGGACTTTGCCCGACGAGCAGCTCCCTTCTCGGACTTGACTCAGAAGTCAAGCTCCACCCAGCTTCAATGGGGGGAGGAGCAAGACAAAGCCTTTTTGGATTTAAAAGAGACCCTCTGCAAAGATCCAGTTCTCCAGAGCCCTGACTTTGGAAAGCACTTCACTGTCCAGACGGACGCATCTGGTGTTGGTCTTGGGACGGTGCTGCTCCAAGGAGAGGGTGACGAAAAGAAACCTGTGGCTTATATTAGCCGGAAACTGTTCCCGAGAGAGACCAGATATGCGGCCATAGAACTTGAGTGCCTGACCGTGAAGTGGGCGCTTGACACTTATTAAATATTACCTGCTTGGTCGAGACTTCACCCTAGAGACTGACCACCGCGCCTTGCAGTGGCTAGGGCGCATGAAGGACTCCAATGCTAGAGTCACCCGCTGGTTTTTAGCACTGCAGCCCTACAGGTTCACGGTGCAGTACAGAGCGGGCAAGCAGAATACTGTTGCAGACTTTCTGTCTCGCCACCCTGTTGGCGAGACTCCAAAGGGGGAGGGAAATGTGAGAAAGTGAACCTCACTTCTCACTGTTACGCACTCCAGCATTGACTGTGAATGGCGTTACCGGCGAGAGCGGGAGAGACTCTGGACATTTGCACACGCACATGCACACACATACACCCGCACGCTCCTTTATAAAAATGATGCCTTGCTTAGGCTGATTGTGTTATTTTGTGAAGGTGTATGGATGGCTAATGAACACAGGGAGGGTTGTGTTTAAAGAGAAGGCTGGCGCGGGGCTATGCGCGATTAACGCATTCGCGTTGATTTGTTTGTAGCGCGGTTAGTCCGCGATTTCATTCACAACACTCAAAACTAATTTGTCACTGCTTATAACTTCCTACTTTACCACCTCCATGACATGTAGTGCGGTACCCACTAGTTCATGTCCCATTTACTCCCTGTTTCTGTCTAAAATCCTAGTTAATTCATACATATTACAACTCACGCATTTCCTGCATCCCGGTCCGGTTCGACTGCTCCTATGCAGATGCGAGCTCCGCTGTAGGGGCAGTATTTATCCCTGTCACAGGGCAGAGGGTGCAGAGCATTGTTCACAGGGGTGTTTGTTTGTAATAATGTTTTGTATGTATATGTGTGGTGTGAATAGGTGGTGTAAATGTTGTATAAAATGGTAGTGATATGATGACAATATTTTGTTTTCATGTAATGTTTATTTTCTACTTAGCTTATAGCTTATTTATGGCCTTAGGCTAAAGATAATACCCTGATTGTTGGTATGGTCCAATTGGCCCTGAATGGGCCAATTTGGCTTAATGCTTTGGCCTATTTAAGAGGGCCACATTCTGCATTAGGGAGAGTGAGGGTGAGTACTAGCTTGCTGTGAGGCTATGTACAAAGTGTTTGCTACTATTGTTGAAAACTAGAAGCATTGTGCTATTTTGATTTATTTTTGATTATTTTGTTTTCTTGACTTCTTGATTCTGATTCTGAGTTAAAATCTAAATAAACTTTATTATATTTTTGGAACAATTGAGCTCTGGTAACGTATTTTCCACCTCCACCATCTAAAGCCAGTGAGCCTACACATCCCAATGCATGGGGTGACGCTCGGTGCCTCACATTCCCTTTGTGGCATAAAGCCTTATTCGAAGATCAAATTATTTGTTGATGGTTTTAACAAGCAAATACACAAAATTGGAGACAACCTTGATGTAGGTAGTGTTGGTGATGAAAATGACAGCCATTTACTCCAAAAAAGCAACAGGAACACTTACTTTCAGAAAGCTGAGGTTTTGATGCCACACAAATGTGACCGCTAGTAAGGTTTAGCACATTATTGCTAACATTAACGATGCAATGTGTCGACAACCTATGGGAATGGAGACAGTAGAGCAAGATCCGGTTGGATACTAGGACAGTCAAGCAAAAAACAATTTTAACACTTGCTCATACCTGCCCAACAAGTGACCCTGTATGATAACTGTTCTCCTTCAGGATTTTCAGAAGGTATGCGAAGCGCTTGTTATCGTAGTCAAACCGATCCCCAAAGACGATGGAACAGATAATGTTGGAAACAGCATTCTGTATTGGATGTTGGGGGTTGAAAGGTTTGCCTTCAACAAAGAAAACCTTGTGTTAGTTTTTGGCAAGGAGTATTTTAATAGTATAAAGAGAAATTCCACATGTTGAAATTATAGCTGGCTTGCTGAATAACACGTTTGGTTTAATGGCATTTGACGCTAACCTGAATACTAAAGCACAATGGGACTATGGACTTGAAATTTTTGGTTAAGAATTCATGTCTACATACTTGCATGAGCATGTTTAAAGTTTGTTTAGAACTTGACTCAAGTACGAGGTGGGACATGACAGAGTACAGCACCTCTAAACATTGAAAACATATTCACAGATTAAAATCCTCAATAACCTTCTGATTTGAGCATTTCAGAAAGCAGGTAACTGCTTTCCTCGGCCACGCGTTCCACCACAGATTTCTTTCCCAAGCCAAAGTTTCTGAGCATGTGCAGAGCAAACCGTCTCTGCTGCCTCCAGGTGTGACCAAATGTGACCATTATTATACCTGATGGAAAGAGAACAGACCTTCATAGTTACAAGGAAATACACAGACAAGTTGAACAAAGAAAGACAGACAACTTAAACGGATGCATAGGTCTACCAGCCCCAAACATCTTGACCAAGAGACCATGTTGACCTCAGCCTCATTGGCTGGTAGATTCCCAAGTCTAGACTAGCAGTAGACTGGGGTTAACCTGACACGCTACACGCACGGGAGAGTGTCAAAGCACAGGCTACTTTGTGCTTGCACTGGCAGACAAACGAGCGGGTGTATCAACGACAACGGTAAGTTACCAGGGATGTCTGCCAATACCCATAAAAGGCCAGAGTAAAACATTTTAATATTCCCTTTGCCCTTCAGCATGTACATGTTTGCCCCTTTATGTGCTTTGTAGATCAGCTATGCACCCCAAGAAGAAGAAAGGGGACATTCGAAGCTTTGTCATAAAGCAGAGTGTAAGTAAGCCACGCAAACTAGCAGTGGTAGTGACCAGGCTTTCAAATGCAGATTCTACTGTGGAAAATAGTATTAACTGGTGATAGTATATGTTATCCAGGATATTGTTCCAGCTAAAGATGTCCTCACCAAAGCTGAGACCAAACCTACGCCCTTGGTCTTGAGAGGTTTCAAATATCAACTTCACTGGCTGGTTGCTCCACTGATCAAGACTAGCTTCAGAAAACTATAAAAACCACGTAAGAAACTTTTAGCTTCTTTTTCCAGCAGGGCTAGTTATGGCAACTATCAAAAAAAAATTCCCTTTTTCCATTTCATCAAAACTTGGAAGTACAGTGCTAGTACCCTACAATTAATGCAATGTATTACTGACCATATCCATTACTGATCCAGTTTGGAAGTGGTACAGGTGGCCTTCCTGAAAAAGATGAAGCATTTTGGACCAGGGCTTCTTTCGTGACCTGGATTGTATTGAGGATTATCGCTGGCTTCCTCCCGAGATACAAAGTGGTCATCTCTCCATACTGAGGCATCTACTCAGAGAAGATTTCATAGCACTTCAACACAACTTAAGTGGTTTAGACATCTCACTTGCGAGCGAAGTCAACATAGCTCAAGCACAAGGAGAACATAAGATATCTTTGCACAAAAACAAAGCCTCTGTAAAATAAGCTCAAAGCAATGACTCACTGATCTCAGAAACTCCATTGGGTTCTTCAGAAAATATGGTATGGTACCCACAAAAGGTAGAGGTCTGGGACCAGGAGGAGTTTGACCTCTGTAGGAATTAATCCTGATGATCTCAAACAGAACCAGAAAGATCAATCCCAGAAACAGAGCCAGGCCAACAGAGGCCAGGTTTAACGTCATGAGAGTCGCCAACATGATTGCTTTCAAGACAAACACAAGAGCAGTGGACGACTGTGGGCTTTATAAACAGAGCGAAAGAGGGTGGAGACAGTGGGAGAGTAAGTTTGACATGCCAGCTCATGCTTGTGAAATAGTTATATTAGTTATTACTATTAATGCTGCAAGGTTCTAAACAATCAAGATATGAAGAAGATTATACTTCTGTAAAACACAAATTTTCCCTTTATAAATATACTAAATAGATCTAAGGGAAGAAGTTAATTCACTGCAAAGTGGGGCAAGTTTAGTAAATAACTGACTAGCTCAAAGCATGCCAACATGCCAACATGCCAGTGGAAACGGGCAAGTCCACACCCTAATCTCTTCTTTGTTATTGATTAGGCAAAAGGTCTGGAAAGGTGTGTAACGGTGACAGTAAAATTATAGCAAGGTTTTCAGGTCAGATTGTTGCATAGTCATGCAATATCATTTTATACATTTTGAAGCATTAAAATTCTTTCTTTCTTTCTTTTTTTTCTGCTCTTTTTTGTCTGTTTTCTTGGTTTGCTATAGGGAAGATTTTGGCACTACATAATTGTCTTATTGGGTCGTTATGTTTGATTTTCCTATCTAAAGCCTTTGTCCTTATGCAAGCAAAATAGGAATACGGCTAATAAAAATAAAGTAAATACATTTTAAATCCTTATTTTACACATAAAATAAAAACACTTTTTTGGACCCCTCCAAAAATAGGGGTATTCAAATATTTGACATTTTGTATAACAAATCAATGTGATGAAACACAGAAATAAAAGGAAAATAAAACATAAAAAGTGTACAAAAATGATAAAATCCATTTAAAAAAGTTTCCAAATGATACAAAGTTAATCTTTTTTTTCTATAAGGACCTTGGGCATTGGTTTACAAAGTAAAGTGTCATTTTTTACATTCTTCTGCTGAATGTAGTTGAGATTGCCGTGTCGGCCGTGTTGAATAAGCGGGTAATGTTGATTTGCCACCACTGAACCTGCAAGAGGAGAAGAAATGTGCGGTTATGAGCGGACACTTTTCCTGATTTCTCAGTGTAAAAACTATCAAGAAGAATGAATATTCAGAGTTAACTTCATGTCTATGGATAACATCTGTTGTACACATCAAATAATTACAACAGTACAAATAACATAAACAGTAATGTCCTGAAAACATATCCAGGTCATAATCAAAAATAAGTAAATTAAATACTATTCTACATAAAGAGAATGAAGCCAACTTTTACCAACATTATAGTCACCATGAAATCAAAATTGACAATTCTTATTTCTTTATGGAAGATTGCTGTATTTATTCATGCACATCTTTTTTTTACTCATGTCCCTCGTAATCTTGCATCAAAAGATTTTATTTTAAATTATTTTATATTGTGACATTAAGACAATTATGCAGGACTCCTCTAAAATAATTAAACATAATAAAAAGGCAACACATCATGTTGGTTTGCGTTTTCTTGATTTTTTGTTTTTTTTTGTTTTTTTTGCTCTCTTTATTTGTTTGCTATAGGAAAGGTCTTTGGCACAACATAATTGACTTATTGGATCACTATGTTTAATTTGCCTAGCTAAAGCAAAAATTAAAAAAAATATATGCAAACATGTTTCATGTTGACAGAAATTGATGGACATACACATGCATAAAGTTTGAATGTTTTATCCTAACATGTCCCACAAACAGAAGAGAACAGGTACCTTGTGAGATGAAGGGTTTGTTGGGCTGCTGCATGTAGGGCGGCAGACGGTAGGGCATGAAGGATGGAGACAGGGAATATGGAGCAGCATCGCCGTGCTCCCAGGATTGAGAGCCTGGACTCACACCCCCAAACTGAGATGGGAAATTAGGATCTGAGATGGAGAGAGAGAACCATGAGCAAATGGCTCAGTAATAACAGAGATGAAAATAAACAACAGAAGTACTCAGAATCGTTAAACTGTCACTCAACCACTATGAAACCATAAGCTTTCATTGCCACCTTCTTTATTGAAACTAGTCTTAAACTAGTAAAAGCTTGGCCTGTTTGTGAGTAATAGACATCATTATGCCATTAAATGTGCCTTGAATGTAAGGAAAACCAAGGTTTCATTAGACTGTGGTTTCAAAGTGTTACAGGGTCCAGGGATTAGTTTTTAACTAGTTTCCAGTGCTCAGTCTAACAGATGTGGAGTCAGCCATGCACCAAATACACCTGTGAGACTAACCTGAGCTCACCAACACCACCTGCTCTCAACAAACAGACAGCAAACTCATTTCACTTGTTTTGCAAACAAAAACTATTTTTACAGCGACCCAAATAAAGCACAAAAAGAGTATGTTTCAAGCACACAACTCAACGCGGTTGAGAGCCTGGCTCACGACCGAGCGCGTGCTCTCTATCCAGCGGCTGGTAGCATCTTTCAGGGTGGGTGTTCACTCGCCCCTCTGGAAATTTCAGAGAACCTTGGGCCTCATGGCTGCAGCATCATCAGTTTTCCAATTGGGCTTGCTACTTTTGCGTCCATTACAACATTGGCTCAAGCGCCGTGTCCCAGCCCATGCATGGTGCTCAGGGCGCCTGCTCATCAAGGTGAACCACGGCTGCATAAGAGCCCTGGCTCCTTGTAAGGCTCCGAACTGGTACCAGTCCGGCATCCAAAATTTTGGGGCAGACATGCTATCCAGAGACAACACTCCCCCCGGGGAATGGTCTCTCAACCCCTCAGACAGTCTGTCTGATCTGGAGTGTGTTCGGGAGGGTGGAGGTCGACCTCTTCGCCTCAGAGAACACCACTCACTGCCCAACGTTCTTCTCAAAGTACAGGGATGCGCTGGCTCATGCTTGGCCCAGGCTCCCACTTTATGCGTTTCCTCCGGTCTCAATGTTACCACAGGTCATCGAGCAGATCAGAACGAGCAGATGCTCGGTCCTTCTGGTAGCCCCCCTCTGGAAGAGCCAGGTCTGGTTCCCAGAGCTGGCACATATGGTGGACTCAGCCCCATGGCCTGTACTGATAAGGAGGGACCTCTTCATGCAGGCGAATGGGGCGATTTGGCACCCTCGTCCAGACCTGTGGGCCCTCCATGTGTGGCCCCTCAACGGGTATCCGGGGACCTCCCAGAGTCCTAGATACTATTACTGAGGCCACTACGCCCTGAAATGGTCAGTGTTCTCCAGCTGGTGTGCAGCTAAGAACCTTGAACCCCATTCATGTGAAGTACCAGTCGTACTGTCTTTCCTCCGAGAGCTGTTGGACGCGGAACGTTCCCCCTCCACGCTCAAAGTGTACGTGGCGGCTTTTACAGCCTACCACGACCCCGTGGCTGGCCAATTGCTAGGGAAAAGTAACCTCGTTGTTCGCTTTCTCAAAGGGGCTAGGAGGATGAACCCCCCTCGTGCCCCTTCTGTGCCAGCTTGGGACCTCTCGAAGGTCCTTGGAGCCCTGAAGGGTCCTCCATTCAAGCCACTTCAGTCGGCTGACCTAAAGCCTCTTTCGCTGAAAACCACCCTTCTGTTGGCCTAGGCATCAGTCAAGCGAGTAGGCGATTTGCAGGGGCTCTACATGAGCCCTACCTGCCTGGAGTTTGGGATTGGTTACTTCAGAGTCACTCTCAAGCCGAGACACGGCTATGTACCTAAAGTGCTCTCAACACCTTTCAGAGCGTAGATTATCACGTTGCACTGCACTATTGCAGTCTGTCAGGCATTTGCTTCAGTCGATTTAACCTGATTTTATGGCGAAAAGATGGGCTTTTATAGCTATAAGCCACGCCCATTCTGGCGGGCTCTGATGCATTGGACCTCATTGGTTCACGCATCAGACCCGCTTCGCCATAGGATGTGCAGTTGCTGTAGCACAGCCAATCAGTGAGCTAGCTGCTCTTATGGTACTTGCTTTGCAGCTGCACTGCGTTTTCAATATTCTTGAGGAAAGTAGTTTCCCCACTGCGTATAGCTACGCAATACTCGTTCCCTACTCTCAGGGAACTGAGGTTACGTTAGTAACCGAGTACATTTTCTAAATTTTTTGTTGTTAGTTTAGTTCCATAACTTTAGTTAGAGTGTTTTCTTGTTATATTCAGTTTTTGATTTAAGCACCACTCTCTTGCTTCTTCCTCTTCACCAGATTGTTATTGTGTTTTGCTCGTCTTTGTTACGTTGTACATGTTGTAAATACTCATTACTTTATTACTTTACTACTACTTCACTTTATTGCAGTTGAAGAATTAAAGGGCACCTATTATGCCCGTTTTCACAAGATGTAAAATAAGTCTCTGATGTCCCCAGAATGTGTATGTTAAGTTTTAGCTCAAAATACCCAACCGAAATTTTTTTACAGCATGTTTCAATTGTCATTTTTTAGGGCTCAGAAAAACGCACCGTTTTAGTGTGTATCCCTTTAAATGCAAATTAACTGCTGCTGCCGGCCCAGGGGGCGGAGCCTCACGAGCTCGCGCTAAGAGCCAGGACAATCTCAACTGATAATATCAAAACAGAAACTCTCAGTAGTGGTGTTCATTTCGACTCGGAGTCGGACAATAATGCCCACATAGCAAGAGAATATATGCTGTATGGAGATAGAACAGGAATAGTTTTGTTTAATTACGGTTATTTGTCATCTGCTTTTATCCACTATTAATACAAGCCTGCTGTAGCAGACCCTGTCCGAATGATGACCAAGATATACTGATGAGTTCAATTAAGTTTATTGTACCTCACACAAAAGTTGAAGCCTTATGGTGTGTTCACACCAAACGCGAATTTCATTATTGGCGCGAGTAGATTACATACAAAGTCAATGCAAAGACGCGAATCGGCGCGAATTGTTGCCGGGCAGTGCGAATGACGCGAATTGAGCGACGCGTTTCCTGAATCGCGTCTTCCGCGCAAGTTGAAAAAATTGAACTCGAGCGGAAAATTATTCGCATGACGCTTAGTTGCGCAAGCCAATCAACGAAGAGCTCATTGAAACGTCACCGGTTTCGTCCGTTCCCTCAGGTTCCCTCACTGTTGTCGAAAATGGAGGAGATGCTAATTGTTGCTGTGTGTGCCTATCCAGAAATTTATGATACAAAATCATACGCCTACAGAGACCATACGAAGAAAGAGATCGCTTGGAGAAAAATAAATGAGGAAGTTGGACTACCTGGTAAGTGATGAAAATATACAACCTTTATGTAATTCTAGCTATTTTTACATTATTATGAACTTGTTTCTAGACATGACATAAACGTACGGCAGAAATAAAGTGTTGTTGTTGTTGATACTCTTTTTGGCGGGATATTTATTCGCTAGTGACACGAACGCGCGAATGGATTAAAATGTGCAAGCGTCTAACTAGACGCGATAGACGCGAATTTGACGCTCTATTCGCGTTCGGTGTGAACACACCATTATGGTGCGTTCACACACCGGACGCGAATAGCGCGTCAGGCGCGAGTGATTTCAATGTTAAGTCAATGCAAAGACGCGTTACGAGCGTAAAAAATTCCTGCGGCGCGAATGAGGCGTTTAGCGCGGCGCGGTAGACGCAAGTTCGCGCGAATGGCGCGAATTGAGCGTCTGGCGCGTTAAGCGCCTTATGTGCGAATGATTTTATTAGTGCTTTTTGTGCATTCACGCATTTGACGCGAATTCGCGTCTGCCGCCCGAGTTGGAAAATCTGAACTTCTGCGTCAATTCGCGCCGCGTTAACCAATCAGGAGCCTGCTTGCTGCTGTCACGTGGTGAAGTGACAGTTTATAATGTTATTTTATGTTTGGCCTCAATAAATTATTTTGTAATAGACTAAAATGCACAACAAAGCAAATCTTTGATTTGATCAAATTTCAATATATGAGAGATACTCATTTTGTATTGAATGCTATTTATTCCATATCTATTCTAGATTATATGAAAATTATTAATCTAATGTAAAGACAACAAACACAATTTAGTGTATAAAAACAAAAACAAAAATCACAGGACAGGTTTCACTTTAGGAGGCTGGCTCCATTTATTATCAAAACAAAAATAAATGACAGATTAGGTGGGTGCGGGCGAGGGTGAACCTCGCACCGGGCTGCAGAGCGCGGGCTCGTCAGGCAGCGACGACTTGAACCCTGGGGAACTACACAGGTCAAAGATGTTAGTGTTGAGGAACAATTTCCAATTTTAACAATAAAACTCCTGTCACTAAGATACGATTTTAGCCAGCTGATCACAACACCGGTAAAGCCAACCCAATGTTCCAGTTGATGAAGCAATATACAATGGTCTACAGTGTCGAAAGCCGCACTGAGATCCAGTAATACTAAGATGGATGCCTTGCCTGCATCAGTATTTAGCCGGATGTCACTTGTGACTTTAGCAAGAGCTGTTTCTGCCCTTATAGTGTATACTATATGTATATATACTATCTGTCTTATAGTATATACTATAAGTGCGCATTAAAGTCTTATCCATAAACTCTCTCTCCCTTTAATTATCATGGAACATACACAGCGAAATACACAAAACACTCATTACAACTAATAGTATACAAATATATACACACCTTTTCAGTGGGTACTTAATCAACTGGTAAACTGTATATCCACGACTGGAAGAGCTGTCATAAAGTGCGCGCTCTCACTTTCATTTTTGCCGTGATCAGTAACGGCCTCTCGCTCCGGAGACTGTAAGCTGAATCACGAACAGTACAGATCCATCCTTGAGTAACAACGAGAGTAAATGAAGACTGCTAAGTTCATTCTTACATCCAACAACAAAACACCTAAATCGCTTAGGAGACATTCTTGTCTACAGTTGCTCCAGCGTGGAAACAATGGCGGACTGTGTCCAGCTCACTCAGGGCGGGTCTATGCTCAAACTGCACTGTCAATCAACAGTCGTGGGAGGGGCCTGTGCAAAGTGACGTCACATTGCCCCGAATCTGAGAACAGCTCGTTCTGAGACAGTGCTTATGATTTATGGGGATTTAAAGAAAAGAACTTGGTGGATTTTTATCATTATAGGGTGGTTGTGTACACACACTGCCAACACACATTTATGTTCAAACACCATGTAAAAGTGAATTTTGCATAATAGGTGCACATTAAATCTTTCAACTAAGTTGTTGGTTTCTTGTCCATTCCTTTTCTTTTGCAATTGCCGTTACTGTATTGACACACACATGCAAAACTTTTGTTATGTCTAATAATATTCCTAGACAAATAACATCTAATTAACGAGGGACGTAACAATTCAAAAAAAAAAATTTCGTGAAAAGTAATTTCTCAGAATAATTATATTAAAGGTATAGCGGAGGATTTTCCCGAATTTTAGAACCGCCCCCTCTCCACTTTTTGAAAAATTGCAAATGCGCAACACTCTACCTGCTCCCGAGAGGGAACGCCTATTAAACGTGTGCACGAGAGAGCATGCACGAGCTAATCATAGCTTACATTAACTTTTACTAGCAGTGATTTTAAATGGATTTCTCCAAATAGCATGCCAAACTTTACCTGTCAAGTAGAAACTTCACGACTGAGGCATCAGTGAGAAGCCCAACCTGTGTTTTGAGCGCACGCCATCGTGTGAATCGTGTGCACGAGCACGGACGACGGCCTTACGTAAACATATCACCAGAATGATTGACACTTAGGAGGACCAATAGTCTTGATGATCCACCCGGAAAAAGAAAATCCTCCACTATACCTTAAAGGGACACTTCACCCATTTGCATTAAGCTTTGTATTGTTAGAAACCCAGTCATATATTATAATAATTGTGGATTTTTCATCCATTTTTCCCTGAGATGGGAGAAATAAGGATTTAAGTGTTTTACTTCCTGCTTATTATGACGTAAAAATCATCATTTTGCGTCATAATAAGCAGGAAGTCACATTTCATTGAAAAGTGTAGAGACTACAGACACTCGTTCCTCATCTTTCCCAGGGGGCGGGAACCGCTCACGCTACAGGCCTATTACAGATCAGTGGGTGGGACTTGACTTTCTGAAAACTAAAAGCAATATCCTCCATCTTGTTTGGAAGCTAAGCTAACAGGCGCTGTGGAGACAGATGTAAAGTTATGACAATAGCGGAGGAGAGTGCTCAATATGATATAGAGGAAGAGGATTTCAGAAGTCTGATGCTTGAATCAGGTGTTTGTGGCTACCTTTTCAAGCCGCATTATAGCGAAGAGCAGCCGAGGCAGAAGACCTGCCTGCCGCGGACGAGGAGCCCGGACTGGCTCGGGTTAGGGCGGACTGGTGGCGCCGGTGATCTCACTATGCAACTACGAACCGCTACGAACACAGAGATAGAGTCCGACTGTGGCAAAGAATTTCAACAATGACAACTTCTCCTGAATGAAATCTCTGAATCAGACGAGGACACGGACGTTTGTGTTGTGAACTATCCTAGTTTCGCACCGCATCTGACTGAACATCCAGGTAACGTTACAATGCAATAATTCACCACTTCGAAAGAAATACAAATGAAGAGTAATTCACTAATGAGTTCGCCAACTAACTAGACATTTTGTGTGAAATTAATTTCAAGCTCTGGTGGTAGCTAGCCTTGTAGACGGAAGAGTTATTTCTCTTAGGCAGATATGCGCTTTCTGGATTAGTGGGAGTGGCTTGCGCAGCTGTGCAATGTGGTGCATTGTGGGAGTTGGTGTCTTTCATACAAATGCGTCCTGAAGTTACTTTCTTTCTTTCCTCGGCCAAGAAGGCACCAAATTCAAAATTAATTTTACATTTCGACTACATATATGACCCACTTTCAATAAAGATCAATGTTCCCATGGGTGAAGTGTCCCTTTAAAGTAATTATAATTATAAATAAATAATATAGTATACATACAACTAAATACAAACTTATAGGAAAATTATAGTTTTCTTAAAACCAGTGTCTCTATTCTGATATTTCTGTTTCTGACCCATATCAGTGTTTACTCATTTAGCCCCCCTTCCAGAGAATATTAACTTGTTTTGTAATTAATTAATTTACTCATACAACCAAATTATTCAAGACTCAAGAGTCTAGAGATATTTTGTAGAAACAGAATTGTCAGTTTGAACTTTATTCCTATTCACTCTATTCTGCTGTTTTCATGATAGCTTGTAAAGACAACAGTGTCTATGTTCATTAAGGTCATTAACACACTACATGCATCCACTTATTCCACTAATGCATATGCATACTTAGCATGTGTAATTCTTTTTAGGGTTTAAAGCACCATTGATCACTATATATTAAAATATGACTGTGAATCGTGTGTAGAAGTTTTTTTCAGTGCTCTGTGCTCTTGTGTTCCAGTGAATTCCTGATAAAAACTCAACCTTCGCCTTCGAAGAGTCATTCTGATCTGACTAATCTGTGACTCTTACCAGAGTTTCTTACGTATATAGGTGTGTCAAAGACTGTGTCCTTATATAACCTAATTTGAGTAAACAACAGAATACCATGTTTGGATGTTGCTAAAAGTTAACTGAACTGTTAACCTATCAGAAGCAGTAGAAATGACATCAACTGATTATCCACATGACTAGTACTTCAGTGAACTCTGTCAACTGACTGAACTTGAATGGCCTTCATTGAGCATATTGGTCTCTTTATGTGGTCTAACTACAATTCCCCTACAATGTTAAGGTTCAATCGACTGACGAAAGAAATTAATTACAGAGAACACAATGAAATACTGAGAAACACTGACTTTTGCTAAAAGGCTATGGTTAAAGTCACCCTGTGCTGAAAATCAAGCTTTTAATGTTGTTTATATGTCTCTGTAGTGTTTTAAATATGCTTTAAGACAAACCATGTGCAAATTCATAAGTCAACACCATTGCTGCTGAGTATGTTCTCCTTAAAACTGCAGTGAACCAAAGACAGTCTCAAAAAATCGCTGGTGTTTCTGACGTCACAAACTACCTTGTAACCAATCTGATCAACGTGTGATCGTCAACGAGTGGATATCTGAGCTGAGTGAGTGATTGGAGGCGGGGCTAATTTGCATATTCAAAGAACTGCGTATACTAAACAAGGAAAGGGTGTTGAGTTACATTCAAGATATTTTAAAGAATGACGTTTTTTTTTCAAGGAAAAAAAACTTTTAAATATCTCATTTTGGAGATCAAAGATGAGTTTTAACAGGGTTCATATAGATTCTGTCAAATGAAATTCCAGGACTTTCAAGGACTTTACAAGCACTACTTTTTTGGGGATTTCAAGGACTTCAATCAGCGCTTAATCAAACGATATCTTTATTTTTTTTATTTTTTTTATTTTTACTCAAATTTATGGTATCTGGGACTGGACCTGAGCTCCTGGACTGGACCTGAGCTCCTGGACACGCCCCTACTTGATGACACACTGGAGCCACTGAGGCTGGCCCCTCCCCTAACAATATAAATAGAGCACATTCACATCAGTTTGCCGCTCAATCGCGAGTTACTGTCAGTACTATTAAGCCCCTTTCACACAGCGCTTTGAACCCGGGAAATTGCCGGCAAATTGCCAGAACGCCTTCTGTGTGAATGCAAGCACGACACAAGACTGATGCCGGGATCGATGCCGGGATCGCGCCGGAACGCGCGCTGTGTGAACAAAAGCCGTAATAATGGCGTGTCGTAGTGATGACGCTGAAGCGCGGGATTGTTCGCCAGCTGTGAAACGGCACGTAATGCGCAAGTTTGTGATCGAATCAGAGAAAAAATGCACAAGCGTGGTTTCTCAAGAGAGAAATCGCAGCTCATAAGCAAACTTAAGACGCTGCTGAGACATTACAAGTTACATCGATGTTACGTGTTTTTACGGGATTTTTACGGGTTGTGTGTGAACGCACTCTCTGATTCCGGAAAATCACTGGCAGTGTGAATGAACCAAAATTAAACGAACCCGGGTTAAATCAAATCCCGGGTCACTTTATCCGTGTATTTTCCGGAATCTATGTGTGAAAGGGGCTATAGTTACTACAGCCTACAGTTTGCTAGCTAGCTATGCCTTCGTCACGGAAATGCGTACTACCAGGATGCGATCACGTACAAAACAGATCGGTGTCCTTATTTAAATTTCCAAAAAACTATCACATTAAGAAGAGGTGGATTAATTTTGTGAAGAGCCACCTTGATGGAGAGCTGAGGATCACCGCCAAAACCCGCCTCTGTAGTGATAATTTTACACGGGATAGTTTTATAAACGTTCGTCGGAGACAACTGGGATTCACTGATAATCCGCTGTTACTGGTGAATGGGGTCGAACCGACCCGCCTCGGCCAATTAAGCTGCTAGGAGCATCCATTCCGGTGTGGTGAACAAATGAGTCCTATTGAAGAGATGAGTCCGAGCTTAGGACCCCATTAGTATGCCTGATCTAAATCTGTTCTTGCGATAACTTGTAGCTAACGTGAGCTGTTTAAACTGTTAATAAGAAAAATAGTAATATACACAAATACAAATTATTTTATGTTTTTTTCATTTAATAAAAAGTGTACTTGTAACATATTGTGCTGATAATTACGTTAAAAAATAATGACAATTATAATTGCATTACGAATTGCTGTGAATACGGTAAGGCAGTATCAGGGCAGTGTAAGCTCAGGTAAAGCTCAGCTAGCACGATCATCGGATAACATTAGCTGTATGCTATGCTACTATTTAAGCTAACTGAAAAACACACTACCAACGAGAAATGTTTAATTTCACAATCTATAGCTTCGGTTAAATACTAGTATATGAAACGTATAAGTTAAAATACATTAATAACTCGTTATAACGTAGTACAAACGTCTTCTGTAATAAAGTGATTTTGTATGATTTGTAACCAGGCACTAAACCGATTACCCATAAAACGTGCTTTGAACCAATCGGATTGCTTGGGTTCTAAGCTCGGACTCATCTCTTCAGTAGGACCAGGGGGGCAGGGTTTCATACTATTTTGAAGTTTCCCCGGGCGCCACCATTGGCTAGCGGACCCTCACCTGCTGTTAGCATCCCATTGACTCCCATTCATTTTGGCGTCACTTTGACAGCGAATAACTTTACATCTGAGGCGTTTAAAGACTCCATTTGTCCATTATTTATTTCTAAAGAAACACGAAAATGTATAAAAGGCTCCATTACCTTGTATCTTACGTTATGGCCCGTAGATGTAGTTTTTGTAAAAATAGGCTAACGATTGCGTCATAACCACGCGACTCTCTGTCGCACAGTAGAGAGATTACCGTATGGACAGGAGGAGAAGCTCGCGCGCAATCGGGGGGACGTGGAGGAAAAATGACAAAGTAATTAATCAGAATACTTAGCAAAAGTTGCTCCTAATTGACTTCACTTGTCTCCGTTGAATCCAATGGGGTCGCTGTGTCCAGTTTATATACTGTCTATGAGTAGGACTCATTTGTTTACCACACCGGCTGCAGCGGTGACAGTTGAGTGTGGCGACGGCAGCTTTCCTGCGAGTGGGCGTGGTTTCAGCATAGCCAGCGGACACGCCCCCAGCGTTTGAGAGCAGAGACTACTGCTCATTTTTTCGAGATTTTGATAGCTTATTTTATGTACTTGCCAGCTTTTTTTTTTATCATTCAAATTTGGCTGGGTGGCTAATAACACATTTTTCTGTGGTGTGACAAACTCAGAACACATACTTAATTTTGACTTTACAGGGACTTTAACCATTGAAAGGATATTGAAACAGATTTTTTCCCCCATGAATATATGATTGACCTGAAGAATGAAAGTTGTATTATATACTTAATATCATGCTCATAGCCATGCGAAATAGCTCTATATCTCAGAGGGGCTGCAGCGTTAATTTTGCATGAAACAATAGTATTTTTTCAACAACAAAAAAATATATTTATATTTTTAATTAGGGATGCACCGATACCACTTTTTGCAGATTGAGTCCGATACCGATACTTTCATTTTTGGTACTCGCCGATACCGTAACCGATCCCTGAATTTTCACTGCATTTGTAATTTTTAAATGTATTAGTAGATAAACCAAAAGAATATAAATCATATTAGTTGGCTTAATTTGTTCATCAAATATATATTTCCTTAAGTTATTTTCATGCTTAATTAAGCCTGCTAAAATGCATTGTATGAGCTTCTGTTACTGGCACTGTTCATTCTATTGCTATCATATTTTATCTTTCATTTAACAGCACAGCACATATTTAGAGCAGCTCCAGCAGGGCTCAGTGCTGAGGACTGGGTCAGTGGTACAAATGTTTAGACACTAGTGAAATATCAATTCTTTATTCCAATTTTGATACTACAAAAACTACCAGCTTAATTAATGTGAATTAAAAAAATATTATTAAAGATAAGCAAGCAGTCAGAACAAATAACAAATTTAGAAATAGGACAAATAAATACAATTGAACAGAGAAAGGCTAAAAATGAAATAAACAGTGTTTTTAGAGTTTTTCATGTAGATCTAACAGGTAGGCCTACAGATATTTGAATAACGTAATCGAATGTGAAAAAATTGCATATTCAAGTATAAATTAAATATAGATGGGTCTTTTTGTAAATATGAAAAGGGTAGCCTATTTAGTCAAGAGCAGTGAGTAATTTCTTTGTCCTTTGTTTGATTAACATTAAAACACAGCAGCAGGTTTAAGACTGCACTGTTTACACTGCTGCCTCTTTAACCCTCTGGGCTTCTTCATTAATGTGTTACACTTGGCTTGCTTTCGTGCAAAAACGTACGAAGCCTTAAAATTTAACCTTTTTTTCCCCCCAGGAAAACCAATGAAATATATTTTTGTTCAATAATATTTTTTTATTATTATTTAGAATTCTTAAAGATTTTTATGATACTTTGCATTAATTATATAATTTTTATGAGCTATTTTTTCCATTAGAATTAATATATATATTTTTATTTTATTTTTATTTATTTTTTCAATAAATGCAACATTTCACATCAAAATAGAGTGCAGGCCTAAAAAAAATAAAAAATTCAAGTGAGAAGAGCGCCATCTAGTGGCTTTAAAAATATATAAATGTGTGTAATGTCCTATAACCGCCTATAGGCTGCCTATAGCTTTTTTATTTATTTATTTATTTATTTATTTTTTTTTTTATTCCCATTCAGATTCAAATTACTAAGCAACCACTGAATGGAACAACACAAAATATATATCATTTTAAAGCTTAGGATCTCAGCTTTTTAATGCATCTAATCACATGTATTAACTCCTATCGAGTGATGAGTAATCCCTCTAAAACTGAGTGTACCGCCAGCAGGCGCCACCTAGCTGCGAAAATATTCATTACCATATTTTTTTATTTCTTTGCCTTGATTAACACAAAGTTGATGTCATTTGAAAGCTTAGAGTCTGAACTTTACAGTGAAAAAAGAATTTTCCTCCAATTTTATTTCCTTCCTGAGTTATTCCATGACAAATAAGAAAGATATGCAAAATCATAATACAAATTATATATATATTTTGTCTTTTATCAGCAGTTTCTTGGCAGGACAATGTCCAAATGTAATCTAATTTATATTTTCAAAAAATTTAAAAAGAGTTCTTTCAAACGATACCTACCTTTTGACTCTCCTTGCTACAGTTTTGGAGTTATGATTATATAGATTTTATATAGTTTGGAGCAAAATTTGTTGTGTGTGTGTGTGTGTGTGTTTGTGTGTGTGTGTGTGTGTGTGGGGGGGGGGGGGTGTCATATTCGCACTCTTGATGTTTTAGAGTGTCACTCTTTCATTGCTGTGCACTTTTTTTCTGCACAGTGGCTGATTTGTAGTTTGTACCACCAAAAGTTTCTCTGAGTTTACCTATTTTTTCGTATTTCCCATTCATTTCCTTTGGTCGGTCATTTTTGCACGAAGGAAGCTAAGTGTGACTTTTTTTTTTTACGACCCTTTAACATATCTGAATCATCTCCTTGATTTTTTTGTGTGTTCACATAGGTAATATAACAAAAGTCACCAAGTTTCATCCCCCTCCGATGAAGCAAAAAAATTCAAAACTTAAACGTTTTCGTGCATTTTTGCACGAAGAAGCCCAAATATACAAGACAGACTAAAATATTTTCTAAATAAAATACAATTATTAACTTTTTCATATAAAATAATGGCATTTATTACGGAGCCCCCCTAGTCCCACTTTGTCAAAAAAAAAATTATAACTATCTTATGGTCTCAAGATAGTAACTCGTGGCCTCAAGATAGTAACTCGTGGCCTCAAGATAGTAACTCGTGGCCTCAAAATAGTAACTCGTGGCCTCAAGATAGTATCTCGTGGCCTCAAGATAGTATCTCGTGGCCTCAAGATAGTAACTCGTGGCCTCAGGATACTATCTCGTGGCCTCAAGATAGTAACTCGTGGCCTCAAGATAGTAACTCGTGGCCTCAAGATAGTATCTCGTGGCCTCAGGATACTATCTCGTGGCCTCAAGATAGTAACTCGTGGCCTCAAGATAGTATCTCGTGGCCTCAAGATAGTAACTCGTGGCCTCAGGATACTATCTCGTGGCCTCAGGATAGTAACTCGTGGCCTCAAGATAGTATCTCGTGGCCTCAAGATAGTAACTCGTGGCCTCAGGATACTATCTCGTGGCCTCAGGATAGTAACTCGTGGCCTCAAGATAGTAACTCGTGGCCTCAAGATAGTAACTCGTGGCCTCTAGATAGTAACTCGTGGCCTCAAGATAGTATCTCGTGGCCTCAAGATAGTATCTCGTGGCCTCAAGATAGTAACTCGTGGCCTCAGGATACTAACTCGTGGCCTCGAGATAGTATCTCGTGGCCTTAAGATAGTAATTCGTGGCCTCAAGATAGTAACTCGTGGCCTCAATATAGTAACTCGTGGCCTCAAGATAGTAACTCGTGGCCTCAAATAGTAACTCGTGGCCTCAAGATAGTATCTCGTGGCCTCAAGATAGTAACTCGTGGCCTCAGGATACTAACTCGTGGCCTCAAGATAGTATCTCGTGGCCTCAAGATAGTAACTCGTGGCCTCAGGATACTATCTCGTGGCCTCAGGATAGTAACTCGTGGCCTCAAGATAGTATCTCGTGGCCTCAGGATACTATCTCGTGGCCTCAAGATAGTATCTCGTGGCCTCAAGATAGTATCTCGTGGCCTCAAGATAGTAACTTGTGGCCTCAAGATAGTAACTCGTGGCCTCAGGATACTATCTCGTGGCCTCAGGATAGTAACTCGTGGCCTCAAGATAGTAACTCGTGGCCTCAAGATAGTAACTCGTGGCCTCTAGATAGTAACTCGTGGCCTCTAGATAGTAACTCGTGGCCTCAAGATAGTATCTTGTGGCCTCAAGATAGTATCTCGTGGCCTCAAGATAGTAACTCGTGGCCTCAGGATACTAACTCGTGGCCTCAAGATAGTAACTCGTGGCCTCAAGATAGTATCTCGTGGCCTCAAGATACTATCTTTTTTTTGACAAAGTGGGACTAGGGGGGCTCTGTACTAATCAAATCTTGGGTGAAGTTTTACACACACACACACACACACACACACACACACACACACACACACACACACACTTGATATGTTTGGAGCCATCAATAGCAGCCATCAGATTTTTAATTGGTCAAGAAATTGCACTTAATATGACTTGTTCTGAATTTTGTTCTTTTATTATGAACAGACATCTCAACCGTTTGGTAGAGGACTGTATCTAAAAAACTGTAGGGTCTAATTAAAAAAAAAAAAATTGATTGTTGTTATTGTTATCATAATTGAATAAAAAATGCAAAGAAATCATTTTTCCTTTGCTTTTTTCATGGTGCGTACCTTAAAGGGTTAAAGGGATGCGCTCGACCAGCTCGCGCGTCTGTGCCGCTGCGCGCTCAATCCACCGCGCGTTTTTTTCCTCTTATCAGCTCGTTACTTTGTGTTACTATATTGCGCAGTGGCGGCTGGTGAAAAATATTGTAATGTGTGTTGCGTTTTGGGATATTGTCTTGGCAACTAATTAATGAGACTGATTGAGAAATGAGAGCCACCGGGGCGGGAGCTGTTGAGAGACTGTGGGTGGAAAAAGGTTTAAATGGAGCGCAAAAAACGATGGATGGGGGCTCGGTTCCGGTTACATTGAACAACAATACGCGGTACTCATCTTTTTTGGGGGAGGGGGATGTCGTTCGCGGTCGGTTAGGGCCGCTCACATTTCCCTTCACAGAACGGTGTGGAATTATCAATATAGCCTATAAAAATTTATAATAAAATATCTTAAAGGAGTCATAACCTGCAATTTTCACTTTTCCACGAGAATCAATGTATGTTATGATCGACTAACGATTATACACTGGCCGGGAAGCCGATATTTAAAAGTGAAGCGTTTGTTTACCTCAGGGTAAATAAACCAGTGCGTGTGCACGCCCACTCAAATACGAGATTTTGATTTCAGCTCCCTCTTGACGTCATGAGGTAGTAGGATATACCATATATGGACACCGCAGCAGGAAGCCCCCCCTTCCCCTCTCCCCCTCATATTCAGTTCAGTCGGGAAAGATGGAGAAACCGAGTGCATACCGGACTTGCTCTGTGGTTGATTGCCATAAAAAACATGTAAATGTGTTTTATCTCCCAAAATCGGACGAAACTATCAGGGACCAGTGGATGAAATTCATTTTTAATGACGCTGTCCCAACAACCCTTTCAACTGACGTGCAGAGCCATATAGAGCGTCCACGACAGCCAAAACATCGCATTGATCTCGCGAGACAATAATGCCTTCAGAAATAAGGGTAAAAGTAGGTCTGTGTTTATTTTTTTTCCACTTTTCTTTTTTAGAAGGGCCTGAAAGACTATAATACAGCAGTAGGTATCCAATGTAATACTAGGTTATGACTCCTTTAAAATATCGGAGCATTTTTACAAGTGCGAGTAGGCTACATGAGCTCGGTATCGGTGCATCCCTATTTTTAATAATTCAAGCACTTTTCAAGTACCTCTTCAAAAATATGGCTGTTTTCAATGGTTTTCCAGGACTTACATTTCAAAAAGTCTAATTCAAGTAGGCCTACTTTAAGCACCTTGTACGAACCCTGGTTTTAAGGGATACAAATATTGACAAAAAAATTATCTATATCGCCCAGCCACAGCTGCCAGTAAATTGTTTTGTTGACGGAAGTGAATCAATCAAAACGAACTTTGGCTGGACAATAACTTTATTCTAGAGCTGCTATAAAGCCAAAACAATCTCTGTTACTTTAATTTCCTATTATCACTGTAAAGCTGCTTTGAAACGATCTATATTGTTAAAAGCGCTATATAAAATGAAGATGACTTGACTTTCTTACACATTCAGAGGACTGCCTGTTCCTCCCGACCCGCTCCTGGCCTGAAGCACCTTGAGGAATGGGGATGGACTGAGAGCTCGCCAGGGCCCGGACCATGTGAGGGACTGGAAATAAACCAGAGTAATCACAGTCAAACTCTTTTATATGCTGCCCCCTACAGGCCACAGATCGTGTCAAGACTGAGTTACAAAATCAACAATGATGATGCAACATAAAACTCAATATAAATGTCTTATGCAAAATGTATAAAAAAAAAATAATAAATAAATCCAATAATTTTGTATATTTTGTATTATTTATTATAAATATTTATTTAATATATTCATGACCTATAGTGGTTAATTATTAATAGTGAAAGGTAATTGTTAAAAATAATTAGATTACATATTGATTAATTAGAAATATATAATATTAATATAAATAAATTGAATATATTAAATTGATATTTATTTATAAAAATACAGTAAAAATAGTTTTTACATTTATATTTACAAATATAATTTTAAAAACGACTTTTATTTTAGTGCAACTACTGTACTTTAACCTAAACTACTGTATTTTAGTGCATCACACATTTTAAATATACTTGAATTGAATTATATTTAATAATGATATTGTAAATAAAATATAGTTTAAATAATTTAAAAAGGTGTAAAATAATCTTTGTAAGATTAATATTTACCCATTTATGATTTTTATTTAATTTTTTTTACAATTATTTGTATTTACTTATTATAAATATGTATTATTAAATTATTTTATTAAATATATTCATGAACTATTTGGGCTTATGAAAATGCTCTAGAGAGGCTGAATAAATTAATAAATAAACAAACAGAATAAATAATTTTCTAATTAAATAAATAAATAAAATATTGAATACATGAAGTTCAGCTGTACCTGGCGCTCCTCTCTGACGGAGGTGTTTGTAATCAGGACAGTCTCTCCTCACGTGACCCATATCGCCACACTGAAAACATGTAGATTGAAATGTCCCCTTAAAAAGGTAACCATCTTTACGTTAATCTCCCAGACCAACAACTTTTATTACAAAATTGCAATTATGCTGTTGTTGTGCATGTTATACTGTACATTTAATGTGGGAGAATAGTAACCATATCCATCCACCCATCAATCAGAACCAAGCACTGACCTGATGAAGCTGAAGAAAGCACTTCGGGATCTGATGGTCCAATATCCTGCAGGCGTCACTTTGAGTAAAGCACGCAGGTCCTGCCCGCTCCTCCTGGACTCAGTGGTGCTGAACGGCTACGCTTCTGTCCGCCAGCTCTTGGCATCTATGCCTGATGTGGTGATACTACAGGGATTAGGTGTCCAAACATTCCTTCTCCCCGCAGACACTAAACTACAGCACAGACTCTGGAGTGGTAGCAGTGTTTACGGATAAGTTATCCCTCAATACTCTGCTGTCTAAAACAGGACATTTGACCAGATGACCAAAGCAGCCGCTACAAATGTGAACATTTTCCTTCACTAAACTGTGACTTCTGCAACCTGGCCTGGATGACCACAGACAATAGCAGTAATAAGGATACATGGATTTTTTACTTTTGACCAGACAAAGAATTTTACTCTAAAATATATTATAGAAATCGCTGTTTACATCTTTGAAGACCACAAAAGCACTTCATTCTTGTATGTGGTCACACACAAATCAGGAAATATCTGCAAAATTCAGGAAGTTGTATGAACTAATTAGGCAACTCATGGGTTGTTTTCCTTAGTCTTCGAGTATGAGATTTATATGATTGATTATAACTTTATATACTAATATTTACACATTTTTAATCTTCAAATATTTTAAAAGAAATGTTCACAAGAATTTATTTTTTAATACGATTTATTTTATTACATTTGCATACAATACAATACATGCATCCTGCTAAAATGACACTGTAGGTTTGATAAAATATTGTCAAAAAGGATCTGCATTAAATGAAACTGCATTTTTCTCCACTCATATGAATAGATTTTTGGGGGCATATAGATATAGTACCATGACGTACATGATGCATGAACTCAACCAGTTTCAAACACGCACACTAATAGGGTGTACAGCTCCACGTGAATAAATCTAGTTTAGACCTGTCTAGGCTTGTCTGTAGTAAGCTATCACATGAGAGATTACATCATGAGAGAAACAAAGCTTTACAGTGGTATTACAGCACTGCAGTCATTTATTGTGATATTCAGGGATTACACTTTACAACAAATAGTACAGCATCCATAACTATTAATCTAGAATATAATTCCTTAGCTAAAATACTAACATCAAGTTTTAAAGCTGCCTAAACCAGCTACGGAAGCTTTGGAAACTCCATTAATGCAGGAAAGGTTACTGATGGTCAATCTTAGGAACCTCGGCTGTGGCAGATGATGTTGTATGGCTTAGGAGAGCGGACCACACTAGCAACCCCATTCATGTCTGGCTGCGGCTCACCAGGTGGCCAGGAGAAACGAATCCGCTGTAAGAGAGAAGTGACGAAGACGAAGAGCTCCATCTTAGCAAGAGTCTCCCCAAGACATACCCTCGGACCTGATAAATAGAGATAAAACACAATGGGTTTGAACCTAGTTGGCTTTGCTCTTGGTCTACTGGTATCGTAGTCACAGGTGACTCACCCAAGGAGAAAGGGAGGAAAGACTCTGGTTTGAAGAATTGTCCATTATCATCTAAGAAATTCTCTGGGTTAAAAGTGTCTGGATACTTCCAGTGCTCCTTATCACTTAAAATTGCTGTTAAGTTAGTCAGTATCTCGGTGCCCTAGAAAGATGATGTTTGTTAGTGGAACAATTTAAATCAAGAAAAACAACGCATCCAGGCTCCATTCAATACCTTGGGAATGTCGTATCCTCGTAGTTTTGTGGGCTGAGTTGTTTCATGAATCACGCCAGATGGTACAATGTTGCCAAAGCGCTGAAACTCATGAACAGTGGCATTTGTGTACGGTAGTTTGTCACGGTCATCCATGCTGGGAGAGCGGTCGTAACCCAACACCCGAACAATCTCCTCATGACATCGCTCTGTAACGGCATTAATGTTCATGTGTGTACGTTTCTCAGTGTTAAAACCCAACAAGAAAGCAACTGGAAGGTTGACTTAATGAAACACTGTGGCGCTTTAAAAGCTTACTCTAACTCAAACAATGGTGTGTTTGGGATGGGGCTACCTGTGTGCTACAAGGAAAATCTGTATAAACCTAGTTGCATTTACAAATTATGCACTTTTTTTTCCAATTCAGCATTTCCGTTTGGCTACTTAAAGCTCAAAACTTGGACTCTAGAGCTTTGAAGCAAAATAAAAAAACAATATTGCAGAGCAGACCTCTTGCGCCATTGCGCCAAAAAACCAGCAGGGGAACCATGAACTTGCATTTGGTAAAATACACATTTGTGCATATGTAAGACACATCATTACAAGATTGTTTTGCATATGCAAGAAGGTTTGACATCAATAAAACCAAATGTCACTGTTTTTTTTATTTTTCTCAAAACCAATCATGACATGCCAAGCCAAGTTTGAATATGCACAAATGAGATTCGAGAGCTGTGGAGGGGATTTTCAGTGAATAATGACTACAATTTGGTCTGTTTCTTAAAGCAATTGACTTTGATAGAAGACAGAATTAAAATGCAGAAAACCCTTAAAATGCATGCAAAAAGAACAGATCAGAAAACTTTACTTATCACCTTTATATCTATATTTATGTACTTGGCAGATGCTTCTATCCAAAGCGAATTACAGAGCATGCAAGATATACATTTATCAGTTCATGCATTCCCGTTAACATGCAATGTTACTCCTAAGTACCTTGTACATCTGGGTTTTGTGCCAAGTAGATGAGCCCCCATCTGATGGTGGTCGATGTGGTGTCGGTTCCAGCAAGGAACAAATCAGCTACTGACATAATCATGTTCTCCTCGTGAAACGTGGAGTCCTCGTTGGACTTTTGCTGCTCCAAGAAAAACAGAAAGCATTTCAATTGATCCATGCATATCTAGTTATCTAGCAGCCTACCGTGATTTCACTTTGTAGGATATTGTTGGTCCTGGAACAAAATTCCTATAAGGGTTAGAAATGGAATTGGGGCTTGAAGCAGCTTCAAATTTATGGGGTAGTTCGTAACAAAAGATGTTCATCCAAGAACATGTATTACTTGGGAAAATCGCTGCCACCTTTCCAAATTGTAACTACCATCAAAGAGTGGATTAAGCAGTTTCTAGAACAGTTAGTTGTGATGATCTCACTTTCTCAATCTCCAGCAGGTAGGCATCAATGAAGTCTCGTGGACTGTCTGGATCCAGAGTTTCTCTGTGTGCTTTGACTGATTCCCTGAAGAAACCCTTCAACTCTTCGCCGTTCTGATAGATTTTCTGGTGTGGCCCTGGGAAATGTTTGATGATGGGAAGCAAGTTAAATACCTGGAAAAGAAAAAGGCTACAGATAACTATGCAGCATTAACAGCAAAAGTTTAGTTTCAACCTGCTCATAAACACCTGCCTAGAAGTTACTTCCAATACTGAAGACATTTTCTGCATCATAAATCACATACTCTCAGAGTAGATACTTCTTATGAGTAGGTACTTCTTTTGAGTAATTACTTTCTGAGCATTAAACAAGTACTCTACAGTAGCCTTTTGGGATAGTAAAGTGTCCATTGGATGCACCCTTCAGAATCTAGTCTTTAGATCAGTGTGTTAAATAATTTTTGTCCTTTGTGGTGTATCTTTGGATTATGTTGTGTTGTAAATAAATCCAAACAATCAAAAAGCCATTCTTTTTTAAATCTCTACTCATTCTTAGTGCAAGGTTCCTCATAATGGTAGGGCCTGATAGCATCTGATAGGGCCATTATGGGAGGGTCTTTGTCTTTCTCAGGTGTGAAACACATCAATATTCATGATGATTCACGCCTCCTCGCATAAAGCTTTCTTACACAAAACATGTCTTACAAATTTAAAATCAATATATTGTTTTATCTGAATGAGTACACAGGAT
The DNA here is from genome assembly GCF_951802725.1 of Rutilus rutilus. Lineage (NCBI taxonomy): Eukaryota > Metazoa > Chordata > Actinopteri > Cypriniformes > Leuciscidae > Rutilus > Rutilus rutilus. Next base: position 10,520,777 of record NC_140218.1, on the reverse strand, counting down.
GATTTTCACATAGTTTTGATGCAAATATTCTAGGCTACCCGATAACATTTTCAAAAGTCTTGTGAAGAAATAATCAGTATGGATTTCATGACCTTATTTCAGTGAGAATTTTTCACAAACCACGCATAAACTTCATTATCTCAAAACTACAAACTTTTACATACATTCTGCTGACATATTATTGTAGCAGAGTTTGTGCTGAATACAGTGTAATAAGCACAAATGTCAGAACACCCCAGAAAACACCTCAGACCCCAGAGGGTTAAAGAATAAGAGGTTAAATAATAACAACAACAACTTTAATGGAGTCAGATTAATTATATTGGAGTCAGATAAATATTTCAATTATACACGTCATCCTTCAACTGCCTTTTGTTCCGATTATTGGTTCAAAATAGCAGCGTAAGCTTCCAGCCTTACGAAGGTGGACTTCCAGGATCAGGTTGGACTCTGGTCAAGTAGTTCCCTTTGTGGCATACAGCCTTATTCGAAGATCAAATTATTTGTTGATGGTTTTAACAAGCAAATACACAAAATTGGAGACAACCTTGATGCAGGTAGTGTTGGTAATGAAAATGACAGCCATTTACAGCAAAAAAGCAACAGGAGCACTTACTTTCAGAAAGCTGAGGTTTTGATGCGGCACAAATGTGACCGCTGGTAAGGTTTAGCACATTATTGCTAAAGATTAACGATGCAATGTGTCGACAACCTATGGGAATGCAGACAGTAGAGCAAGATCCGGTTGGATACTGGGACAGTTAAGCAAAAAACATTTTTAACACTTGATCATACCTCCCCAATAAGTGACCCTGTATGATTGATGTTCTCCTTCAGGATTTCCAGAAGGTATGCGAAGCGCTTGTTATCGTAGTCAAACCGATCCCCAAAGACAATGGAACAGATAATGTTGGAAACAGCATTCTGTATTGGATGTTGGGGGTCGAAAGGCTTGCCTTCAACAAAGAAAACCTTGTGTTAGTTTTTGGCAAGGAGTATTTTAATTGTTTAAAGAGAAACTCCACATGTTGAAATTATAGCTGGCTTGCTGAATAACACATTTGGTTTAATGACATTTGAAGCTAACCTGAATACTAAGGCACAATTGGACTATACACTTTAAATGTTTTGGCTAAGAATTCATGTCCACATACTTGCGTAAAAGAGCATGTTTAAAGTTTGTTTAGAACTTGACTCAAGTACGAGGTGGGACATGACAGAGTACAGCACCTCTAAACATTGAAAACATTCACAGGTTAAAATCCTCAATAACCTTCTGATTTGAGCATTTCAGAAAGTAGGTAACTGCTTTCCTCTGTCACACGTTCCTCCACAGATTTCTTTCCCAGGCCAAAGTTTCTGAGCGTGTGCAGAGCAAACCGTCTCTGCTGCCTCCAGGTGTGACCAAATGTGACCATTATTATACCTGATGGAAAGAGAACAGACCTTCAGAGTTACGAGGAAATACACAGACAAGTCGAACAAAGAAAGTACAGACAACTTAAACAGATGCATAGGTCTACCAGCCCCAAACATCTTGACCAAGACCATGTTGACCTCGGCCTCATTGGCCAGTAGATTCCCAGATTTAGACTAGCAGTAGACTGCTTGAGGCCCAAACCAAGACCACATTTATCCAGTCTTGAGAGGTTTCAAGTATCAACTTCACTGGCTGGTTGCTCCACTGATCAAGACTAGCTTTAGAAGACTTTAAAAACCACGTAAGAAACTTTTAGCTTCATTTTCCAGCAGGGCTAGTTATGGCAACTATCAACAATTATTTCCCTTTTTCCATTTCATCAAAACTTGGATGTACAGTACTAGTACCCTACAATTAATACAATGTATTACTGACCGAATCCATTACTGATCCAGTTTGGAAGTGGTAGAGGTGGCCTTCCTGAAAAAGATGAAGCATTTTGGACCAGGGCTTCTTTCGTGACCTGGATTGTATTGAGGAGTATCGCTGGCTTCCTCCCGAGATAAAAAGTGGTCATCTCTCCATACTGAGGCATCTACTCAGAGAAAATTTCACAGCACTTCAACACAACTTAAGTGGTTTAGACATCATCTCACTTGCAAGCGAAGTCAACATAGCTCAAGCACAAGGAGAACATAAGATACCTTTGCACAAAAACAAAGCCTCTGTAAAATAAGCTCAAAGCAATGACTCACTGATCTCAGAAACTCCATTGGGTTCTTCAGAAAATATGGTATGGTACCCACAAAAGGTAGAGGTCTGGGACCAGGAGGAGTTTGACCTCTGTAGGAATTAATCCTGATGATCTCGAACAGAACCAGAAAGATCAAGCCCAGAAACAGAGCCAGGCCAACAGAGGCCAGGTTTAACGTCATGAGAGTCGCCAACATGATTGCTTTCAAGACAAACACAAGAGCAGTGGACGACTGTGGGCTTTATAAACAGAGCGAAAGAGGGTGGAGACAGTGGGAGAGTAAGTTTGACATGCCAGCTCATGCTTGTGAAATAGTTATATTAGTTATTACTATTAATGCTGCAAGGTTCTAAACAATCAAGATATGAAGAAGATTATACTTCTGTAAAACACAAATTTTCCCTTTATAAATATACTAAATAGATCTAAGGGAAGAAGTTAATTCACTGCAAAGTGGGGCAAGTTTAGTAAATAACTGACTAGCTCAAAGCATGCCAACATGCCAGTGGAAACGGGCAAGTCCACACCCTAATCTCTTCTTTGTTATTGATTAGGCAAAAGGTCTGGAAAGGTGTGTAACGGTGACAGTAAAATTATAGCAAGGTTTTCAGGTCAGATTGTTGCATAGTCATGCAATATCATTTTATACATTTTGAAGCATTAAAATTCTTTCTTTCTTTCTTTTTTTCTGCTCTTTTTTGTCTGTTTTCTTGGTTTGCTATAGGGAAGATTTTGGCACTACATAATTGTCTTATTGGGTCGTTATGTTTGATTTTCCTATCTAAAGCCTTTGTCCTTATGCAAGCAAAATAGGAATACGGCTAATAAAAATAAAGTAAATACATTTTAAATCCTTATTTTACACATAAAATAAAAACACTTTTTTGGACCCCTCCAAAAATAGGGGTATTAAAATATTTGACATTTTGTATAACAAATCAATGTGATGAAACACAGAAATAAAAGGAAAATAAAACATAAAAACTGTACAAAAATGATAAAATCCATTTAAAAAAGTTTCCAAATGATACAAAGTTAATCTTTTTTTTCTATAAGGACCTTGGGCATTGGTTTACAAAGTAAAGTGTCATTTCTTCATTTCTTCTGCTGAATGTAGTTGAGATTGCCGTGTCGGCCGTGTTGAATAAGCGGGTAATGTTGATTTGCCACCACTGAACCTGCAAGAGGAGAAGAAATGTGCGGTTATGAGCGGACACTTTTCCTGATTTCTCAGTGTAAAAACTATCAAGAAGAATGAATATTCAGAGTTAACTTCATGTCTATGGATAACATCTGTTGTACACATCAAATAATTACAACAGTACAAATAACATAAACAGCAATGTCCTGAAAACATATCCAGGTCATAATCAAAAATAAGTAAATGAAATACTATTCTACATAAAGAGAATGAAGCCAACTTTTACCAACATTATAGTCACCATGAAATCAAAATTGACAATTCTTATTTCTTTATGGAAGATTGCTGTATTTATCCGTGCACATCTTTTTTTTACTCATGTCCCTCGTAATCTTGCATCAAAAGATTTTATTTTAAATTATTTTATATTGTGACATTAAGACAATTATGCAGGACTCCTCTAAAATAATTAAACATAATAAAAAGGCAACACATCATGTTGGTTTGCGTTTTCTTGATTTTTTGTTTTTGTTTTTGTTTTTTTTGCTCTCTTTATTTGTCTTTCTTGGTTTGCTATAGGAAAGGTCTTTGGCACAACATAATTGACTTATTGGATCACTATGTTTAATTTGCCTAGCTAAAGCAAAAATTAAAAAAAATATATGCAAACATGTTTCATGTTGACAGAAATTGATGGACATACACATGCATAAAGTTTGAATGTTTTATCCTAACATGTCCCACAAACAGAAGAGAACAGGTACCTTGTGAGATGAAGGGTTTGTTGGGCTGCTGCATGTAGGGCGGCAGACGGTAGGGCATGAAGGATGGAGACAGGGAATATGGAGCAGCATCGCCGTGCTCCCAGGATTGAGAGCCTGGACTCACCCCCAAACTGAGATGGGAAATTAGGATCTGAGATGGAGAGAGAGAACCATGAGCAAATGGCTCAGTAATAACAGAGATGAAAATAAACAACAGAAGAACTCAGAATCGTTAAACTGTCACTCAACCACTATGAAACCACAAGCTTTCATTGCCACCTTCTTTATTGAAACTAGTCTTAAACTAGTAAAAGCTTGGCCTGTTTGTGAGTAATAGACATCATTATGCCATTAAATGTGCTTTGAATGTAAGGAAAACCAAGGTTTCATTAGACTGTGGTTTCAAAGTGTTACAGGGTCCAGGGATTAGTTTTTAACTAGTTTCCAGTGCTCAGTCTAACAGATGTGGAGTCAGCCATGCACCAAATACACCTGTGAGACTAACCTGAGCTCACCAACACCACCACAAACAGACAGCAAACTCATTTCACTTGTTTTGCAAACAAAAACTATTTTTACAGCGACCCAAATAAAGCACAAAAAGAGTATGTTTCAAGCACACAACTCAACGCGGATGAGAGCCTGGCTCACGACCGAGCGCGTGCTCTCTATCCAGCAGCTGGTAGCATCTTTCAGGGTGGGTGTTCACTCGCCCCTCTGGAAATTTCAGAGAACCTTGGGCCTCATGGCTGCAGCATCATCAGTTTTCCAATTGGGCTTGCTACTTTTGCGTCCATTACAACATTGGCTCAAGCGCCGTGTCCCAGCCCATGCATGGTGCTCAGGGCGCCTGCTCATCAAGGTGAACCACGGCTGCATAAGAGCCCTGGCTCCTTGTAAGGCTCCGAACTGGTACCAGTCCGGCATCCAAAATTTTGGGGCAGACATGCTATCCAGAGACAACACTCCCCCCGGGGAATGGTCTCTCAACCCCTCAGACAGTCTGTCTGATCTGGAGTGTGTTCGGGAGGGTGGAGGTCAACCTCTTCGCCTCAGAGAACACCACTCACTGCCCAACGTTCTTCTCAAAGTACAGGGATGCGCTGGCTCATGCTTGGCCCAGGCTCCCGCTTTATGCGTTTCCTCCGGTCTCAATGTTACCACAGGTCATCGAGCAGATCAGAACGAGCAGATGCTCGGTCCTTCTGGTAGCCCCCCTCTGGAAGAGCCAGGTCTGGTTCCCAGAGCTGGCACATATGGTGGACTCAGCCCCATGGCCTGTACTGATTGGGAGGGACCTCTTCATGCAGGCGAATGGGGCGATTTGGCACCCTCGTCCAGACCTGTGGGCCCTCCATGTGTGGCCCCTCAACGGGTATCCGGGGACCTCCCAGAGTCCTAGATACTATTACTGAGGCCACTACGCCCTGAAATGGTCAGTGTTCTCCAGCTGGTGTGCAGCTAAGAACCTTGAACCCCATTCATGTGAAGTACCAGTCGTACTGTCTTTCCTCCGAGAGCTGTTGGACGCGGAACGTTCCCCCTCCACGCTCAAAGTGTACGTGGCGGCTTTTACAGCCTACCACGACCCCGTGGCTGGCCAATTGCTAGGGAAAAGTAACCTCGTTGTTCGCTTTCTCAAAGGGGCTAGGAGGATGAACCCCCCTCGTGCCCCTTCTGTGCCAGCTTGGGACCTCTCGAAGGTCCTTGGAGCCCTGAAGGGTCCTCCATTCAAGCCACTTCAGTCGGCTGACCTAAAGCCTCTTTCGCTGAAAACCACCCTTCTGTTGGCCTAGGCATCAGTCAAGCGAGTAGGCGATTTGCAGGGGCTCTACATGAGCCCTACCTGCCTGGAGTTTGGGATTGGTTACTTCAGAGTCACTCTCAAGCCGAGACACGGCTATGTACCTAAAGTGCTCTCAACACCTTTCAGAGCGTAGATTATCACGTTGCACTGCACTATTGCAGTCTGTCAGGCATTTGCTTCAGTCGATTTAAACTGATTTTATGGCGAAAAGATTGGCTTTTATAGCTATAAGCCACGCCCATTCTGGCGGGCTCTGATGCATTGGACCTCATTGGTTCACGCATCAGACCCGCTTCGCCATAGGATGTGCAGTTGCTGTAGCACAGCCAATCAGTGAGCTAGCTGCTCTTATGGTACTTGCTTTGCAGCTGCACTGCGTTTTCAATATTCTTGAGGAAAGTAGTTTCCCCACTGCGTATAGCTACGCAATACTCGTTCCCTACTCTCAGGGAACCGAGGTTACGTTAGTAACCGAGTACATTTTTCAAAATTTTTTGTTGTTAGTTTAGTTCTATAACTTTAGTTAGAGTGTTTTCTTGTTATATTCAGTTTTTGATTTAAGCACCACTCTCTTGCTTCTTCCTCTTCACCAGATTGTCATTGTGTTTTGCTCGTCTTTGTTACGTTGTACATGTTGTAAATACTCATTACTTTATTACTTTATTACTACTTCACTTTATTGCAGTTGAAGAATTAAAGGGCACCTATTATGCCCGTTTTCACAAGATGTAAAATAAGTCTCTGATGTCCCCAGAATGTGTATGTTAAGTTTTAGCTCAAAATACCCAACCGAAATTTTTTTACAGCATGTTTCAATTGTCATTTTTTAGGGCTCAGAAAAACGCACCGTTTTAGTGTGTATCCCTTTAAATGCAAATTAACTGCTGCTGCCGGCCCAGGGGGCGGAGCCTCACGAGCTCGCGCTAAGAGCCAGGACAATCTCAACTGATAATATCACACATGCAAAACTTTTGTTATGTCTAATAATATTCCTAGACAAATAACATCTAATTGACGAGGGACGTAACAATTCTAAAAAAATTTTTTTAGTGAAAAGTAATTTCTAAGAATAATTATATTAAAGGTATAGCGGAGGATTTTCCCGAATTTTAGAAAAGAACCGCCCCCTCTCCACTTTTTGAAAAATTGCACATGCGCAACACTCTACCTGCTCCCGAGAGGGAACGCCTATTAAACGTGTGCACGAGAGAGCATGCACAAGCTAATCATAGCTTACATTAACTTTAGTGATTTTAACTAGCAGTGATTTTAAATGGATTTCTCCAAATAGCATGCCAAACTTTGCCTGTCAAGTAGAAACTTCACAACTGAGGCATCAGTGAGAAGCCCAACCTGTGTTTTGAGTGCACGCCATCGTGTGAATCGTGTGCACGAGCACGTACGACGGCCTTACATAAACATATCACCAGAATGATTGACACTTAGGAGGACCAATAGTCTTGATGATCCACCCGGAAAAAGAAAATCCTCCGCTATACCTTTAAGTAATTATAATTATAAATAAATAATGTAGTATACATACAACTAAATACAAACTTATAGGAAAATTATAGTTTTCTTAAAACCAGTGTCTCTATTCTGATATTTCTGTTTCTGACCCATATCAGTGTTTACTCATTTAGCCCCCCTTCCAGAGAATATTAACTTGTTTTGTAATTAATTAATTTACTCATACAACCAAATTATTCAAGACTCAAGAGTCTAGAGATATTTTGTAGAAACAGAATTGTCAGTTTGAACTTTATTCCTATTCACTCTATTCTGCTGTTTTCATGATAGCTTGTAAAGACAACTGTGTCTATGTTCATTAAGGTCATTAACACACTACATGTATCCACTTATTCCACTAATGCATATGCATACTTAGCATGTGTTATTCTTTTTAGGGTTTAAAGCACCATTGATCACTATATATTAAAATATGACTGTGAATCGTGTGTAGAAGTTTTTTTCAGTGCTCTGTGCTCTTGTGTTCCAGTGAATTCCTGATAAAAACTCAACCTTCGCCTTCGAAGAGTCATTCTGATCTGACTAATCTGTGACTCTTACCAGAGTTTCTTACGTATATAGGTGTGTCAAAGACTGTGTCCTTATATAACCTAATTTGAGTAAACAACAGAATACCATGTTTGGATGTTGCTAAAAGTTAACTGAACTGTTAACCTATCAGAAGCAGTAGAAATGACATCAACTGATTATCCACATGACTAGTACTTCAGTGAACTCTGTCAACTGACTGAACTTGAATGGCCTTCATTGAGCATATTGGTCTCTTTATGTGGTCTAACTACAATTCCCCTACAATGTTAAGGTTCAATCGACTGACGAAAGAAATTAATTACAGAGAACACAATGAAATACTGAGAAACACTGACTTTTGCTAAAAGGCTATGGTTAAAGTCACCCTGTGCTGAAAATCAAGCTTTTAATGTTGTTTATATGTCTCTGTAGTGTTTTAAATATGCTTTAAGACAAACCATGTGCAAATTCATAAGTCAACACCATTGCTGCTGAGTATGTTCTCCTTAAAACTGCAGTGAACCAAAGACAGTCTCAAAAAATCGCTGGTGTTTCTGACGTCACAAACTACCTTGTAACCAATCTGATCAACGTGTGATCGTCAACGAGTGGATATCTGAGCTGAGTGAGTGATTGGAGGCGGGGCTAATTTGCATATTCATAGAACTGCGTATACTAAACAAGGAAAGGGTGTTGAGTTACATTCAAGATATTTTAAAGAATGACGTTTTTTTTTCAAGGAAAAAAAACTTTTAAATATCTCATTTTGGAGATCAAAGATGAGTTTTAACAGGGTTCATATAGATTCTGTCAAATGAAATTCCAGGACTTTCAAGGACTTTACAAGCACTACTTTTTTGGGGATTTCAAGGACTTCAATCAGCGCTTAATCAAACGATATCTTTATTTTTTTTATTTTTTTTATTTTTACTCAAATTTATGGTATCTGGGACTGGACCTGAGCTCCTGGACTGGACCTGAGCTCCTGGACACGCCCCTACTTGATGACACACTGGAGCCACTGAGGCTGGCCCCTCCCCTAACAATATAAATAGAGCACATTCACATCAGTTTGCCGCTCAATCGCGAGTTACTGTCAGTACTATTAAGCCCCTTTCACACAGCGCTTTGAACCCGGGAAATTGCCGGCAAATTGCCAGAACGCCTTCTGTGTGAATGCAAGCACGACACAAGACTGATGCCGGGATCGATGCCGGGATCGCGCCGGAACGCGCGCTGTGTGAACAAAAGCCGTAATAATGGCGTGTCGTAGTGATGACGCTGAAGCGCGGGATTGTTCGCCAGCTGTGAAACGGCACGTAATGCGCAAGTTTGTGATCGAATCAGAGAAAAAATGCACAAGCGTGGTTTCTCGAGAGAGAAATCGCAGCTCATAAGCAAACTTAAGACGCTGCTGAGACATTACAAGTTACATCGATGTTACGTGTTTTTACGGGATTTTTACGGGTTGTGTGTGAACGCACTCTCTGATTCCGGAAAATCACTGGCAGTGTGAATGAACCAAAATTAAACGAACCCGGGTTAAATCAAATCCCGGGTCACTTTATCCGTGTATTTTCCGGAATCTATGTGTGAAAGGGGCTATAGTTACTACAGCCTACAGTTTGCTAGCTAGCTATGCCTTCGTCACGGAAATGCGTACTACCAGGATGCGATCACGTACAAAACAGATCGGTGTCCTTATTTAAATTTCCAAAAAACTATCACATTAAGAAGAGGTGGATTAATTTTGTGAAGAGCCACCTTGATGGAGAGCTGAGGATCACCGCCAAAACCCGCCTCTGTAGTGATAATTTTACACGGGATAGTTTTATAAACGTTCGTCGGAGACAACTGGGATTCACTGATAATCCGCTGTTACTGGTGAATGGGGTCGAACCGACCCGCCTCGGCCAATTAAGCTGCTAGGAGCATCCATTCCGGTGTGGTGAACAAATGAGTCCTATTGAAGAGATGAGTCCGAGCTTAGGACCCCATTAGTATGCCTGATCTAAATCTGTTCTTGCGATAACTTGTAGCTAACGTGAGCTGTTTAAACTATTAATAAGAAAAATAGTAATATACACAAATACAAATTATTTTATGTTTTTTTCATTTAATAAAAAGTGTACTTGTAACATATTGTGCTGATAATTACGTTAAAAAATAATGACAATTATAATTGCATTACGAATTGCTGTGAATACGGTAAGGCAGTATCAGGGCAGTGTAAGCTCAGGTAAAGCTCAGCTAGCACGATCATCGGATAACATTAGCTGTATGCTATGCTACTATTTAAGCTAACTGAAAAACACACTACCAACGAGAAATGTTTAATTTCACAATCTATAGCTTCGGTTAAATACTAGTATATGAAACGTATAAGTTAAAATACATTAATAACTCGTTATAACGTAGTACAAACGTCTTCTGTAATAAAGTGATTTTGTATGATTTGTAACCAGGCACTAAACCGATTACCCATAAAACGTGCTTTGAACCAATCGGATTGCTTGGGTCCTAAGCTCGGACTCATCTCTTCAGTAGGACCAGGGGGGCAGGGTTTCATACTATTTTGAAGTTTCCCCGGGCGCCGCCATTGGCTAGCGGACCCTCACCTGCTGTTAGCATCCCATTGACTCCCATTCATTTTGGCGTCACTTTGACAGCGAATAACTTTACATCTGAGGCGTTTAAAGACTCCATTTGTCCATTATTTATTTCTAAAGAAACACGAAAATGTATAAAAGGCTCCATTACCTTGTATCTTATGTTATGGCCCGTAGATGCAGTTTTTGTAAAAATAGGCTAACGATTGCGTCATAACCACGCGACTCTCTGTCGTACAGTAGAGACATTACCGTATGGACAGGAGGAGAAGCTCGCGCGCAATCGGGGGGACGTGGAGGCAAAATGACAAAGTAATTAATCAGAATACTTAGCAAAAGTTGCTCCTAATTGACTTCACTTGTCTCCGTTGAATCCAATGGGGTCGCTGTGTCCAGTTTATATACTGTCTATGAGTAGGACTCATTTGTTTACCACACCGGCCGTAGCGGTGACAGTTGAGTGTGGCGACGGCAGCTTTCCTGCGAGTGGGCGTGGTTTCAGCATAGCCAGCGGACACGCCCCCAGCGTTTGAGAGCAGAGACTACTGCTCATTTTTTCGAGATTTTGATAGCTTATTTTATGTACTTGCCAGCTTTTTTTTTATCATTCAAATTTGGCTGGGTGGCTAATAACACATTTTTCTGTGGTGTGACAAACTCAGAACACATACTTAATTTTGACTTACAGGGACTTTAACCATTGAAAGGATATTGAAACAGATTTTTTCCCCCATGAATATATGATTGACCTGAAGAATGAAAGTTGTATTATATACTTAATATCATGCTCATAGCCATGCGAAATAGCTCTATATCTCAGAGGGGCTGCAGCGTTAATTTTGCATGAAACAATAGTATTTTTTCAACAACAAAAATATATATTTATATTTTTAATTAGGGATGCACCGATACCACTTTTTGCAGATTGAGTCCGATACCGATACTTTCATTTTTGGTACTCGCCGATACCGTAACTGATCCCTGAATTTTCACTGCATTTGTAATTTTTAAATGTAGCCTATTAGTAGATAAACCAAAAGAATATAAATCATATTAGTTGGCTTAATTTGTTCATCAAATATATATTTCCTTAAGTTATTTTCATGCTTAATTAAGCCTGCTAAAATGCATTGTATGAGCTTCTGTTACTGGCACTGTTCATTCTATTGCTATCATATTTTATCTTTCATTTAACAGCACAGCACATATTTAGAGCAGCTCCAGCAGGGCTCAGTGCTGAGGACTGGGTCAGTGGTACAAATGTTTAGACACTAGTGAAATATCAATTCTTTATTCCAATTTTGATACTACAAAAACTACCAGCTTAATTAATGTGAATTAAAAAAATATTATTAAAGATAAGCAAGCAGTCAGTAACAAAATAAGAACAAATAATCAATTTAGAAATAGGACAAATAAATACAATTGAACAGAGAAAGGCTAAAAATGAAATAAACAGTGTTTTTAGAGTTTTTCATGTAGATCTAACAGGTAGGCCTACAGATATTTGAATAACGTAATCGAATGTGAAAAAATTGCATATTCAAGTATAAATTAAATATAGATGGGTCTTTTTGTAAATATGAAAAGGGTAGCCTATTTAGTCAAGAGCAGTGAGTAATTTCTTTGTCCTTTGTTTGATTAACATTAAAACACAGCAGCAGGTTTAAGACTGCACTGTTTACACTGCTGCCCCTTTAACCCTCTGGGCTTCTTCATTAATGTGTTACACTTGGCTTGCTTTCGTGCAAAAACGTACGAAGCCTTAAAATTTAACCTTTTTTTTCCCCCAGGAAAACCAATGAAATATATTTTTGTTCAATAATATTTTTTTATTATTATTTAGAATTCTTAAAGATTTTTATGATACTTTGCATTAATTATATAATTTTTATGAGCTATTTTTTCCATTAGAATTAATATATATATTTTTATTTTTTTTTCATTTTTTGTTTCAATAAATGCAACATTTCACATCAAAATAGAGTGCAGGCCTAAAAAAAATTAAAAATTCAAGTGAGAAGAGCGCCATCTAGTGGCTTTAAAAATATATAAATGTGTGTAATGTCCTATAACCGCCTATAGGCTGCCTATAGCTTTTTTATTTATTTATTTATTTTATTTTATTTTTTTTGATTCCCATTCAGATTCAAATTACTAAGCAACCACTGAATGGAACAACACAAAATATATATCATTTTAAAGCTTAGGATCTCAGCTTTTTAATGCATCTAATCACATGTATTAACTCCTATCGAGTGATGAGTAATCCCTCTAAAACTGAGTGTACCGCCAGCAGGCGCCACCTAGCTGCGAAAATATTCATTACCATATTTTTTTATTTCTTTGCCTTGATTAACACAAAGTTGATGTCATTTGAAAGCTTAGAGTCTGAACTTTACAGTGAAAAAAGAATTTTCCTCCAATTTTATTTCCTTCCTGAGTTATTCCATGACAAATAAGAAAGATATGCAAAATCATAATAAAAATTATATATATATTTTGTCTTTTATCAGCAGTTTCTTGGCAGGACAATGTCCAAATGTAATCTAATTTATATTTTCAAAAAATTTAAAAAGAGTTCTTTCAAACGATACCTACCTTTTGACTCTCCTTGCTACAGTTTTGGAGTTATGATTATATAGATTTTATATAGTTTGGAGCAAAATTTGTTGTGTGTGTGTGTGTGTGTGGGGGGGGGGGGGGGGGGGTGTCATATCTGCACTCTTGATGTTTTAGAGTGTCACTCTTTCATTGCTGTGCACTTTTTTTCTGCACAGTGGCTGATTTGTAGTTTGTACCACCAAAAGTTTCTCTGAGTTTACCTATTTTTTCGTATTTCCCATTCATTTCCTTTGGTCGGTCATTTTTGCACGAAGGAAGCTAAGTGTGACTTTTTTTTTTTTACGACCCTTTAACATATCTGAATCATCTCCTTGATTTTTTTGTGTGTTCACATAGGTAATATAACAAAAGTCACCAAGTTTCATCCCCCTCCGATGAAGCAAAAAAATTCAAAACTTAAACGTTTTCGTGCATTTTTGCACGAAGAAGCCCAAATATACAAGACAGACTAAAATATTTTCTAAATAAAATACAATTATTAACTTTTTCATATAAAATAATGGCATTTATTACGGAGCCCCCCTAGTCCCACTTTGTCAAAAAAAAAATTATAACTATCTTGTGGTCTCAAGACAGTAACTCGTGGCCTCAAGATAGTAACTCGTGGCCTCAAGATAGTAACTCGTGGCCTCAAGATAGTAACTCGTGGCCTCAAAATAGTAACTCGTGGCCTCAAGATAGTATCTCGTGGCCTCAAGATAGTATCTCGTGGCCTCAGGATACTATCTCGTGGCCTCAAGATAGTAACTCGTGGCCTCAAGATAGTATCTCGTGGCCTCAGGATACTAACTCGTGGCCTCAAAATAGTAACTCGTGGCCTCAAGATAGTATCTCGTGGCCTCAAGATAGTAACTCGTGGCCTCAAGATAGTAACTCGTGGCCTCAAGATAGTAACTCGTGGCCTCAAGATAGTATCCCGTGGCCTCAAGATAGTAACTCGTGGCCTCAGGATACTATCTCGTGGCCTCAAGATAGTAACTCGTGGTCTCAAGATAGTATCTCGTGGCCTCAAGATAGTAACTCGTGGCCTCAGGATACTATCTCGTGGCCTCAGGATAGTAACTCGTGGCCTCAGGATAGTATCTCGTGGCCTCAAGATAGTATCTCGTGGCCTCAAGATAGTATCTCGTGGCCTCAGGATACTATCTCGTGGCCTCAGGATACTATCTCGTGGCCTCAAGATAGTAACTCGTGGCCTCAAGATAGTAACTCGTGGCCACAAGATAGTAACTCGTGGCCTCAAGATAGTAACTCGTGGCCTCAAGATAGTAACTCGTGGCCTCAAGATAGTATCTCGTGGCCTCAAGATAGTAACTCGTGGCCTCAGGATAGTATCTCGTGGCCTCAAGATAGTAACTCGTGGCCTCAAGATAGTAACTCGTGGCCTCAAGATAGTAACTCGTGGCCTCAAGATAGTATCTCGTAGCCTCAGGATACTAACTCGTGGCCTCAAGATAGTAACTCGTGGCCTCAAGATAGTAACTCGTGGCCTCAGGATACTAACTCGTGGCCTCAAGATAGTATCTTGTGGCCTCAAGATAGTAACTCGTGGCCTCAAGATAGTAACTCGTGGCCTCAAGATAGTAACTCGTGGCCTCAAGATAGTATCTCGTGGCCTCAAGATAGTAACTCGTGGCCTCAGGATACTATCTCGTGGCCTCAAGATAGTAACTCGTGGTCTCAAGATAGTATCTTGTGGCCTCAAGATAGTAACTCGTGGCCTCAGGATACTATCTCGTGGCCTCAGGATAGTAACTCGTGGCCTCAGGATAGTATCTCGTGGCCTCAAGATAGTATCTCGTGGCCTCAAGATAGTATCTCGTGGCCTCAAGATAGTATCTCGTGGCCTCAAGATAGTATCTCGTGGCCTCAGGATACTATCTCGTGGCCTCAGGATACTATCTCGTGGCCTCAAGATAGTAACTCGTGGCCTCAAGATAGTAA
Source organism: Rutilus rutilus (assembly GCF_951802725.1). NCBI lineage: Eukaryota > Metazoa > Chordata > Actinopteri > Cypriniformes > Leuciscidae > Rutilus > Rutilus rutilus. The sequence goes on along the minus strand of NC_140218.1, from coordinate 10,505,673 downwards.
CTCGTGGCCTCAAGATAGTAACTCGTGGCCTCAAGATAGTATCTCGTGGCCTCAAAATAGTAACTCGTGGCCTCAGGATAGTATCTCGTGGCCTCAAGATAGTAACTCGTGGCCTCAAGATAGTAACTCGTGGTCTCAAGATAGTATCTCGTAGCCTCAGGATACTATCTCGTGGCCTCAAGATAGTAACTCGTGGCCTCAAGATAGTATCTCGTGGCCTCAAGATAGTAACTCGTGGCCTCAGGATACTATCTCGTGGCCTCAGGATAGTAACTCGTGGCCTCAAGATAGTATCTCGTGGCCTCAAGATAGTAACTCGTGGCCTCAGGATACTATCTCGTGGCCTCAGGATAGTAACTCGTGGCCTCAAGATAGTAACTCGTGGCCTCAAGATAGTAACTCGTGGCCTCTAGATAGTAACTCGTGGCCTCAAGATAGTATCTCGTGGCCTCAAGATTGTATCTCGTGGCCTCAAGATAGTAACTCGTGGCCTCAGGATACTAACTCGTGGCCTCGAGATAGTAACTCGTGGCCTCAAGATAGTATCTCGTGGCCTCAAGATAGTAACTCGTGGCCTCAGGATACTATCTCGTGGCCTCAGGATAGTAACTCGTGGCCTCAAGATAGTATCTCGTGGCCTCAAGATAGTAACTCGTGGCCTCAGGATACTATCTCGTGGCCTCAGGATAGTAACTCGTGGCCTCAAGATAGTAACTCGTGGCCTCAAGATAGTAACTCGTGGCCTCTAGATAGTAACTCGTGGCCTCAAGATAGTATCTCGTGGCCTCAAGATTGTATCTCGTGGCCTCAAGATAGTAACTCGTGGCCTCAGGATACTAACTCGTGGCCTCGAGATAGTAACTCGTGGCCTCGAGATAGTATCTCGTGGCCTCAAGATAGTAATTCGTGGCCTCAAGATAGTAACTCGTGGCCCCGTGGCCTCAAGATAGTAACTCGTGGCCTCAAGATAGTAACTCGTGGCCCCGTGGCCTCAAGATAGTAACTCGTGGCCTCAAGATAGTAACTCGTGGCCTCAAGATAGTAACTCGTGGCCTCAAGATAGTAACTCGTGGCCTCAAGATAGTAACTCGTGGCCTCTAGATAGTAACTCGTGGCCTCTAGATAGTAACTCGTGGCCTCAAGATAGTATCTTGTGGCCTCAAGATAGTATCTCGTGGCCTCAAGATAGTAACTCGTGGCCTCAGGATACTAACTCGTGGCCTCAAGATAGTAACTCGTGGCCTCAAGATAGTATCTCGTGGCCTCAAGATAGTAATTTGTGGCCTCAAGATAGTAACTTGTGGCCTCAAGATAGTAACTCGTGGCCTCGTGGCCTCAAGATAGTAACTCGTGGCCTCAAGATAGTAACTCGTGGCCTCAAATAGTAACTCGTGGCCACAAGATAGTAACTCGTGGCCTCAAGATAGTAACTCGTGGCCTCAAGATAGTAACTCGTGGCCTCAAGATAGTATCTCGTGGCCTCAAGATAGTAACTCGTGGCCTCAGGATACTAACTCGTGGCCTCAAGATAGTAACTCGTGGCCTCAAGATAGTATCTCGTGGCCTCAAGATAGTAATTTGTGGCCTCAAGATAGTAACTCGTGGCCTCAGGATACTATCTCGTGGCCTCAAGATAGTATCTCGTGGCCTCAAGATAGTAACTCGTGGCCTCAGGATACTATCTCGTGGCCTCAGGATAGTAACTCGTGGCCTCAGGATAGTATCTCGTGGCCTCAAGATAGTATCTCGTGGCCTCAAGATAGTATCTCGTGGCCTCAGGATACTATCTCGTGGCCTCAGGATACTATCTCGTGGCCTCAAGATAGTAACTCGTGGCCTCAAGATAGTAACTCGTGGCCTCAAGATAGTAACTCGTGGCCTCAAGATAGTATCTCGTGGCCTCAAGATAGTATCTCGTGGCCTCAGGATACTATCTCGTGGCCTCAAGATAGTATCTCGTGGCCTCAAGATAGTAACTCGTGGCCTCAGGATACTATCTCGTGGCCTCAGGATAGTAACTCGTGGCCTCAAGATAGTAACTCGTGGCCTCAAGATAGTATCTCGTGGCCTCAAGATAGTATCTCGTGGCCTCAAGATAGTATCTTGTGGCCTCAAGATAGTAACTCGTGGCCTCAGGATACTAACTCGTGGCCTCAAGATACTAACTCGTGGCCTCAAGATAGTAACTCGTGGCCTCAAGATACTAACTCGTGGCCTCAAGATAGTCACTCGTGGCCTCAAGATAGTATCTCGTGGCCTCAAGATATTAACTCGTGGCCTCAAGATAGTAACTCGTGGCCTCAAGATAGTAACTCGTGGCCTCAGGATACTATCTCGTGGCCTCAGGATAGTAACTCGTGGCCTCAAGATAGTAACTCGTGGCCTCAAGATAGTAACTCGTGGCCTCTAGATAGTAACTCGTGGCCTCTAGATAGTAACTCGTGGCCTCAAGATAGTATCTCGTGGCCTCAAGATAGTATCTGGTGGCCTCAAGATAGTAACTCGTGGCCTCAAGATAGTAACTCGTGGCCTCAGGATAGTAACTCGTGGCCTCAGGATACTATCTCGTGGCCTCAAGATAGTAACTCGTGGCCACAAGATAGTAACTCGTGGCCTTAAGATACTATCTCGTGGCCTCAAGATACTATCTTTTTTTGACAAAGTGGGACTAGGGGGGCTCTGTACTAATCAAATCTTGGGTGAAGTTTTACACACACACACACACACACACACACACACACACACACACACACACACACACACACACTTGATATGTTTGGAGCCATCAATAGCAGCCATCAGATTTTTTATTGGTCAAGAAATTGCACTTAATATGACTTGTTCTGAATTTTGTTCTTTTATTATGAACAGACATCTCAACCGTTTGGTAGAGGACTGTATCTAAAATACTGTAGGGTCTAATTAAAAAAAATAATAATTGATTGTTGTTATTGTTATCATAATTGAATAAAAAATGCAAAGAAAATTTTTTTCCTTTGCTTTTTTCATGGTGCGTACCTTAAAGGGTTAAAGGGATGCGCTCGACCAGCTCGCGCGTCTGTGCCGCTGCGCGCTCAATCCACCGCACGTTTTTTTCCTCTTTGGTAGAGGACTGTATCTAAAATACTGTAGGGTCTAATTAAAAAAAATAATAATTGATTGTTGTTATTGTTATCATAATTGAATAAAAAATGCAAAGAAAATTTTTTTCCTTTGCTTTTTTCATGGTGCGTACCTTAAAGGGTTAAAGGGATGCGCTCGACCAGCTCGCGCGTCTGTGCCGCTGCGCGCTCAATCCACCGCACGTTTTTTTCCTCTTATCAGCTCGTTACTTTGTGTTACTATATTGCGCAGTGGCGGCTGGTGAAAAATATTGTAATGTGTGTTGCGTTTTGGGATATTGTCTTGGCAACTAATTAATGAGACTGATTGAGAAATGAGAGCCACCGGGGCGGGAGCTGTTGAGAGACTGTGGGTGGAAAAAGGTTTAAATGGAGCGCAAAAAAACGATGGATGGGGGCTCGGTTCCGGTTATATTGAACAACAATACGCGGTACTCATCTTTTTTGGGGGAGGGGGATGTCGTTCGCGGTCGGTTAGGGCCGCTCACATTTCCCTTCACAGAACGGTGTGGAATTATCAATATATAAAAATTGATAATAAAATATCTTAAAATATCGGAGCATTTTTACAAGTGCGAGTAGGCTACATGAGCTCGGTATCGGTGCATCCCTATTTTTAATAATTCAAGCACTTTTCAAGTACCTCTTCAAAAATATGGCTGTTTTCAATGGTTTTCCAGGACTTACATTTCAAAAAGTCTAATTCAAGTAGGCCTACTTTAAGCACCTTGTACGAACCCTGGTTTTAAGGGATACAAATATTGACAAAAAAATTATCTATATCGCCCAGCCACAGCTGCCAGTAAATTGTTTTGTTGACGGAAGTGAATCAATCAAAACGAACTTTGGCTGGACAATAACTTTATTCTAGAGCTGCTATAAAGCCAAAACAATCTCTGTTACTTTAATTTCCTATTATCACTGTAAAGCTGCTTTGAAACGATCTATATTGTTAAAAGTGTTATATAAATGAAGATGACTTGACTTTCTTACACATTCAGAGGACTGCCTGTTCCTCCCGACCCGCTCCTGGCCTGAAGCACCTTGAGGAATGGGGATGGACTGAGAGCTCGCCAGGGCCCGGACCATGTGAGGGACTGGAAATAAACCAGAGTAATCACAGTCAAACTCTTTTATATGCTGCCCCCTACAGGCCACAGATCGTGTCAAGACTGAGTTACAAAATCAACAATGATGATGCAACATAAAACTCAATATAAATGTCTTAGGCAAAATGTATAAAAAAAAAAAAAAAATGTCTATTTATCCAATAATTTTGTATATTTTGTATTATTTATTATAAATATTTATTTAATATACTCATGAACTATAGTGGTTAATTATTAATAGTGAAAGGTAATTGTTAAAAATAATTAGATTACATATTGATTAATTAGAAATATATAATATTAATATAAATAAATTGAATATATTAAATTGATATTTATTTATAAAAATACAGTAAAAATAGTTTTTACATTTATATTTACAAATATAATTTTAAAAACGACTTTTATTTTAGTGCAACTACTGTACTTTAACCTAAACTACTGTATTTTAGTGCATCACACATTTTAAATATACTTGAATTGAATTATATTTAATAATGATATTGTAAATAAAATATAGTTTAAATAATTGAAAAAGGTGTAAAATAATCTTTGTAAGATTATTATTTACCCATTTATGATTTTTTATTTTATTTTTACAATTATTTGTATTTACTTATTATAAATATGTATTATATTAAATTATTTTATTAAATATATTCATGAACTATTTGGGCTTATGAAAATGCTCTAGAGAGGCTGAATAAATTAATAAATAAACAAACAGAATAAATCATTTTCTAATTAAATAAATAAATAAAATATTGAATACATGAAGTTCAGCTGTACCTGGCGCTCCTCTCTGACGGAGGTGTTTGTAATCGGGACAGTCACTCCTCACGTGACCCATATCGCCACACTGAAAACATGTAGATTGAAATGTCCCCTTAAAAAGGTAACCATCTTTACATTAATCTCCCAGACCAATAACTTTTATTACAAAATTGCAATTATGCTGTTGTTGTGCATGTTATACTGTACATTTAATGTGGGACAATAGTAACCAGATTTTTTATATATATATATAATATGACCCATCCATCCACCCATTAATCAGAACCAAGCACTGACCTGATGAAGCTGAAGAAAGCACTTCGGGATCTGATGGTCCAATATCCTGCAGGCGTCACTTTGAGTAAAGCACGCAGGTCCTGCCCGCTCCTCCTGGACTCAGTGGTGCTGAACGGCTACGCTTCTGTCCGCCAGCTCTTGGCATCTATGCCTAATGTGGTGATACTACAGGGATTAGGTGTCCAAACATTCCTTCTCCCCGCAGACACTAAACTACAGCACAGACTATGGAGTGGTAGCAGTGTTTACGGATAAGTTATCCCTCAATACTCTGCTGTCTAAAACAGGACATTTGACCAGATGACCAAAGCAGCCGCTACAAATGTGAACATTTTCCTTCACTAAACTGTGACTTCTGCAACCTGGCCTGGATGACCACAGACAATAGCAGTAATAAGGATACATGGATTTTTTTTTTACCTTTTTTTTTAATTTATTTTTTTACTTTTGACCAGATGTCTAAAATATATTATAGAAATCGCTGTGTTTACATCTTTGAAGACCACAAAAGCACTTCATTCTTGTATGTGGTCACACACAAATCAGGAAATATCTGCAAAATTCAGGAAGTTGTATGAACTAATTAGGCAAATCGTGGGTTGTTTTCCTTAGTCTTAGAGTATGAGATTTATATGATTGATTATAACTTTATATACTAATATTTACACATTTTAAATCTTCAAATGTTTTAAAAGAAATGTTCACAAGAATTTATTTTTTAATAAGATTTATTTTATTACATTTGCATACAATACAATACAATACATGCATCCTGCTAAAATGACACTGTAGGTTTGATAAAATATTGTCAAAAAGGATCTGCATTAAATGAAAACTTTGATTTTAAAGCATTTGTGTTTTTTCTCCACTCATATGAATAGATTTTTGGGGGCATATAGATATAGTACCATGACGTACATGATGCATGAACTCAACCAGTTTCAAACACGCACACTAATAGGGTGTGTTACAGCTCCACGTGAATAGCCATACATCTAGTTTAGACCTGTCCAGGCTTGTCTGTAGTAAGCTATCACATGAGAGATTACATCATGAGAGAAACAAAGCTTTACAGTGGTATTACAGCACTGCAGTCATTTATTGTGATATTCAGGGATTACACTTTACAACAAATAGTACAGCATCCATAACTATTAATCTAGAATATAATTCCTTAGCTAAAATACTAACATCAAGTTTTAAAGCTGCCTAAACCAGCTACGGAAGCTTTGGAAACTACATTAATGTAGGAAAGGTTACTGATGGTCAATCTTAGGAACCTCGGCTGTGGCAGATGATGTTGTATGGCTTAGGAGAGCGGACCACACTAGCAACCCCATTCATGTCTGGCTGCGGCTCACCAGGTGGCCAGGAGAAACGAATCCGCTGTAAGAGAGAAGTGACGAAGACGAAGAGCTCCATCTTAGCAAGAGTCTCCCCAAGACATACCCTCGGACCTGATAAATAGAGATAAAACACAATGGGTTTGAACCTAGTTGGCTTTGCTCTTGGTCTACTGGTATCGTAGTCACAGGTGACTCACCCAAGGAGAAAGGGAGGAAAGACTCTGGTTTGAAGAATTGTCCATTATCATCTAAGAAATTCTCTGGGTTAAAAGTGTCTGGATACTTCCAGTGCTCCTTATCACTTAAAATTGCTGTTAAGTTAGTCAGTATCTCGGTGCCCTAGAAAGATGATGTTTGTTAGTGGAACAATTTAAATCAAGAAAAACAACGCATCCAGGCTCCATTCAATACCTTGGGAATGTCGTATCCTCGTAGTTTTGTGGGCTGAGTTGTTTCATGAATCACGCCAGATGGTACAATGTTGCCAAAGCGCTGAAACTCATGAACAGTGGCATTTGTGTACGGTAGTTTGTCACGGTCATCCATGCTGGGAGAGCGGTCGTAACCCAACACCTGAACAATCTCCTCATGACATCGCTCTGTAACGTCATTAATGTTCATGTGTGTACGTTTCTCAGTGTTAAAACCCAACAAGAAAGCAACTGGAAGGTTGACTTAATGAAACACTGTGGCGCTTTAAAAGCTTACTCTAACTCAAACAATGGTGTGTTTGGGATGGGGCTACCTGTGTGCTACAAGGAAAATCTGTATAAACCTAGTTGCATTTACAAATTATGCACTTTTTTTTCCAATTCAGCATTTCCGTTTGGCTACTTAAAGCTCAAAACTTGGACTCTAGAGCTTTGAAGCAAAATAAAAAAACAATATTGCAGAGCAGACCTCTTGCGCCATTGCGCCAAAAAAACAGCAGGGGAACCATGAACTTGCATTTGGTAAAATACACATTTGTGCATATGTAAGACACATCATTACAAGATTGTTTTGCATATGCAAGAAGGTTTGACATCAATAAAACCAAATGTCACTGTTTTTTTTATTTTTCTCAAAACCAATCATGACATGCCAAGCCAAGTTTGAATATGCACAAATGAGATTCGAGAGCTGTGGAGGGGATTTTCAGTGAATAATGACTACAATTTGGTCTGTTTCTTAAAGCAATTGACTTTGATAGAAGACAGAATTAAAATGCAGAAAACCCTTAAAATGCATGCAAAAAGAACAGATCAGAAAACTTTACTTATCACCTTTATATCTATATTTATGTACTTGGCAGATGCTTCTATCCAAAGCGAATTACAGAGCATGCAAGATATACATTTATCAGTTCATGCATTCCCGTTAACATGCAATGTTAATCCTAAGTACCTTGTACATCTGGGTTTTGTGCCAAGTAGATGAGCCCCCATCTGATGGTGGTCGATGTGGTGTCGGTTCCAGCAAGGAACAAATCAGCTACTGACATAATCATGTTCTCCTCGTGAAACGTGGAGTCCTCGTTGGACTTTTGCTGCTCCAAGAAAAACAGAAAGCATTTCAATTGATCCATGCATATCTAGTTATCTAGCAGCCTACCGTGATTTCGCCTTGTAGGATATTGTTGGTCCTGGAACAAAATTCCTATAAGGGTTAGAAATGGAATTGGGGCTTGAAGCAGCTTCAAATTTATGGGGTAGTTCGTAACAAAAGATGTTCATCCAAGAACATGTATTACTTGGGAAAATCGCTGCCACCTTTCCAAATTGTAACTACCATCAAAGAGTGGATTAAGCAGTTTCTAGAACAGTTAGTTGTGATGATCTCACTTTCTCAATCTCCAGCAGGTAGGCATCAATGAAGTCTCGTGGACTGTCTGGATCCAGAGTTTCTCTGTGTGCTTTGATTGATTCCCTGAAGAAACCCTTCAACTCTTCGCCGTTCTGATAGATTTTCTGGTGTGGCCCTGGGAAATGTTTGATGATGGGAAGCAAGTTAAACACCTGGAAAAGAAAAAGGCTACAGATAACTATGCAGCATTAACAGCAAAAGTTTAGTTTCAACCTGCTCATAAACACCTGCCTAGAAGTTACTTCCAATACTGAAGACATTTTCTGCATCATAAATCACATACTCTCAGAGTAGATACTTCTTATGAGTAGGTACTTCTTTTGAGTAATTACTTTCTGAGCATTAAACAAGTACTCTACAGTAGCCTTTTGGGATAGTAAAGTGTCCATTGGATGCACCCTTCAGAATCTAGTCTTTAGATCAGTGTGTTAAATAATTTTTGTCCTTTGTTGTGTATCTTTGGATTATGTTGTGTTGTAAATAAATCCAAACAATCAAAAAGCCATTCTTTTTTAAATCTCTACTCATTCTTAGTGCAAGGTTCCTCATAATGGTAGGGCCTGATAGCACCTGATAGGGCCATTATGGGAGGGTCTTTGTCTTTCTCAGGTGTGAAACACATCAATATTCATGACGATTCACGCCTCCTCGCATAAAGCTTTCTTACACAAAACATGTCTTACAAATTTAAAATCAATATATTGTTTTATCTGAATGAGTACGCAGGATGATTTTCACATAGTTTTGACGCAAATATTCTAGGCTACCCGATAAATTTTTCAAAAGTCTTGTGAAGAAATAATCAGTATGGATTTCATGACCTTATTTCAGTGAGAATTTTTCACAAACCACGCATAAACTTCATTATCTCAAAACTACAAACTTTTACATACATTCTGCTGACATATTATTGTAGCAGAGTTTGTGCTTAATACAGTGTAATAAGCACAAATGTCAGAACACCCCAGAAAACACCTCAGACCCCAGAGGGTTAAAGAATAAGAGGTTAAATAATAACAACAACTTTAATGGAGTCAGATTAACTATATTGGAGTCAGATAAATATTTCAATTATACACGTCATCCTTCAACTGCCTTTTGTTCCGATTATTGGTTCAAAATAGCAGCGTAAGCTTCCAGCCTTACGAAGGTGGACTTCCAGGATCAGGGTTGGACTCTGGTCAAGCAGTTCCCTTTGTGGCATATAGCCTTATTCGAAGATCAAATTATTTGTTGATGGTTTTAACAAGCAAATACACAAAATTGGAGACAACCTTGATGTAGGTAGTGTTGGTAATGAAAATGACAGCCATTTACAGCAAAAAAGCAACAGGAGCACTTACTTTCAGAAAGCTGAGGTTTTGATGCGGCACAAATGTGACCGCTGGTAAGGTTTAGCACATTATTGCTAAAGATTAACGATGCAATGTGTCGACAACCTATGGGAATGCAGACAGTAGAGCAAGATCCGGTTGGATACTGGGACAGTTAAGCAAAAAACATTTTTAACACTTGATCATACCTCCCCAATAAGTGACCCTGTATGATTGATGTTCTCCTTCAGGATTTCCAGAAGGTATGCGAAGCGCTTGTTATCGTAGTCAAACCGATCCCCAAAGACAATGGAACAGATAATGTTGGAAACACCATTCTGTATTGGATGTTGGGGGTCGAAAGGCTTGCCTTCAACAAAGAAAACCTTGTGTTAGTTTTTGGCAAGGAGTATTTTAATTGTTTAAAGAGAAACTCCACGTTGAAATTATAGCTGGCTTGCTGAATAACACATTTGGTTTAATGACATTTGAAGCTAACCTGAATACTAAGGCACAATTGGACTATACACTTTAAATGTTTTGGCTAAGAATTCATGTCCACATACTTGCGTAAAAGAGCATGTTTAAAGTTTGTTTAGAACTTGACTCAAGTACGAGGTGGGACATGACAGAGTACAGCACCTCTAAACATTGAAAACATTCACAGGTTAAAATCCTCAATAACCTTCTGATTTGAGCATTTCAGAAAGTAGGTAACTGCTTTCCTCTGTCACACGTTCCTCCACAGATTTCTTTCCCAGGCCAAAGTTTCTGAGCGTGTGCAGAGCAAACCGTCTCTGCTGCCTCCAGGTGTGACCAAATGTGACCATTATTATGCCTAATGGAAAGAGAACAGACCTTCAGAGTTACGAGGAAATACACAGACAAGTCGAACAAAGAAAGTACAGACAACTTAAACAGATGCATAGGTCTACCAGCCCCAAACATCTTGACCAAGACCATGTTGACCTCGGCCTCATTGGCCAGTAGATTCCCAGGTTTAGACTAGCAGTAGACTGCTTGAGGCCCAGATCCAAACCAAGACCACATTTATGCAGTCTTGAGAGGTTTCAAGTATCAACTTCACTGGCTGGTTGCTCCACTGATCAAGACTAGCTTTAGAAGACTTTAAAAACCACGTAAGAAACTTTTAGCTTAATTTTCCAGCAGGGCTAGTTATGGCAACTATCAACAATTATTTCCCTTTTTCCATTTCATCAAAACTTGGATGTACAGTACTAGTACCCTACAATTAATACAATGTATTACTGACCGAATCCATTACTGATCCAGTTTGGAAGTGGTAGAGGTGGCCTTCCTGAAAAAGATGAAGCATTTTGGACCAGGGCTTCTTTCGTGACCTGGATTGTATTGAGGAGTATCGCTGGCTTCCTCCCGAGATAAAAAGTGGTCATCTCTCCATACTGAGGCATCTACTCAGAGAAAATTTCACAGCACTTCAACACAACTTAAGTGGTTTAAACATCATCTCACTTGCAAGCGAAGTCAACATAGCTCAAGCACAAGGAGAACATAAGATACCTTTGCACAAAAACAAAGCCTCTGTAAAATAAGCTCAAAGCAATGACTCACTGATCTCAGAAACTCCATTGGGTTCTTCAGAAAATATGGTATGTTACCCACAAAAGGTAGAGGTCTGGGACCAGGAGGAGTTTGACCTCTGTAGGAATTAATCCTGATGATCTCGAACAGAACCAGAAAGATCAATCCCAGAAACAGAGCCAGGCCAACAGAGGCCAGGTTTAACGTCATGAGAGTCGCCAACATGATTGCTTTCAAGACAAACACAAGAGCAGCGGACGACTGTGGGCTTTATAAACAGAGCGAAAGAGGGAGGAGACAGTGGGAGAGTAAGTTTGACATGCCAGCTCATGCTTACGAAATAGTTATATTAGTTATTACTATTAATGCTGCAAGATTCTAAATGATCAAGATATGAAGAAGATCATACTTCTGCAAAACACAAATTTTCCCTTCATAAATATACTAGCTAGATCTAAGGGAAGAAGTTAATTCACTGCAAAGTGGGGCAAGTTTAGTAAATAACTGACTAGCTCAAAGCTCTCTACGACATGCCAGTGGAAACGGACAAGTCCACACCCTAATCTCTTCTTTGTTATTGATATTAGGCAAAAGGTCTGGAAAGGGGTGTAACGTGACAGTCAAATTATAGCAAAGGTAAAGCATGAGTTTCCATTTCAGATTGTTGCATCATTTTATACATTTTGAAACATAAAAAAAGAAAGGTACTACTAAAAAATATATTGCAAATAAAAGGCAACACAGCAGCATGTTGTTTTGCTTTTTCTTTATTTATTTTTTTGGTCTTTTCTTGTTTTTTTTTCTGCTCTTTTTTTTCTGTTTTCTTGGTTTGCTATAGGGAAGATTTTGGCACTACATCATTGTCTTATTGGGTCGTTATGTTTGATTTTCCTATCTAAAGCCTTTGTCCTTATGCAAGCAAAATAGGAATACGGCTAATAAAAATAAAGTGAATACATTTTAAATCCTTATTTTACACATAAAATAAAAACACTTTTTTGGACCCCTCCAAAAATAGGGGTATTAAAATATTTGACATTTTGTATCACAAATCAATGTGATGAAACACACAGAAATAAAAGGAAAATAAAACATAAAAACTGTACAAAAATGATAAAATCCATTTTAAAAAGTTTCCAAATGATGCAAAGTTAGTCTTTTTTCTATAAGGACCTTGGGCATTGGTTTACAAAGTAAAGTGTCATTTCTTCATTTCTTCTGCTGAATGTAGTTGAGATTGCCGTGTCGGCCGTGTTGAATAAGCGGGTAATGTTGATTTGCCACCACTGAACCTGCAAGAGGAGAAGAAATGTGCGGTTATGAGCGGACACTTTTCCTGATTTCTCAGTGTAAAAACTATCAAGAAGAATGAATATCAGAGTTAACTTCATGTCTATGGATAACATCTGTTGTACACATCAAATAATTACAACAGCACAAATAACATAAACAGTAATGTCCTGAAAACATATCCAGACCATAATCAAAAATAAGTAAATTAAATACTATTCTACATAAAGAGAATGAAGCCAACTTTTACCAACATTATAGTCACCATGAAATCAAAATTGACAATTCTTATTTCTTTATGGAAGATTGCTGTATTTATCCATGCACATCTTTTTTTTTTTTCTCGTAATCTTGAATCAAAATAACTTTCCATCTCTCTTGCAGTGACATCTCTTCTCTGATGATGTGGGCGGGGCAACCTGTCACTCTCATGAGCTCCACCAATAGCAAACCACAACCATCCATCAACTCCCCAAGCCCCGCCCTACATTTGTTCTTGTTCGAGAAGCCGTTTCACTCAGATATATACGTCACAATAGGGAAGAAAAGACTATCACAACTTCCATTTCATGATGACTTTATTTTAAATTATTTTATATTGTGACATTAAGACAATTATGCAGGACTCCTCTAAAATAATTAAACATAATAAAAAGGCAACACATGTTGGTTTGCGTTTTCTTGATTTTTTGTCTTTTTTTTTTGCTCTCTTTTTTTTGTCTTTCTTGGTTTGCTATAGGAAAGGTCTTTGGCACAACATAATTTACTTATTGGATCGCTATGTTTAATTTGCCTAGCTAAAGCCAAAAAAAAAATATATATATATATATATGCAAACATGTTTCATGTTGACAGAAATTGAAAATTCCATGGTTATTTTGGACATTATATACAGACAAATGCATAAAGTTTGAATGTTTTATCCTAACATGTCCCACAAACAGAAGAGAACAGGTACCTTGTGAGATGAATGGTTTGTTGGGCTGCTGCATGTAGGGCGGCAGACGGTAGGGCATGAAGGATGGAGACAGGGAATACGGAGCAGCACCGCCGTGCTCCCAGGATCGAGAGCCCGGACTCACACCCCCAAACTGAGATGGGAAATTAGGATCTGAGATGGAGAGAGAGAACCATGAGCAAATGGCTCAGTAATAACAGAGATGAAAATAAACAACAGAAGAACTCAGAATCGTTAAACTGTCACTCAACCACTATGAAACCACAAGCTTTCATTGCCACCTTCTTTATTGAAACTAGTCTTAAACTAGTAAAAGCTTGGTCTGTTTGTGAGTAATAGACATCATTATGCCATTAAATGTGCCTTGAATGTAAGGAAAACCAAGGTTTCATTAGACTGTGGTTTCAAAGCGTTACAGGGTCCAGGGATTAGGTTTTAACTAGTTTCCAGTGCTCAGTCTAACAGATGTGGAGTCACCCGTGCACCCAATACACCTGTGAGACTTACCTGAGCTCACCAACACCACCTGCTCTCAACAAACAGACAGCAAACTCATTTCACTGATCCATCAAATCAGAGCTAATAGTCATACTGGATGAGCGTACTTAAGGTTACGATACTACTGGTTAATAAGTGAAAAATTCAGCGTCTTATCTGTCCTATCTGTACATTTTGCGTGTGAAATACTACTTGACATTTTACCTAGTCATTGCATTATGATTACATGTTAGAAAATAATTTACAACATTTACAATTTTATAAAAAACTGTACCAACAGAATGAACGTCCCTTATCAATACTTTGTTATCATTTTTCCTTATGTTTATTTAGTGAAAAGTTCTTATGTAATAAGATTATGAAATAATTATGAAATAAAAATATACGTTATCAGTTTTATTAGTTAAATTAAATCTTATAATATTATTAATAATATTAATATGCAAATATTTACAGTTGTATCTTGCAAATGTATTTTACAATTTAAATAATTATTTCGATTTGCATTACAGTAAAGAAAATTAGATTCTGTTTTATTACAGTAGGGTACAAGTTAGGTGTTATGGGCTTAATTGACATGTAAAAAAAGGGTCTAAAAAGTAGGCTTCATTTTCTTTTCTTTTTTTTGTCCTTTTGATTGTGAGGATGAAATATTATGGTCATACATTTTGATGACAGATTAGAAAAACAAAATGATTTATTTCTTTAGAATAATTTTGCACTGACTGTGTACTATAAATAATACCACGGAAAATTGCTAATAAAGTAAATAGGGTCATTTTTAATTCATGAGTAATATGACACCTGTAATATGACTATTCAATTTCATAAAAGCTTTAGAGGAAAAATTTGGGGAAAAAATAACACACAGACAGCAGCTCAATTGCAAAACTTAGCGAGCTGCCTACATATGATTTAAGGGATTATTAAAATTACACAATTATATTGTATCCATTGTAGACTTAATCTCAGAATGCACTATAAATTTATTACGCATATAATTATTCTAAATGTTTTTTGTTTTGTTTTTATCTAAAGCACTTTGAATTACCATTGTGTAAGAGATGTGCTATGAAAAACAAACTTACCTTGCCTATGCTGAGTGAAAAAATATATCAAAGCAGAACTTCAAATTAAAGTAAAAAAATTATAGCGATTATATTAAAAATAGACAATTTACCCAATGTTACGTGTTATTTATTTCAATAATTATTATATTAAATATTATCTGCTTAAAGGTGCCCTAAACCAGTGTTTCTCAACCTTTTTTCAGTCAAGGCACCCTTTGAAAATTAAAAAATATGTGTGGCACCCTACACTAGTGTTGTCACGATACTAATTTGATACTATACCTTGAAATGTATGAATTTTCAATACCACAGGGAAGAACTGCTGTATAGGCCTACTGTCATATTTTTTTGTCCATCCATTTAAAGTCTAGGAAATCATTAATTTCTTCTGAAGAGATCACTTTACATGATGACTTTTAATTAAGGCTTATATAAGGCATATATAAACATAGCTCATTGCAAATCTAACCTAAATGTTTGCTCACTCACTGTATTTGTGTTTTTATATTGGGATAATTTTGTTATAATTGCACAAGATAGCTTGTTTTTAATATATTTTATGCAATAATTTAACAGTTAATCTCCAAATTAATGTCGAAACAACATAAAGACAGTATATTTCAAATAATTGTTTAATGGCATCTTTTTATGAACGAAGTGTTATTTGATTCTGATGTCACTGCTGCACATGTGGATCCCATTTTCTCACAACTCTTAACGTTCATTTAAGACTTTAATTTAAGACTGCTCTCATGAGGATACTCAAAACGAAAGCGCGAAAGAGAAGTCGATTTTGGCGCATCGTTCTGTGCGTTGTGTGTGTCGTGTGTGTCAGCATCACAGACAGCGCATTCTCTTTTGTATTTTCTCGCTTGCATGGTTTAAAAGCATTTGCATGAAGAAGAACGTGATTATATAATGTAACGCTAGCCAAAGGATGACAGAAAAAACGGATGCTGCTTTAATTGCGTTAAATATTTTTAACGCGTTAAACTGAAAAACATTAATCGCACGCGTTACCGTTGACAGCAGCACGGACAAAACCGATGTGTTTATGTGAATACGCGGCAAGACGGACGTTGTGACAATGTTTTCGTGTGTATTTGACCGTAAGCGCAACAATGAAAAATAGGCAGCTTTATGTGGACGCACTGGGAATGAGGCACGGGAATAAAATCATGCGCAACCTCCGCAATTCAACGCCGAAAACTTGTCATTTACATTTTTATTATAAATTTGTGCGCATTATTTTATGTTATTAGAGACTTCCGGTGATTTTTATTTCATTTTTACACATTTTAGCAATTTTTAAATGTTTGATGGAGTTTTTACACGGCACCCCTGCTCTCGCCAGAAGGCACCCCGGTTGGGAAACGCTGCTCTAAACGATGTTGGGTGACGTCACTTTTTGTTGACGTTCGAAGTATTGTCAAACAAAACGGTGGCAAGCTCGACGCTCCCTCCTCCTCATCCCATCCCCTTTCCCTCCCTTCCGTGCTTCCTGAAACAGTCATGAACGCGCATTTCTTAAATGTGTGTGTCGGCTATATCAAAATTCAAGAGAATATAATTCTAACGTTAGAATATTATTCACGCGCACTAACCCCCCAACCCCCAAATCATTCTTGTTGGTTATTGGCTGGAACACTGTTTGTTATGTTTCGTGGTCCAGGCTGGGCCAGTTTGTTTTTGTTGCCGTTTGTGGAGCCTGGGCTGTCTACAGAGACCGCGTTTCTTTACAGTGTGTTCAGGGGACAGGCAGCTAGCGGATAGTGAGGAGATGTTTGCTGGATGTGACAAAAATGTTTTGGCCTAAAAAACGCGTGACGCTTAGAGCACCTTTAAAGCTGTTTATAGCGTAAACTAATGATCTATACACAGTTATTGAACTGAACTGAATCAACACTAAACTGACTTCAGCTGAACAATGACATTTGTCTTTTTTATAGCAGAATTTGTCTCATATTTGATAAAGTTTGCATCATTGATTCTGTTATTTTGAAACTAGCATGTTTGTATTCATGCTGCCAACACATACTGTGAGAACCACGTGTGTGTACCTGTCTTGTTTACAGTGCCATTTCCCACCAGTGGCCCCGGATTGAGATGGTGATTGTGCCAGGGGTGCCCCCTTTCTCTGCCCGGGCCGCCCACTCCACCAGCCACCCGTCCCGCCGATGGCTGAGCGAAGATGATGCTGGGGTCGTTCAGGTTCATGGGTGCGGGATTCACCGGCTGCCCGTTCCCGCCGCCCCCTCGGACGGCAAACTTCAGGCCCGGAGAGGACGGGTGGCCGGAGGCCGTGGGCGCCCCGGAGCCCTGGATGAGAGGGCCGTGGATGGGCCAGGAGCCCGAGGTCAGGGGCGAGTGAGCCTGCTGGGGGTGAGCGGGCAGAAGGCCCAGTGCAGAGAGCCCGGCGTGGTACTGGCCCGGGTGGGAGTGTGGAAAGCTGAAGATGGGGAGCTGGACCTGGGGAAGCTGCTGCTGCTGCTGCTGCTGGGGTTGGGAGGGTTTGGACAGGCCAGAGGAGGTAGAGGAGGAGGAGGAAGGCTTGCTGTTCTGGGGAGAGACCGACCCCTGGCTGTATGGAGACGGCTGAGGAGAGTACGGAGGAGTCTGACGCGCATCAGACTGGGTGGAAACACACAGAGAGAAAGATTCAAGGGTCAGTCTGCACAAAAATGATAATGAAAGAATACAAATAAATGTGCTGTTGTTGGGTGATATTGAAAATTTGTTATACATTTACAATGATTTTGATACACTTTTAAAACCAGTATCATGCTAATATCAATGTACCATCATCATAGTAGTTTTTGTAAGTCATTATGTTTAAGTAGTGTAAAAGTTTCTGAAAACTGTGCCAGGATGTTTAATTAATGCCCTTATTTCAAGAAAATGAATTACAAAAAAAAAATAAAAAAAATATTAATTATATTAGAATTGTATCTCACACACATACACAGTGTATACAAGTGCAATTATTTTTTATTAATTAAATATATATAATAATTATAAATAATAATATAAATAATATATTAAATATAAACTTTATTATATTAATTATAAATTATTATATAAATAATAATTAAATATAAACTAAAGAATTATATATTATAAAAAAAAATTTAATTCTAAAAATAATTATATTAAGTCATTATAATTATAAATAAATAATATAGTATAAATACAACTAAATACAAACTTTAAAAAAAATTTGTTTAAAAAGTATTTAAGTGAATTAAATTAAGTGAAGCTAAATCTACTTGGAAACAATGGATGTTGAAAGAGATGGATTTATAATCCCTTTGTTTATAATTTATAATTATGTAATGAATTGGAAAATTATAGTTTTCTTAAAACCAGTGTATCTATTCTGATATTTCTGTTTCTGCCCCATATCAGTGTGTTTACTCATTTAGCCCCCCTTCCAGAGAATATTAACCTGTTTTGTAATAAATTAATTTGCTCATACAACCGAATTATTCAAGACTCAAGAGTCTAGAGATATTTTGTAGAAACAGAATTGTCAGTTTGAACTTTATTCCTATTCACTCTATTCTGCTGTTTTCATGATAGCTTGTAAAGACAACTGTGTCTAACTTCATTAAGGTCATTAACACACTACATGTATCCACTTATTCCACTAACGCATATGCATACTTAGCATGTGTAATTCTTTTTAGGGTTTAAAGCACCATTGATCACTATATGTTAAACTTTGATTGTGAATCGTGTGTAGAAGTTTTTTTCAGTGCTCTGTGCTCTTCTGTTCCAGTGAATTCCTGATAAAAACTCAGCCTTCGCCTGTATCTAATTGAGCTTGCAGCAGTTGTTTTATTATTAGTAGAGGCATGTGACCATGCATCAGGAATCTACAGGAGTTAAAAAATTAGGTCAATTCAAAAGGCTATGGTCACCCAGTGCTGAAAATCAAGCATTTAATGTTGTTTATATGTCTCTGTAGTGTTTTTAATATGCTTTAAGACAAACCATGTGCAAATTCATAAGTCAACACCATTGCTGAGTATTTTCTCATTAAAACTGCAGTGACCAAAAGACAGTCTCAAAAACACGGTTTGAAATCGCTGGTGATTCTGACGTCACAAACTACCTTGTAACCAATCACATCAACGTGTGATCGTCAACCAGTGGATCTCTGAGCTGAGTGAGTGAGTGGAGGCGGGGCGCATTTGCATATTCATAAAACCGCATATACTAAACAAGTTACATTCAAGCTATTTTAAGGAATGAAGAACTTTTTTTCAAGGAAAAAACGTTTAAATATGTCAGTTTTAAGGGATAAAAATATTGACAAAAAAAATTCTCTCTATATCGCCCAGCCACAGCTGCCAGTAAAGGGTTTTGATGATGGAAGTGAATCAATCAAAACTAACTTTAGCTGGACAATAACTTTATTCTAGAGCTGCTGCAAAGCCAAAACAATCTCTGTTACCTTAATTTCCTATTATCAATGTAAAGCTGCTTTGAAACGATCTATATTGTTAAAAGTGCTATATAAATGATGGTGACTTGACTTGACTTGTTTCTTACACATTCAGAGGACTGCCTGTTCCTCCCGACCCGCTCCTGGCCTGAAGCACCTTGAGGAATGGGGATGGACTGAGAGCTCGCCAGGGCCCGGACCATGTGAGGGACTGGAAATAAACCAGAGTAATCACAGTCAAACTCTTTTATATGCTGCCCCCTACAGGCCACAGATCGTGACAAGACTGAGTTACAAAATCAACAATGATGATGCAACATAAAACTCAATATAAATGTCTTAAGACTTATGCAAAATGTATAAAATTCATAAATATTTTTTGTCTATTTATCCAATAATTGTTTTATTTGTTATTATTTATTATAAATATTTATTTATTTAATATATTCATGAACTATAGTGGTTAATTATTAATAGTGAAAGGTAATTACTAAAAATAATTAGATTAGATAATTAGATAATAAATATTGATTAATTATAAATATATAATATTAATATAAATAAATATAAATTTAATATATTATATGTATTTATAAAATACAGTAAAAATAGTTTTTAAATTTATATTTACAAATATAAATTTAAAAACTATTTTTACTGTATTTTAGTGCATCGCACATTTTAAATCTACTTGAAAAAACTGACAGATAAACTATCAAATAAAATAACATTTTAAATATATATTTTTAATTTTTTAATAAATATATTCATGAAATATATAGTGTATATAAGTCTATTTTTAGTAATTTACACAAAATAAAAATTATAACTGATATGGTATGTATAATATAATATACGAAAATTACTAAAAATAATTATATTTAATAATAAAATTTAAATAAAAAATATAGTTTAAATAATTAAAAAATCTATTAATTAAAAATAATCATAAAAAAGGATTTTAAAAATAAAAAGTGTTAATTAATATTTGTATTTACTTATTATAAATATGTATTATATTAAATTATTTTATTAAATATATTAATGAACTGTTTGGGCTTATGAAAATGTTCTAGAGAAGCTGAATAAATTAATAAATACATTTTCAAATTAAATAAATAAATAAAATATGAAATAAATGAAGTTCAGCTGTACCTGGTCCGGGCGCTCCTCTCTGACGGAGGTGTTTGTAATCGGGACAGTCTCTCCTCACGTGACCCATATCGCCACACTGAAAACAGCGTCTTTCTCTGGGCTCTCGGTCCTCCTCCCTGATCTCCTCATCTCGCTCGTTCTCCTTTTTCTTCATTCTGAAAACAAAAAAGACAAACTAAGCACTTTGCGTCCTGTGCTATAAAAAGTAATAGTTTCTGCAGCATATGTGAACAGGGCACCTGCGCCTCTTCGGGCAGTCCTTCATATAGTGACCGATCTTCCCACAGATCCGACAGCAACGGTCATTAGGAGCCAATTCACCGTCTGTCAGAACCTTTGAGTCAAAGAAGTAATCCTGAAAGAGGGATAAAGAGGGTCTGAACGTGCACAGAAGGAGATGTATGAAATGAAGGTTAAAGGGGTGGTGTAATGCCCTTTTCACAAGATGTAAAATAAGTATTTGATGTCCCCAGAGTGTGTATGTGAAGTTTTAGCTCAAAATACCCCACAGATATTTTTATATGGCATGTTAAAATTGTCACTTTTTGAGGGTGAGCAAAAACACACCGTTTTTGTGTCTGTTCCTTTAAATGCAAATGAGCTGCTGCTCCCGGCACAGAGGGCGGAGCTTCAACAGCTTGTGTTCTTTTATCTCACACACACATGCACTGAAAATTTCAAAAACTTTTAGCCTTTTATGTTCAAACCGAAGTCAGATGATGTCAACAGAGTCAATGATGGAGACTCAAGAAGAAGTGACAATATGTAGAATGCAACTGGACATTTCTGAATGGTTAGTTGATGAATTTATGTAGCTTATGTGTAGTTATCTTCTAGTCATTGATTAGCATATTCTGTAATGATAATCTAAATCGTGTTCCGGGGGCATTTTTGGGTTAGTGATGTCACTAACCCTTAAATCCTTAAAAAGCCATTTCTTTAAAAGCAAATATCTTCCTTTGCTTTAAACTTTGAGCTTCGTAACTTTACAGATGTTGTTTATGCTCAAACAGCAACATTACACACTAACTAAAGTTAGAGAAGTTAAATCATAATCAACCACCCCTTTAATAGCGCTCTGTAGGGACTGACGATCTGTTTTAATGGGACTCACGGGCTCTGTTCCACGCTGAGGGTAAAACGGGGTGCCAAACAGCTTCCTGCCGTTGATGAAGGCCTTCATGATGAAGTTCGTCACTGTGTGGAGAAAGCAAAGAGAACAAGTTAGGACTCAATCAACCATATATTTACCAGAACTGCACTCCAGAACAGGGCAAAAAACTGAACGGTGTGGAACGAGAGACTTTGGCTTACTTTTGCGCGAGACACCAGCCCCGAGATTGTGATTCAAGTCAAAGGGATCTGTCAAAAATAAAATAGTTATGTAAAAACAGAACATATGCCATTTCACCTTACCAGGGGTCACGCAACATGTTTGTCTTGTTAAAATTAAATATTGCAAAAAAAATCTGAAATCAAAATAAAAGTGTCACATTCAGCGATGATAATGATGATAACTTTGGTCAATATCTATCTATAAATAATTTTCTTTGCGCATTTAATGAAAATTTATTACAAATAATAATAACAATAATAATAATACTTATAAATTAAAAATGAGAAGAAAAAAAAGAAAAAAATTATATATATATATATATATATATATATATATATATATATTTATTTTTTTGTATTTAGTGGCAATTATTAAAAATAATATACATATATTTAATACAATTATTTAAAATATATTTTTTTTAATTAATCAATTAAGTAAATTATAAATAATATAAATATAAATTATAAAACTGTATTTTTTTACTGTATATTAGTGCATTAAACATTTTATATCTACTTGGAAACTATGGATGGAACAACTATAAAATAAAATGTATTATGTTTCCTGTTTTAGCTTTCTAAAAATGTATTTAATCTTTAATATTTTTTTTTAAAAAGTATGAGAAAGCCAGCTCTAGAAAAGATGAATTAAATAAAGGAATGGATAAATAAACAGAATAAATGACGTCTTGAGTGTTTCAGAACAGAGTGAGAGCAAACGTTTTGAGTCACTGCGTGCCGACGATGAGTTTCAAACCTTCGATTGCGATGCATTTGGACGTCCACTGTTTCTCAAAGGTGGTGAGGCGCTTGTGCTGGCGGATGGAGATGACGTGCTCTTTAAAATCGAACTCTTCTGTGTAGAAGCGCAGCAGGCCGAGCCACAGCTCCCCGACGGACTCCTGATTCTGATGGAGCTCCGGGAGCCGCCGCCGCTGGACACGCAAAACACACACATTAACTCATGCATCTTGAGAAACAGCATTGGGATGCATTATTTGTTTACACAGCATCCAAGTGAACAAACGCTAAATCAAACAGGCAGAATGAAACCTCCTTCAGACACAAACAAACACGCATCATCAGAAAACATGCATTATATGCTCACCAGCTCATCAAGGTCATTGAAGAAGAAAGCGTTCCAGCCGTCCACCATCCTCTGAGGAACAGTGTTCCCATCAAATATCTGCCGAAGAAACACGACTCAAGCTGAACAGAACCATTCTAGTTACAGAGATATTTCGGTAACGCTTTACAATAAGGTTTCATTAGTTAACTACCTTAGTTAGCGTTAACTAAGAATGAACAATACTTCTACAGCATTTATTAATCTTAGTTGATATTAATTTCAACATTTACTAATGCATTATTCAAATCAAAGGGTTGTATTTGTTAACATTAGTTAATGCACTGTGAACTAACATGAACGGCTGTATTTTGATGAACTAACATTAACAAAGATGAATAAATACTGTAACAAATGTATTGCTCATTGTTAGTTCAATGTTTGTTAATACATTAACTAATGAAGCTTATTGTAAAGTGTTACCGATATTTCTTAGCAACACAATCTTTTATTCACTTACAAAAAAAAAGCCATGTTATTATGGATTTTTGGACATTGTATAATAATAGCACTATTGCTAATGGTACTAATGTTACCTCTTGTAACACAGGGATGACTGGTGGTTGTCTCTGTTGTAAGAAATACAGCACCATGAGGATGTAAGCGTAGGAGGAGAGACTCCCTCTCGAGGCATCGCCAATGTCACAGCGCTGACAAACACACACATTTACACATTATTTCTAGTGTGCATGTATTCAATACTATTAGTACACAGTATTTACCTATGCAATGACATTTAATGAAGAGAGCAGCGATATGCTACATTTCATTTAAAAATAACAGCATTTTCTAATTCTTTATTATTAAATATACATAGTTGTATGACCTCTTATTAATTGAGAAACTACAATTCATTTGAGGCCATAAAATTATATGCATAATTCATAATAATAACATGGCGGTTTCTTTTTATTCTTTGACTTATACACTACCATTTAAAAGTATGATAAAAGATAGTAAGATTTTTTTTTTATGTTTTTGAAAGAAGTCTCTTTTTAATCCAAAACACAGTAGAAACAGTAATTTTGTGAAATTTTATTGCAATTTAAAATAACTTTTATTTGAATATATTTGATGATCCTTCAGAAATCATTCTAATATGCCGATTTGCTGCTCAAGTAATATTTCTTATTACTATCAATGCTGAAAACAGTTGTGCTGCTTCATATTTTTGTGCAAAACTTAAAGGGATACTCCACTTTTTTTGGAAATAGGCTCATTTTACAACTCCCCCAGAGTTAAACAGTTGAGTTTTACCGTTTTCGAATCCATTCAGCCGAACTCCGGGTCTGGCGGTACCACTTTTAGCATAGCTTAGCATAGATCATTGAATCGGACAGGACCATTAGCATCTCTCTCAAAAAAATGACCAAAGAGTTTCGATATTTTTCCTATTTAAAACTTGACTCTTCTGTAGTTACATCGTGTACTAAGACCGACGGAAAATGAAAAGTTGCGATTTTCTAGGCTGATATGGCTAGGAACTATACTCTCATTCCTGCGTGATAATCAAGAAACTTTGCTGCCGTACCATGAGTGCAGCAGGCGTAATGATATGACGCAGGCGCTGTTCCTAGCCATATCAGCCTAGAAAATCGCAATTTTTCATTTTCCGTCGGTCTTAGTACTTTTAAATAGGAAAAATATCAAAACTCTTTGGTCATTTTTTTGAAAGAGATGCTAATGGTCTTGTCCGATTCAATGATCTATGCTAAGCTATGCTAAAAGTGGTACTGCCAGACCCGGAGATCGGCTGAATGGATTCGAAAACGGTAAAACTCAACTGTTTAACTCTGGGGGAGTTGTAAAATGAGCCTATTTCCAAAAAAAGTGGAGTATCCCTTTAACCTGATACTTTTTTAGGGTTATTAAATGAATAAAAAGTAAAAAAAAACAGCATTTGTTTTGAAACAAATCTTTTGTAACAGAAATAAAATCTCAGTAGTGTATAGTAAGTGTAAGAGTTTAATTAAACTAAGTTTTGAATAAATGTAATCAATAATATTATGATCAACAATATTTTATTTAATATAGGTTGAGGCTTTTCAGGTTGTGAATGTAATAATCAAAAAATCATGTTATTTACCAAGCACTCATGCATGTTCCTATAATGTGATTGCCAGCTGTCTGAATGCACGTTTGAATACTTAGGGAATATTTTACGCTTCTATATGCATTTTGCAAATTATTATTCTTTTTTTTTCTCATATAAACATTACACTTCAATCAGATTTACATCAGATACTATATCAAATATCTTCATATCAAAAACATACACACACAACATACAAATATATGCCCACACATACACCATACAGTCATGTTTGCCGTACATCTACTCATCAGAAATGTAAACTTTTTTTTTTTTAAACAAAACAACAACAAAAAAGAGGAATAGACCTATGTACACGACACGTAGGGAGTGCATTTTGCAAATTAGATACCTATTTATGATGACAACAGCAGCAGCAGAGATATCTGGTCTTACCTTGGCAAACACTTTCATAGTGTAGCCCAGATACTGCACACGAGGGTCTATAGCAGCATATTTGGCTAGCATCCGGGTGTTGTGTTGTGCCTGACACACAAAACAGGACATAAAAAAAACCAAATAAATAAATAACTAAATAACTAAATGATAATAACAGCTATATTTCATATACAGACACATAACATAACATGCGAGTCTCACCAGTGTGTTGTAGAGGCTGATGTCTCCCTCCAGTCCGCTCTGCCTGTGTTCAAACTTCACTATAGGCACTTTAGCAGTTGTGATAGGCAAGATATTCCTCAGACCTGAACCACACAAACAAACGAATCAGTCAGCGCTGAATAATCAGACTTTATTTATATTGACATTATTTAGAATCAGTCAGGCACCTGTGTGTTTCTTCAGCACCTTGGCTAAACCCTCTATGATCTCCTTACAGTTCAGTTTCTGCAAGAGGGGCAAGAGAGCGAGACTGATTAAACATTAAGAGTTGATAATTGGTAATTGATAAATAATAACGACAATAATACGAACCAATCCCCTTTTGAGTGCTTTTACACAAAAAGTACCGTTTAAACTAAGTGAAATCAGGCATCAACACAATGCATATTATAAAGGAGGGCAACCTTGTTCAGAACTTTTTAAACCTATGATATGTAAAAAAATAAATAAGGTATGTTTCTAATATTGGCCTAACCATAGAGATTTTTTAAGTTTTTTTTTTTACATGTTCATCTTTTTTTAGTGTGTAATGTTGCTGTTTGAGCATAAAAAAAAAATGTGAAAAGTTTTCTTCCAGGAACCAACACGTCACAATACTCCTCATTTAAATAATTAATATGCAGAATAAAGGGGCGGGGCCTGGTTGAGTTAGTTAGTAGTGTGTTGAAACTGGCGGTTATGGAAAGGGGCGGGACATTTCCCAAACACGCTCGAAGCGCTTGACCAATCACAACACACCGGTCCAGCTGACCAATCAGAGCACAGGGTGCTTTAAGAAGGAGGGGCTTCCTAGAGACAGGAACTAAACTGGGGTGCGTTTCCTAAAAGCATCGTTGGCTATGATCGTAATTTCCATTGAACTCTATTGGTAACGA
Organism: Rutilus rutilus; assembly: GCF_951802725.1. Taxonomy (NCBI): domain Eukaryota; kingdom Metazoa; phylum Chordata; class Actinopteri; order Cypriniformes; family Leuciscidae; genus Rutilus; species Rutilus rutilus. Next base: position 10,478,834 of record NC_140218.1, on the reverse strand, counting down.
CGGAACTTGTGACCATAGTTGGCTTTGGGAAACGCAGCCCAGAGCGTTACTGACAGACTAGGAAGAGAGGAGCTGCAACAATGGAGAATATGAGAAAAATAATGTGTTTGTGAACACTCGAGCATGAAAACCTGTTCTAGTACAGCCAAAAAACAAACTCAAGACTGAAAAAGGACATAATAGGTCCATTATATAAAATAATCTGGCATCTCCCATAAATGTCCCTCTTTTGAAGGGGCCAGCAGTATTTATACCTCAGCGGTGTCATGACCCTCTAGTGTCATACAGATGTCCAGGTCACTGTCACGAAAGCCAAAGCCGTTCTTAGAAGAACCAAACAGACAGAGCTGGGCTTTATCTGAACAAACAAACAGAATAAAGATACATTTTCATCAAAAAGCAGGAATATTGCAATTAAACAATCCGCCAATAATCATAAAAACAGTGTGAAATCATCCATAAACAAAAGTTTCTAGACTACAACAACTACTTCTGCATTTTATCAGGAAGTGCACTGGTTCTCCATTGTTTCTATGGATAGCTTAGAGTAAGGGGGATATGATGTCATTGAAAGGTGATGCAATGTCACTGGTTAAAATTGTGGATTTATCTGGATTTAAACATTGTTGGAAACATTTGGGATAACGCAAATACACAAAGTCAACAAAATGTATAACATTGTTCTAGTGGTTTTCTAGTTATGTTCTAGTGGATCTAGTTATGTTCAAAAATGTAATGCACATTCATAACACAAAACTTTGTGTTAAATTACCGTGGCATGCCAATTTGGCAATTACCAAAAAACTGGTTAACACATACTGGCGTTTCTAATTCAAAGGTTGAGGTAGTGACAGTAAATGTGACACCTCTTCTGAGTGCCATCAATCTCTCGAAGTTAGTTTGTTCTTTTGAAAAGTTGTGAAAATGCTATAATGGAATTTTTATTTTGCTACTAGAGGAAACTATATTTGCACTAGGATTCTGTTCACCACTGTAGCTTCTGCTTCTGAAAACCCTGGATCATGGGTCAATTTCCACTTTATTTCAGTTAACAAAGCTATTTTGCTACGGCATTTTTTTTTGTGATAACCCTGTTGTGCTTTCATATGAATATGCATTCTCACCGTTGTACTCTTTTCTAATGAAGTGCTCCAGACTGGCCAGAATCTGCTCACGCTTCTGCTGCTCTACGAGAGACGGCGACAGCTCACCTACAAACACAAGAACATCACATTTGAGCCTTCGGGATTGGATTGAACCTTAGAAATTAAAAAGAGATGATGGTAAAGTATGGTATGGCTCTCACGGTAACACAGCATGCAGAGTCCGTCCAGGATTTCTCGGAAGTGCTCGTTCATGGGCGGCAGAGGCTTCAGCTCGATCTTCTTGAAGTCTTCAGGGCAATCGTCTTTAAGGTGGCCGTCTCGCTTACAGATGCTGCACACGACCGTTGGCGGCTGGACAGAAAAAAACACCACCACACACTTCATTTCTGGATCACAGCATCAATAGAAAGGGTACATATACATGTGATGAACATGTGAGCATTGTAAACTGAATAGTGACTGCAGACCATTAAATTATTTTTAGTTAGTTTATTTTTATTTGTTTTTTTATTTCTATTCAAAGAATCTTGAAAAAAATCTATCACGGTTTCCACAAAACATATTAGGCAGCACAACCGTTTCCAACATTGATAATAATCAGAAATATTTATTGAGCATCAAATCATCCTATTAGAATGATTTCTGAAGGATCATGTGAAGACTGGAGTAATGATGCTGAAAATTCAGCTTTGATCACAGGAATAAATTACATTTTAAAATATATTTAAAAAAAAAGAAGTATATTTTAAATTGCAAAACTATTTCAAAATATTACTGGTTTTACTGGTTTTGTTTAACTAGCAGGAGCAGAAGAGACTTCTTTTTTTAAAACATAAAAAATTCTTCCCAATCCCGAACTTTTGACCTTCTCCCTTCTCATGTGAAATTAGGAGTTCTTAAAATTCAGACCAATTTGAGAGCGATCCAGTGAAAAGAATAATTCGCTCACAAATCGATTTAGTGGCTCGGAAGCCGGTTTTACTCCACACAAACTCTACACAAGATCACTATCCACCTAATGTTAGCGCTCAACATAACTATAGCTAGAAATGTATATTCGCTATAGAATTCCAAACACTACCAATCCTAAAAAACACGATTCCCAAAATTCCCTGATATTTCCAGTTTTCCAGAGGTTTGCACGGTCAAGCACCACAAATATTTCTGTATCCCGTGCAATTACCTTTCCTCCCGTGAAGATCATCCTGTCAAAGATGTAGTGCATGTCTTCTGGAGCGATGCTGTCCTGTTCCTCCATCTCTTGATCTTTATCCTCCTCCTCCTCATCATCACTGTCCATCAGCAGGCCATTCAGGACAGAAGGAGACACAGTTGCGGCGAGTTCCCGGGAAAAGGCTTCACATCCGGCGTCAATCCCACCATCTCCCACCAGAAGCTCGGTGAACCCCGCTCTCAGGCTCTCCTCTTCCTCTATATCCCTCTCTTCCTCATCATCACTGCTGTCCCCGTCCTCCTCGCCGCTCCTCTCCACGCTGACATGGCGTCTGGATTTCTTCCTCAGCCTGGCGTTCGCTCCGTTCCTGCTCTGAGGACAGGCGAAGTACTTGTAGGCCATGCGGAAACGCTCCTGGATGTACTCAAACACCATCTGACTGTTCAGACTGCGAGCCACGTTCCTCTTCAATGCGAACGGATCTGGAAAATCCAACATCGGATCATTTAAAAGTGCTTTCATACTGCATCTGTTGCTCATTTTAATATGCATCACAATGAAACAAAACTGTAAAATAACTGGGGAGATGTGTGGAATCTGTACATATCTGGCTACTGGTAGCCTATAACACACTCTCAAATGTTTATTTTTTTTACCATTTTGGAAAGAGTCAAATTTACATATGCAGCTCCAGCAACCCGATACATTAGCCGCGTTTCCACTGTCACTTCAGGGCTTGATCGGCCCTCGTCTGGGCTTCCTCTGGGCCAACAGCCAGGGTTATTTGGCCCGCCCAATACCAATACCTTGGTCCAAAAAAGCGGGATAACTGGGGCTTGAGGAACGGTTTTGAACAGAGGCGGAGTTTATCTGAATCTGGAGACGGCAGCACCGCGGATTTCATTTACCAGCTAATCAGCATTAAAGACTTTTGGTAACACTTTACAATAAGGTTCATTAGTTAAAGGGATACTCCACTTTAAAATGAAAATTCTGTCATCATATACTCACCCTCATGTTGTTTCAAACCTGTATGAATTTATTTCTTCTGCTGAACAGAAAGGAAGATATTTAGAAGAATCTCAGTAACCAGACAGTTTCTGGTCTCATTGACTTCCATAGTAGGAAAAAAATATACTATGGAAGTCAATGAGACCAGAAACTGTCTGGTTACTGAGATTCTTCTAAATATCTTCCTTTCTGTTCAGCAGATGAAAGAAATTCATAAAGGACTGAAACAACATGAGGGTGAGTATATGATGACAGAATTTTCATTTTAAAGTGGAGTATCCCTTTAACTACCTTAGTTAACATGAACTAAGAATGAACAATACTTCTTCAGCATTTATTAATCTTAGTTAATATTAATTTCTATATTAATAGCAAAGGTTGTATTAGTTAATGCACTGTGAACTAACATGAACGAACAAATGAACAGTTGTATTTTTATTAACAAAGTGAATGTTAGTTAAATTTAGAAATACTTATATGCGATGCAAAAGACTATGCACGCTAACCATTACCATTGTAAACATGGTAAATATGACGGCTTGAACAAATCATATAGGCTATAACAATCGTGTATTTATTTTATCTGTCAGTACGTCTCGTCTCTTTATACCGGACTGTCTGATATCCATTTAGCTCCGCATATGTCATCAAATAAAGCAACTCTTTTACGAGAGCTTCCTGTTTCTCTGACTGAAAATATAAGCTCTTCAGGTTGTATTTTTGGTGGCAAATATGTAGAAATTATCATTCTTTCTCAATGTGATGTAAACATACTGTCCTGTGACTACGAACAAACAGAAACAGACGCGACTGAATAAGTAGGCTACGTGTGTCCTCTTTTTTTTGTGAAATAACGGCAGACCACTTTATTGCTGTGTGACTGATGTGCAATCTTGACACAAATTAATTCATTATGATCAATGTATCACTTTTGTATTGTAAACCTTTGGTAAAACATTGATTGTTTGGGTTTTAAATCTTTAATTAAACAACAAAATTGTTAACAAATCGTCACTCTTATGTTTGTTTTGCGATCTCGCTAGATTCCAGTGATTTCTTTTTTATACGTTTTCTTATTAAACTTTTTATTTGTTGGGGAAATGATGGTTTTGAGTGACGTTGTTCCAGAGAGGCGTGATGCGGGCGGGTTTTAGTGAAGCGATGTGGAGCTTCAGGCCCGACAGTGGAAACGCAGTGTGTTTTGGGCTCGGTGCTACAGCTTCGATGCTATTAGCCCAGCCCGTTGAAAGCCCCGGCTCGCACTGGCCAGACAGCCCGCTGCCATTTACACCCGTCCAGTTTCGTCTGCAATGCGCCTCAAACCACCTCATGAAGTGGTTTGAGTGATCGGATTTAAATTCGTCTCGAAAGCGTTTAGGGGGGCATTTTCAGGATCGGATATCTATCTATTGAAATGTGTAACACATGAAGTTACCCGGCGTAAACATGCCCTCAGAGAGCAAGATATAAAGCCTATATATATATATAAACCCTGCAACCAACCAGTCACTCAGTATTTTGGTAAGTTTGTGCATACTGTTTTTTTTTTGTTTTGTTTTTTAAATAAAGACACAAATTTTGCATGTAGCACAAAGTGAAAATGACATGAATATGACATAATGGCCAACTGGATATAGCACAGCATAGTTTGAAATCAAGGGTTTAAAGTTGAAGTGAAGCTGAACTCTCTTCCTGTCCACATTTAATTCACACAAACGGACCGTCACGCACAGAGTAACTTGAGTTTTTATGCTGTCTACAAATACACACTTCAGAAAAGTGTTTGCTGAATGCTGACGGAATTTGAGAAAATATTATAGTGTTTGCCATCCTATTACTAATAACAGAAAAGCAAACGCTGTATAATACTTTTTCGTATTCTGTAGATCGATCTGAGCCACGCTAGATCTCAAACATCTCTCTGCCTACCCTCGATGGCGAGTCTGCGGCGAGGCCAGTGCTTGAGCTCTCGCGGCAGCAGCTCTCTCAGACGAATGCTGATGATGTGCTCCTCCAGCGCAAACTCCAGCGTGTAAAAGCGCAGGAGCTCCAGCCACAGCTGCCCCAGGGAACCGCTCACCGGTTCCTCCAGCGTCAAACGAGACTGCAATCAAAAACACAGTTTTCTTTTACAATCCCCAAGACAAATTTCTCAATACTTTTCAAAACTCTTCACACAGTGAACACAACAGCAGTCTATGTGGGCTAAACTGTGAATCATTTATCATTAGCCATGTTTCCATCCACCTATTTTTATGCGCATTTTGAGATATTGCATTAAAAATGCACATAAAAAATGTTTGCCCTCAATTTAGGCAGATACATTTTTTATCTGATAAGAAGACATGCACATAAACAACGGACACACATTTGCTGAATAAATCCCTCGATGTCACTCAGCAGAGGATGTCACTGGATAACTGGACTAACTAGCGGACCAATCGCATCGCAGCATCTCAAATGTTGGTTTGTTGGTTCTGAAACGCCTGAGTCAAAGTCTGTCATCAGAAAGATTTGGTTGAATTCCCTCCATAAGAGTCTCACACGATTGTGTTCACAAACACCAGCATCCAAACACACGAGAACATGACAGTGTTTATTGTGTTTCGTCTGACGCTCTGAGACGCTTTACACTGCAAAGACACTTTTGTCTTGGTTCCAGTCCAAATATCAAACTATTTCTTAAATCAAGATGCATTTACTTTAGTAAAATGACATAAGATATTGAGTCTTGTTTTCTGGGGAAATTAATCAATATTAAGTGAGTTTTTGCTGAAAACAAGCAAAATTATCTGTCAATGGGGTAAGAAAAATAATCTTGTTTCTGTTTAAAATAAGATTATTTTTCTTACCCCATTGGCAGATCATTTTGCTTTTTTTTTAAGCATCACCTTGATTAATTCCCCCCCGAAAACAGGACTTAATATCTTATGTCATTTTACTCATCTAGTAAATGCATCTTGATTTCATTTTTTTTTTTTTTTTTTTGGGACTGGAAACAAGACAAAAATACTAAGTAAGAAAAGCATTTTTTGCAGTGTAGTCATTTATGATGGAGGAAAAAAAGAGTCACAGTGGCTTTCCCGATTGCTGCAACTTCCATTTTTTATTAATTTGCACCAGTTTTCCAGGAAGTGTTGATTTTGTTCTCTTGAACACATGAGATGGAAATGCTGCTTTATTCGCAAATTAATTATGCAATATTCCAGTTTTGTCAACTTAGAAACATAGCTTCTGCTTAGGCACAAAATGATTACTTCTTTCAAATAACATTAAATTGCTTTCTCACAAAAATCACAATCACCACCAAATCTCGACGTGCCCACAAGCCAATTTGCACGTTTACATACTGTAAAACTTCAAAATCTAACACAATACAAAACTGAATAAGACAGCATTTTGCGACGTTTCTACAGTAATACCATATTGAAATATACTTTGAATCTAAAAAATTAAATAGTATCAAAGTACATAGTAGATGTAGAAGGGCTGGGCGATATGGCTGAAAACTGTATCACGATATAAGCGTTTCATATCGGTCGATATCGATAATTATTGATATTTTTTATGACCTATTTAAAATAAGGTATGTGTCAACACAACCATGGAAAACTCTCAAATAATTAAAATGTAAACATAAGTCTAAAATCACAATGAACACTTAATTATCTCTTAACATTAAGGTGCAAAATGAAAGAATACGTAAGAAATGCTTAATAAAGTGTAATAAAATAGTGCAAAGTGTTAAATATAAACAGAGAAACCGACGACGGTTTATCGAACGCATTTTTTATTGATATTGATTACGTGTCTATCACGATACATATCGTTATCGTTTTATCGCCCAGCCCTAAGATGTAGCTGAACACCTATACAACACCTACTTTTCAACTTCATTACCATAAATATAAAAGGGCAAAACTTAGGAATAATTTTGTACTGTAATGTAAACATGGACAATGTAACATACTGCACTGAATACTAAACTATAGAGAGTCATTTTAGTTTTGTAAAGTAATTGTACAAAAGCAAACATTCTATAATGCAACATGTTGTTGGTGTTTTTAAGGTCATTGTTTCAAGAGAAACAAAGGGTGTTTTGGGGTGAAAACCTTTGCTAGTGTTATGGCGAGAGTAATGAGTGAATTTGAGACATGTATGAAGTTGCGTGGTAGTTTGCATTGAATGTGAAAATAACTGCTGTGCCAAGCTGAACGCTGGTTAGGAGAACTGTGTGAAGAGTTCTGAAAAATGTTGAGAAATGTGTAAAATACTATAACGCTTTCCTTAGGGTTTCTTTACTACAATCATGCATATTGGGGAAACGTTCACCTTGCCCCTAGTGTATTCGGCCTTCTTCTCTTTCTTCTCCGTGTGGGCTTTGGGTTCAGGTTTGGCTTTGCCGTCCGTGCGGCCCTCGCCAGCAGGAGCGGGTCTGTGCTCCCAACTCACGAATGTGCCCGACTCCAACCCCGTCAGATGAAACTCATCCACACGCTTCACATCGAAGCCCTTGATCTGAACAGAACCACACAACGAGAATATACATCACATTTATTTAGATTTACTTTTGTTTGAGGTTCACTAAAACATCAGTTCT